>NC_134183.1:2132629-2436576 GCF_964188355.1 Buteo buteo
ATTTCATTGAGGCTGTGTATTGGCCTCCGGAGGATGGAGCTGGGTAACACCGCAACATAAACAGAACATCTGGAAGCTCTTAAAGGGTTTTATTTTTTAACACATTTACAAGAGCCAGGGACACTTGCGCACAGCGTTTTGCAAACTCGGAGACGCTGCGCTCTTTCTTTCCCCAAAAGCCCTGAGCTGATTGTCAGGCTTTCCCCTGGGGAAGGGGCGCAGGGGCTGGTTTGTACCTCCACACCGTATTGCTGAGGGTGCGATATCTTGGCCAGGAGGTGCCAATCTTGCCTGCATATTCCTTGCGAAGTCCAAAGCAAACAGAAGATAAGTGTTGCATGATAAATTAGTATAAACCTCTACCCTTCTTTCTGTGTCCCCCTGGTTAATGCTGGAGCACGACGGGGAGTTGGGCAGGGTTTGCTTGTGAGAAAAGCTGTTTAATGATCTTATGGAGTGAACAGGGTGAGAATCAAAGAGGAGAGCAAATGAGTAATCTCCCCAAATGGGCCAAGAGCTTGTCTAAGCCAAATGGGAGCTGGTTGTGCCACGCTTACCGGTGGAGTTTGGATCCTCCAGTACGTTGCAGCTCGTTTGAGAGCTTGTAGGTGGGGAGCCCACAGGCAGAGAGGGATAAGTGAGATCCATTCCCATGCTGGTGACAGTGTTTGCTGTCAGACTGTGTTTTGCTCTCCCCATCTCCTTCCAAACGTTTGTGGCAGCTTGGGAAAAGGAGCCCCTTTCTGCTGGCTCCTCCAGAACAGCCCAGCACAGCAGTGAGGGCACAGGGATGGGCATGGGGTGGCTGCAACCTCCCCAGTAGGTAGAGGAGGTAGAGCTCAGGCAGAGCTACCCGAGCTGCCCGAGCCTCTGATGGGGATCTCTCCTCCCCACGCAGTCCTCGGCGCTAGCACAGCGGTCACCCTGCGTCCTGGCTCGGCACTGGGATGTTTAATCAGTGACTTGCCCGTCCCTTGGGCTGCGTTCTGCGGCCCGCATCCACATAAGCAAGACGAGCTGCTTTCCCTTCCTCTGCATTCCCAGATGCCGTTTGTTTTGTCTGCCGCGCGGAAAGGGCCATTGGATTTTCTTCCCTCAGCCCCCCGGCTATGTCTCTTATCCACCCTCGCGCTACCCTGCACCCTGACCTGATGTCTCCTGATCCCGTGGGAGCCCAGCCTTGGGGCTGCTGCTGCTTTTGGGCTCTCTGGAACGATGTGGCTGACTAATGCCGGTTTTCCCATGGATGTTGTCAGCGCATCCTCAGCTCTCACCGTCCGAACGGCAGCGCTGGCGGCTCAGCTGTCCCCGAGAGTCGCTGTGGATGGCGAGCTCTTCCCAGCCTGCTTGGGCACGGACTCTGTCGCCGCAACAGATCCCTACCAGTCCCAAGGGCCAGGGCTCGGGAAGGGCTCCAGCCTCCACAGCATGGGGCTCTTGGCTCTGCTGAGTGTAGGGTGAGCTCGAAGGCACCGGTGCCGAAGGTGCTTTTAGGTGAGGCGTTGGGGCTGCTGGTGCATCTCCTCTTTTACACGTTGCTCCAAACATTTAGTGTGGTGACAAAGAGGAATCACGTTTTGCTTCATCACAGCCAGCTGCCTACCTGCCTGGACCTTCCATTAACGCCGTGTTTTTCCTTCGCAGGGTCCATGGTGAAGGCTCAGGGTGCGGGGACCTAAGAGGAGACAACCAAGGTGCTGCAGCACTGATCGTGGCCAAAACACCCAGGAGCACCCTCCCGAGGATGGGCGTTTCAGCTGCGAGCACGGAGATGGGACAGCAGGGACCAGCAGCTCGCCCTGAGCTCGCCGGGGAGCGATGGAGCATCAGGGGCTGCCGTGAGCTCCTTCACCCAACGCCCACTGCCGAAAACAGCTTCCCCACCAGCTGCCCCCTGTACACTTGCTGGGTTCCACGTCCCAGCCCGGCGAGGGGGGTTTCTTCCCAGTGCTGACCTTGGACCTGACTCCCACGTGGAGCTGAAAGGACTTAATTAGCTGCTCTCTGCTGGGATTTGGAAATTATCCTCTTGGCTGGGAAGTGCTGGTGATGGATGGCGAAGTGCTATTGGGTCAAACAGTAGCTCAATGCTTTTCCCTGTGAAGGACCAAGTGCTTGCCTGGTTCCAAGGAACCAGCTGTGGATTTTTTTTTTTCTTTTTTTTCCCCCTCTGTTCTTTTTGACGCCTTTTGGGTTTTCGGTCTTTTCGTGAGGATGGCTGGACCCAGCCTGAAGCGTGTGGCGTTCACAAAGTGCCGATGCCTGCGGTGGGAGGCGGAGGGGCAAAAGCCTTCGGAAGAGCCACGGGGCAGAAGCTGAGTTGGCGATTGCGGTGCCCCAGGGTTTAAAACTCTCCGGCAGAGTCTCATCTTGTGCCATGGGTGTTGGGTGGCCTCGGGGGGGGGTCCTTCTGCCGCGGTCGGCTGAGCACCCTCGGCCCCAGCACGTCCCATGGGGAGCCAAGACCAGGAGGGGCTGGGGAGTGGGCGCAGGAGAGGGGAACGCCAAACCGCAGCGAGGGGAAATGTCAAGACGGGGGAAAATGTCACCGTCAGAAACAATTAAACTTCTTAATAAAACCCGTTGCCTCTGTGAGTGCTCGATGTTCTTTTCCGTTTGCCTTGGCTCAGCCACACTTACATCATGGCCCTATCGCGGGGCTGCCGAGGGGATGCGTTTGATTGTACAGGAAACCAGCGCTTTGGCAAACTTCTCTGCCCTAACAAAGCCAGGCCAAGAGTTTAATGCCTTTGCTTTGCAGAAAAATTCTCCCCTGTCCTTTCCCCCTTCCCTTTCTGCAACCCTTAACCATCACCATCCGACCGCATGGCCAGGCAAGCCACCCCTAGCATGCCTCCTGCTCCAAAAGTGACTGAAATGCAAATTAATTCCCCTTAAATCATTTTGTTTCGTGTTCCTGGACTGTGTGTTCCCTCCCACCCTGTAGACTTGATGTGAAGCACCAGAAGGTGCTGTGTGGAAATACAACATAAAAGGATATTTATGTAATGGAAATATCCTTTTATTATTTTTTAAAAAGATTTAGACCAATATAAAAAAAAAAAAGGTGTCCTTTCATCTAAAAAGCACAGTAGCCTCATAAGCGTGGATTCAATATAACTGTGTTTGGTGTGCAGCCATGGTGACTTGATGTCAAACTCACTGGTGTAACTGGTAGGACCTCTGCATAGTCCTGACTTCATATGTCTGCACAGTGAGTCCCCTACGGGGACAAACTTGCAGAAACTTGGTCAGAAATGCAGAATTTTGGGTTCTTTCCTTCGAAACCCATTACTCAGCTCAGAAGCACCTCGGAGAGTTCAAGAACCATGTTATGCCCTTGGGCAAAACTATGAGAGAACAGCAAAGCCCAGAAATGCACGAAACTTCACTTGATTTTTGGTTTGGTAGTGATGGGTTTTGGGAGACCCTAACAAAAGCCAATATCAAGCTCTTTTGCATCAATTGAATGATCCTGGAGGTGCAAGGGAGCCGCCGGCGGCCAAGGCTGGGTCCTGCACGCCAGCGGAGCCCTGACGGTGTGCACGGACGCCCTGGAGCGTGGTGGGATGGAGGTGATGGTCTGTCCTTCGTCGCTGCTCACCTCGAGGTAGGTCCAAGGCAGAGGGTGACTCTGCTCTTCCTTTTCTTGGGGTACAAAGTGAATCCTGCGGGTCCGGGAGGAGATTCGGATGTGGTCACCGTGCCGTGGCAGTGCTGTACGTACGGTGCCTTTGCTCCTTTGTGCACAGCGGACTCTTAGCAAGCAAACCAGTACAGGAGTAAGGCTGGTGTTACTGGGCGCCCTGGACTCTCTCCCTGGTAGTTTCTCCTCCCGGGTCTGAGAGCTGCGGTGAAGCCGGGGCCATGCCCCAGACAGCAGCAGCGTGTAGGAGCAGTCCTCGGGCAAATTATAGGGTTCCCACCCACGAGTCAAACCTGGATTTTCAGGCTAGGAGCGAGACCCATTGTCTCAGCTTGCTGGGGAGCTGCAGCGTACCTCTCCTGCTGAAAATACGGACTAGGGCTATGGGGAGACACCTCAAGTGATGGTCCCGTGGTTCCCCCTCCCAGGGAGCGTGTAAGAAGCGAGGCCAGCTGACATGATGCTGTCCCGTATGGTATTCCCTGCGTCTGGCCTCGCCACGGGCCAAACTCTGTTTTCAGCAATGCGTGTGAATCACCACGGTGTCCATATAGGAAAGCGGAGGTGTAGGGAGGTTGAATTCCCACGGGGAAGGCAGAGGCTTTGGGTCATTCAGACCTGCCACCCCCAAGTGCACACCGGCGATGCCAGTGCCGATGCTCACACTGTGCCATCCTTTTTCGAAGCAATTCCCTGTCTGGGAGCTGCTCCTCCGTTAATCCCAGCCTGCGTGGACCTGCCGACGGGTGCCGGTGCTGCCCCTCCGCTGGCTCCGTGGCTGCAGATCCCGCTCCAGGGTTGGATGGGGGAAGGTTAACGCTCAAATAGGGACCTTTTGGAGTTCATAACTAACATTTACTTCAAAGGCCGGTTGCCTTTAGTGTCGGGCGGTTGTATAGTCCTGGCTTGTTTAGAGACGGCAAGCAAACAGAAAACCAGGCCGTTAAAAAGGGGAAGGGTGTGGGAGCTGTATTGCTATTTACCTATGTAACCAGGAGGAAAAACTGCCTGTCATTCTTCCTAATAAATACAAACTGGAAGCACGGATAAACTCATGGGGGTTTATTAGTTTGCTTTACCAAATGCAAATATTAAGACTAGTTGGCTTGGCCCAAGGTCTGCTTTTTGCCTTTTGTGTGCACTGCAGCGTCTGGCGCCTATGGGTGCTGATAAGGGTGTGCTCCGTGCTTAGCTAGTTTTGCTCAAGGAGTTTCTTTTGAACTGTTTCTGTCTCCCTTTTGCTCAGGCCTGATCCCGCGAGGGGCTGAGCGCCTGGCAGGGATGCGGGGTGTAGCACTGGATGGGTTTGTCCTGCTCCAGCATCTCCAGCCCTGACCTGCAGCATCTCCCTGTACCCCGACCTGCCGCGTGTCCCGGGATAGTTTTCAGCTCGTGTTTGGATTTGTGGGGCAAACCTGGAGCAGGCAAAAGCTCCCTGGGCTTATTTTCACTGTAAAGGGTAACACACGATCGTGCCCTATTGATGATGGCCCTTTTTACCCCTGTACTGAGAGCAGCAAGAAGAGCTTCTGATCCAGCTTGGCTTGTACCTGCAGCCACACAAGTCCAGCTTTAAAGACCCCCTTTTTGCTACCCAAATGCCAGATTGCTGCTGCTTTCCCCTCCCCATCTGTCCCCTTCCTAGCACCTGCTTCACTTTTGCTCGTCCTGAGCATTGCTTGGAGCACTTTTACAGCCGCCTCCATCCCTGGGTGCACCAGAGGCAAGGGGGGCTTTGCAGCTGGCTCCTTCACCAGCAAAACCCCAACCTGCAGTTCAGTAATTCCCTGAGCCCAAGCCAGCTCCGTCTCCAGAGAAGAGCATCCATGACCACACCAGGCGTGGAGCGAGGTGCAGATGCTGTTAGGAGCAGGGGTGACTCAGGGCAGGGCTATTGAGGCTGGCAGCAATCCTGCTGGGGACAAACGGACGTGAGCGATGGCCTGGGGAAGCCGGATTTGTTTTTCCTCAGGTTGCTAACGTGGGGATCCTATTCCGGAGAAGGGTCAGCAGGCGGAAGGCCCCTTGCTTGCTTTTATCCGACTGCTTGGGAAAAAGGGGGAGCAGAGTCTAGCTGGGATGAGGAAGGCTCAGGGACAGTGGGCAGTTAATTTTGTTTCCTTCATATTGAATAAATACAAAGTTAGAAGCCAGGAGTCATTGCAGGGAGGAGGAGGAGGAGGAAGAGGAGGAGGAGGAGGAGGAAGCCAGGTGAGCAGCCAGGGGAGGGGGGAACACAAACCTTCCCCAGTCGTTCCCCCCCACTTGCAGTTTTCCATTCTCATCTCTATCTCTGCCCCATTTCATCTGTCCCTGCAGCATCTGGTGTGTATTTACAGGCAGTTGGAGATGCTCATCTAGATGTATTTTTCCTCCAGGGCTCGTAAAACCCATCTGCTGGAGTTGCCGGCCAGCTCGAGGGGAATTTCCAGGCCCTGCTTGGGTCCCAGAGCCGACGGTGTGCGGATTTGGAGGTTGCGTGCACTTCGTTCCCGTGTTTGTTTTGACAGCTTAGCGGTGTCGGGCCGTGGCTGCAGGTGTGCGCGGGATGCATCCCGCCCGGGATGCTGCAGGGGCATGCAGACAGGGACCCAGCGGCACTCTAAGCAAAGTGCTCGGAGGCTTCTAGCAAATGCTGTCATGGCTGGGGTGTGGGTGGCTGGGCTTTTCTGAGATGCAGTTTTTCCCATTTCTCAATTTTTTTTCTTGCTCGCCTTCCTGTGAAATAGCAAAACACTCAGAAAACATCAGAAATCCGCACAACAGCGGCTGGAAATAATAATTTTCATTTCCCACATAATTCTCCGAGTGTGCTTCTGCGTGTCAGACACGCACACTTCGCCCGAGCGGTTCACCCGGGGAGCTCAAGGCTTCTCTGCAAACAGGGAACCAAGGACGCAGCCCTTCGGCATCCTCTGGCTTTCAGCCTCGAGGCGCTGGCCCCAAGTGCCGCAGGGAGGTGGCCCAGGGCTCCTCCTTTCCAGTTCCACCGTTTGCTGGAGGTCCCGGACCAGTGACCCTCCATGACAACACACCATCTGGGAGAACCTCCAGCACAACTCCCTGGGGGAAATGAAAGCATTTAAACCTCTCAGCTGTTCAGCTAGGAGCACGATGGTTATGGTTAGAGCTGGAGAACCCAATGCCACCTCTGCTCCTCTCGGTCACAGCTAGAGCAGTGCTGATATTGAGCTGCACAGAGCCATTTGAATGCTGCTTTTGGGCAGGACTGGGGTGCTGGCTGGACCCACCGTGCCCCTGGGCTGCTGCTGAGGCTGAGCCAGGTTATTGCTCCATGGAAGTCTTTCAGCACATCCACTTGTAGGTGGTTTCTGGAGCTCTAACAATCCTGTTATTGCTTTGGTTTTGTTTTGTTTGTGGGTTTTTTTCAATGAAAAATGGGGATAGAAGAGGCTGGGAGTGCTCACCCCAATCCTACTGTAATTGTCCCCTCTCTGTCCCCAAGAGACTCCTGGTCTAACAGGTTGTGCCTTCAGCAACCTCCAGAGCTCTTTGAGGGGGTGTTGGTTCTCAGCCATTTCCCATCATTCACCTTCTATAAAACTATTTTTTTTAATTTGTGAAAGAGGGTGTGGGTGTTACCTCCCCATCAGAAAATTAGGATTTAAAAGCCAGACCCTATTCAAGTGAAGGGGAATGTCTCCATTAACTCATTTGGGGCCAGGCCAGAACTTCTGTCTTTCCTCCCGTGTGTCTTTTCCTCCCCATATCTGCCTTCATGCAGACCCCATCGCTCTCTGGCAGTGGGGTCCCAGCAGAACTTTTCCCTTCTGTATATTTTACAGCCCCTTGAACCATCACCCCGCCTTTCCCTGAAGTCACTGCCCTGCTCAGGTGCCCCTCTTTAGCAGCCAGGGAAGGTGGGGGGGGCACCCTTTAAATGGAGCTGGGAGGAGACCCCCCCCACCACACACACCCTGTGGGGCTTGTCTGGGTGAGGGGCTGCTCCTGGGGCTCTGCTGGCTGGTGAGTTGTTTTAATGTGTTATCTATTATTTTTTTTCCCCCTAAAATGCCAAGTTTCACCATTAGGTTAGCTGCAAGCAGAAGGGGAAAATGTCTGGCTTTGTCCCCTTCCTGGGAGAAAGGGTGCTGGTGCAAACTGGGGTTAAACTTAGCCTGAAGCCCCCAGAAAGAAAGGTGAGCCTTGATCTCTCTGTGCTGGACTTCTCTCACCTCCTTGGAAGAAAAGCTCTGTCCCGTTTGGCAGGCTGAGCTTGGATGGGGACTTGGGTCCCCTTGCCGCTGCTGTGTAAAGGCTCAAAAAAATGGTTTTTAGCTTATAATCAGAAGTTTCTTTATTTAAAGTAAAAAAAAACAAACAAGGAGGGGGACTGTAACTGAATGATGCATCGTACTTTTCATGGTCCGTGGAAAAAGTCTCTTGCTTTGTGTTTTGTTTAGGTTTTTTTAAGCTCTTTGGCTTTGCTAGAATAGCTGGGAATATTGTGGGGAGCTACAAAAGGCTTTTTAGGTATTGCCTATGCTTGCTTACTACCAGATAAATTAGGTACCTACAGAGCTCCCTGCAGTCATGCCATGAAAATGGTAGTGATTAATAAGAATATTTGTGAATAATAACAACATTTGTGATCACTATATGAGTTTGAAACAAGCCCTAGTTGCAAGGACTATCTACGGAACAGCGAGATGCACTTTTGGGTTGCACACAGCTTTGCTCACTTAGTTAATTCCTGCTTGCAGCAAGCCACACCTTTGAGCAAGGTTGAGCACCTGGGGGCAATTTTTGACCCCCAGCAGTTTCCCAGCTTTCTTAGCGACTCTCCAAGCCCACCCAGGTGTCCCTAATTCTGGTATCAGTTACAAGCTCCCCGCAGAGGCTGAGCCCTGTTTATGTGATGGGGCTTTGCAGGAGAAGGAGCAGCAGCTTGATGTGGGCAGCCTGAGCAGTTCTCTTTGCACTAGAAGAGGGTGTTGGAGGAGGTAGGTGAGGTTGAACCTCTTCTCCTGGTTTTTGTATGTTGCATCGGGCTCCTGGACTTGGCTGAGGTCTGTGTAAGCTGCAGATAAATGGGGTTGGGGGTTACATGCCTCGGCTATCGTGTCGGTGTGATGTTGCCAAGGGTTTTAGCGCGCAAAGAGGGCCGAACCCAGGAATGAAATAGCTGATTATTGTTTTTCTTTCTTCAGACAACACAGCTGAGCAAATCCAAGCCTGCTGTCTCTTCATTAAGGGACTAATCCTTTGTTTTCCCCTGGAAAAATCCTTTCTAGGAATCCCAAGATTTTCTAAGTAGGGCCAAGCTTAGAAAATGGAGGAAAATATGCCCCTTTCCCATTACATCAGGTATTTCTCAGCTATTTCTTCAATTATTTCCCCCTCTTGCTTGTCCACGTGTGCTTCCCTCCTCTTTTCTGCCTTCTGCACAGAAACTCCTCTGGGAAGGTCTGGTGTCCTACAAGGGATGAGCTGATGTTTCAGCTGCCCCTTGGGCCGGTCTCTCACTTCTATCTTACTGAAGACTTTCTTGAAACCCATAACAGCATCTTTGTCAAATTAGGAGGAGGTGTGGGACTGGGAACTGGGCTGATAAAAGACCCCAACCAAGGCTTCCCCAAAGAGTTAAGGGCTGTGAAGGGGAAGGGTGGTCCATTCCCACTTGCCTCCTGACACAATTTGATGGCACTTGGAACATGCTCTCTCCCATCACCTCTGAAAATAATCAGAGTATGAGCAGGCAGCCATGTTGCCATGGGGATGCCTCTCATTTATTTTAATCCTAATATGCCTTCCTAGGGAGACACTCCCCAGTTGTGTTTTTAATTGTAGTAACTCCTGGGTTTTAAAGCCCTAAGTACCACGTGTACGGTGCAGAGCTGGCCCCGCTCCATCCCCTGGGCTGCCCTGGCTGATGTGTCCCTGCCTGGTCCACAGCTCTGCTGGGATGGCTGGGGGCAAAGGGAGGTAAATATGGGGGCAATGTGTGAACTGAGCAGGAATATGGGGTGGAGAGTTCCCTGTGGTGTTTTACTTGGTTTTTCCTTTGCTGGCCAATGGGAAATGTTGTTCCAACTGGAGACTTGATGCGGAGAGGAGCAGTGTGTGCTCAGCTCTTACACCGCTGGAGAGGAGAGGGAAGGCAGCTACTGGTGGCTTCTACTCCTTTCTGGGTGATGCTTTGTGTCCTGCTCCCGCTGAGCTGGTGGCTCTGTAGTCGGCTGCAAACTGGGACACGGAGCTGAGGCTGCGATCCCATCCATACCCCCATTCCTCTGGGATGCTGGGGGA
Source organism: Buteo buteo (assembly GCF_964188355.1). Lineage (NCBI taxonomy): Eukaryota > Metazoa > Chordata > Aves > Accipitriformes > Accipitridae > Buteo > Buteo buteo. The sequence goes on from NC_134183.1 coordinate 2,142,546, forward strand.
CCAGGTGGGCTGCAGCCTAGCCCTTCCCTCCTGTTCCTCCTCCGGTACCCACCGTGGCCGAGGATTCAGCCTGGCTTATCACCGCGAGCTCCCCTCTGGTTTGGGTGAATGTGTTTTGGGACTGTGTTTTGCACAGTTCCCACCGGGGCTCGGTGTGCCGTGCATGTCGACGAACCCCCTCCGCTGGAAGGAGCAGCAGCATTGGGGTACCTCCAGACCCAATCCTGCAGGAATGCCGATTAGTCCAAAAGCCGCTTGGTAGCAAACATTCAAAGCTAAGCTCGTTTTCCCTTCTAAGCCTTTATGTTTTGGTTGCCTTCAAGGAAAGGAAATTCTCCTGCTGGAGATATCGCCGTTCCCTTCTAGCAGGGCAGTTTTCTGGTGCACAGAAGTCAAACCTTCCTGTTGTGAGCAGGATGCATTAGCCCCAGCTCCAGCAGTTTGTTACTGCGCTCTGGGGGGGCTGGCCCCGCTCCCCACTGCTCGCGCGGTGCCTGGTGACATTAGCTGGGTGCTTGTAATGGCAAAACCTTCCCAGAGCGAGGTCTGACGTTCTCCCCCCCTCCTCTTTAAATTAACGTGCCAGCCGTGTCTCACCCTAATTAAAACCAGCAAAGAGGACTGGTCCAGGACATAGCTTTGGAGGCTGTAAAATTCTAGGACAGTTTTATGTAGTGCAATTAAAAGGAAGGTAAAAAAAATTGTTAAGAAATTAAACACTAATTACTTTTTTTTTGCCAGCTGAACTGTTTTGGCAGTGGGGCTGCAAGTGGGATGCAAAGACCTGGGATTGTTGGTTCTCTGCTGCCATAAATCAAATTGATCAAATGTTCCCTTGCTTTTTAGCAGTGTAACTCATCTGCTGTCAATTAGCCTAAATCACATTTTTTCAATTAAACAGGCTTAGAGGCCTGATAGTGAAGTCTGGTGGGGAGGGGGAGGGAAAGGCAAAGCCTGGTTGTAGGCAGCGAGGTGGAAATATCTTTTTAAAAGGTGTGATCCCATTTTAGTGTTTTCCATATAAAATGCGATATTATCGTCTGAGCTCTGGGGAGCAATAAGAGCTGGAAGCCCAGCTGAGGAGGGAGCCTGTGAAGTGGAGGGGACCTGTGCGGGCGGCCCCATGGTGGTGGCAGGTCCGAGGTGGCCCGAGGGATTCGATGGGGAATCCTAACCGGGATGCTTGCAGGTGTGATGGCGAGTTACCGACTGCAAAAAAACCCTCCTTTGGGATGAATTTCAGATGTTCCCTTAAAGTCCTGCCCTGATTCCCCTCGGTGGGATAGAGGTTTGCAGACTTGCACAGTCTTTGCTGGGCTGGGTGAAGAGAGTGAGGGCTCGTTTGTGCTCCAGGGAAGGTGAAATTACCCCGTCGTTTGCATGCAACCGGCAATGGGAATGGGTGGCTTGCATAATAGGTGGCATAATTTGCCTTGGATGGTGAAGTAAACCCCTGTTACCTCTCCCTGTGTCTAGTCTTGTTTGCCAAACCTTTTCTTTCTTGATTGGAAAAGGAAAAGAAGCTGTGAAGTATTCGGAAAGGGATGAAGAAGGGCAGGGCTTGGAGTAAATGGCTCCTTTTTTATATACCTGTATCCACCCTGTGCCTTTAAAAAAAAAAAAAGGTAGACAAAACCTTCCCAGACTGGAAAGAAGGAAGAGGCTGGAGTGGGAATAGGAGCTGGTCCTGTCCCAAGGAGGAGGGAGAAAGAGGCATGTGTGGTCTGCTGATTAGTGTTTTAGTTATTACAAATATTACCTCTCTCCCTCCTCCCGGTGCTTGGTCCCTGCTGGAGCCAGGTTGTGCTGGGTGCACACGGGGCAGCTGGGGATTGGGGTGGCCTCTGGTTTGGCTGGGGAGTGCTGGGTGCAGGGGTGATGCAAGCGTGGGGGCTATGGGGGCTTTGAAAGTCCCTGCAGATATCTGCCTGTTGGAAATGGAGCTTCATCTCCCTGCGTTGCTTCTCCAAAGCTTTGCGTGAGCTGATGCTTCGTGGATGCTCTGGGACAGGGGACGACACCTGTGGTCCCTTCCACATCTCCCTGCACCAGGGCAGGATGTGCTCCCAGGGCCTCTGGAGCCCCCCATGGTCTCATCCTGCAATGCCAAAAATTCACCCGCTCGTTGCAAAAAGGGCTCAGGCCTCCCAGTTCTGCCAACAAGCCCCTGCAGGTTATCCTGTTGGGAAAACCAGACTCATTTATTAATATACATAATGTTAATTGCTGTAATTTGAAGGCTGGCTTCCCACTCCCGGGGATGTGGGTGTGTGCTGCCGGTGTGGAAACGTGCAGAGGAATGTTTCCCTGCTGAGCCCCTGCGGTGAGGGGAGGATGCTCCTGTGGTTATAATGGTGATGACCGGTTTGTATTGTGGGTTTGGGTTCACGTGCTAAAAGAACAATGAGAAAACCAAACATATCTCCCTGTTGTAGGCTAAAAATACAGCCAAATGGATATTTAAATGTTAATTAGTATAATTGCCCACCACCACCTCCCCAGGCAAATCTGGCATTTCAGAACATGCTTCATTCTTCCTCCCTGCCCAGTCAATGGCCCTCAGTCTCCAAAAAGGGCTTTGCTGACCACCTTGGAAGAGCTTGAGCTGGGAAGAGCCCCACAGCCTGCAGGAGGGCAGCGATGCCACCTTGTCATCGGTGCCAAAGGAGCAGGAGGTGTGGGACTAGGATGACCTTTGAGGCTCTGGGTCTGGTCTGCCCTTGGGCTTTGCCAGCACAGTTGTGTTGGTGAGGAGCAGAGGAAAGGAAAAAAACTTGTCTCTTAGTTCGCAGCAGGGCTGGGTTTTTCTGACCCATCAATGAGGTTTTGGGATGGGGCATGACTGCTCCTGCAATGCTTATGCCTCTGGTATCCATCTTGCAGTAGCTGTTGGCCCCAGTTCTGTCCACATCTAAGTTGTCGTAGCAAGAGCAAGTCCAAAGCTCTGCTGGAGATAAATTAGGCAGCAGGACCTTGGCTCCTGCGGTCTTGGAGGACTCCTGGCTTTGTGTTTCTCATCCCAGGAAAGAAAAAGAAACCCACCGTCTTTACGGTCATCTGGCAATGCCAGCAGAAAGCCTGGCTCAGGGCCTCTGTTCCTGCAAAAGTAATGAAGCGAGGTCCCTCTGTGCACAGAGGTGTTTTGGGCTGCGCTTGGGAAATGGCTCCTTTGCCAGGAGCACGTGTGTCCTCACGAGCCAGATCTGCTGTTCCAGCTCTCCTGCCCTGTACCAACGTTTGCTTTGGAAAAGTAGCGCTGGTGGTTTCTGGAACGTGATCCATCTAACCCACCATCAGAAAACAACAAAACCAAACCTGTAATTGCCTTTGGTCTTGAGCAATTTGAGCTGGGTGTGAATTGGCCACGAAGGCTTGAGAAGCGCTGCGTGCCGCTGGGCTGCAGAGCCGTGCGGAGACAGGAGAGCTGCCGTCGGTGGCAGGAGCGAGCGGATGGTGTACGTGAACCAGGAGCAACCCCCCTTTTGCTTTGCAGCCTTCCTTCGCTAGTCCGCCTTACCCTGTATCCCAAAGTGAACCCACTGATGCTCCGGGCTCTGCCGGCATCAATCCTAGCGTGAAACCCCAACTTGGCAATAGCCACCGCTGCCTGAATTGGTGGGTGAACGGTGCCACGAGTCCTGGACCCAGCTGGGTGTTTTTAGCTCCTGTGGAGGATTACTAGAAGTGGCAAATTAAGCATTGCGTTTCCTGATTTCTCTCCTTTCAGCAGGCTGGTGCGATGCTAGCCGCCCTTCCCCCTGCCTAGCCTTGCACAGTCATTAGAATTCCTTTTGGGAAAGGGGAGAGGGTGAGGGGGGAGTAAATCTGATTTAATTACAATGACACAACCTGCATGGCCCCAGCGGCTCGGTGGGTTTAATCTGATTTGGAGAGGGGAGGCGGTGCAGCGGCTGCCGCTGGCATGAGCGCCTGCCGCACATGATGGGCTTAGGGCAGCACCAGGCGCGGGCCGTCCCGGCGTCCGACAGCGGCGTGGGGAGACCTGGGCTGCCCACCCAGGGCGGTGGGTCCTGGGGATGGGAGAGGGATGGGGTCCTCAGCCTTTCACCGCAGAGAGCTGCTTGGGGAGCGCTCTGCTTTCTGTTGTGCGTGCTGTTCTGGAGGTGGTGGGATCCAGGTGAAGAGATGGTTTGGCTGGAAGTGGCCAAGGAGGCCAGAGAGCTCCAGGCTGGTCAGAAGCAGCTGCATGGTGTGGAGGTGATTAAACATTATTAAGCCCAAATGAAAGAGCTGCTTCTAGCAAGTAACCTGGGGGGGGGGCAATTAGCTCCAGACATCCTAAAAAGTTGAGGCATAAATGGGTCCTGGCTCCTGCAGCTTGCTCTGTGTCTGTCGAGGAGAGGACCTCTCCGGGTGCTGTGGCGGCTTGAACCGTGTGCTCTGGTGCATCTCCGGTTGCAAAACTGCTCTTTGCAAACATGCCCTTTGGGATTCTTTGTCCTGAAGCTTAGCAGATTGCCTCGGGCTTTTAGTGCAACTGTCACCCAGCTTCCTCCTTCGCAAGTGTCCTCTCACCACTGAGAAAGGTGGTGGTTTCGGGGAAGGAACTGTCCCATATGCTGGCACCTGCCAGTGAGATGTTGCCTTCCAGATGCTCCTGTCATCCAAGGGGTGGTTGACATCAGCCAGTGGGGTCGCATGGAGAGCTACCTTGCCTGCAGGTCTCCTTCCCCTCTGCTGTGTGACTGTAGATGTCTTTGGGTGGTTAAAGGTGTTTCAGTGGCAAAAGGGGACAGGTTTTAGATGAAGTTGAGGGCACAGGTAATTGGGAGAGTAGTGGTTGCCCCTACTTTGGGGAGGGAGAGATGTGCCTTAGGTTCACCTGGTATGGTCTGCGGGCTACCCATACAGGGTGTGGAGTCCCAGCTTTCCATGTAAAGTAGGCCGTTCTGGTCTGGCAGAGAGAATAAAAGATCCCAAGGATGCAGTAATTAATTGTAACCTTCTTGTCAGTGCCTTGTGATGCCCTGTTGGCTGTCCAGCTGATGAATTTCAGCCTGTATCTACCCAAATTGGGCTTCCCTTCCTGCCAGTGCACAAGGACGTACTTCTTGGTGGCACCGGTGTCTTTCAGGATGTTGGGGGTTAATGGTCCACTGACCATGCTCCCCTTCCCCAGTATTCCCGCACCTACTCCCCTCCAGGAGCCTACTGGTCTGCAGCTCCTGGGGCTGCAGGGAGGATGGGAGCAGCGGGACCCCGTGGCAATGTCACCTCCCACCCTGTCTGAGGTTTTGGCAAGGGGGAGAACACACCCAGCCGGGGGTGGAGGAGAGGCCAAGGCCAGATCCTGCAAAGGCTGGCAAAAAAAAGATCTTGGATAAGGGCAGGAGTGCGTGGGAGGCGACTGTAAATCCTGCAGAAGGAGATGGGTTGACAGCTCGGGAGCCCTGTCTCTGCTTGGCCCATGTGGTGCTGGCAGGAGCAGCGCATTCTTCACTGGCCACTGGTGTGTTTTGCTACCAATGCACGTTTTTCTTGAAATTGCTCAGTTTAGGGTACTTTTCCCCTCTCTGTGCAATCACATTCCTTTCCCAGAGTGGCTCAGGTGTGCAGCACGGAGCAGTGTCACAGGCTCTGTCCTGGGAATGCAGGGGATACCTCTAATCTAACTTGCTTGGATTTTTTTGGTCCTTAAAGGCTTATTTCCTCAGGACTGGAACAGCTATTTTCCTTAGTGGTTGAAAAAGAAGCTTGCCTTCCTGCAACTGCCGGATCCTGATGGAGAAACCTCTTTCTTCCTCCTCCTCTCCTGAGAAACATCCATCTCTTGCATCCTGGTTCTCTCGCAGCATGTGTTTTGTCTCTGAACTTTTGCCTCTGTTTTCCATGTGTTCCAGTGACTTCCCACGCTGGACTGTCACCCTTTGGGGACAGGCTGGAGCATGTGATAGAGAGGGGTTTTCTGGGCAGCCCTTGAGCTGCATCCCCACGTGCTTAAAAAGTCTGCCCTGGTGCGGCTGAAGGAGTGCTGCCAGGCTTGGGTATGTGCAAATCGCAGACCAGGCACTCCAAACCACGGAGTTTTAAAGAAAAAAAAACCCCAAATAACCCAATAATGTATTTTGAGGTTCTTTCTGTTTAACTTCTGGGTTTTAAGCTCAAATTTGAGCTGCTTTGTTTTCTGTGCAGTTGGGAGGTCTGGGAGCCTTTCTGCAGAAGAAAAAAGTAAAATACCCACCTATTTGTGCAAGTCCTGCAGTGGCAGTTTGAGCAATGCTGGGGTGAGGGCAGTGCTGCCAGGGCTCTGGCGAGTGATTCCAGGGAAGGAAAAGTGAGAGACCAGCTTTCTCATCGTCTTTTTTGAGTTGAGCCACATCTTGTTTGGAAAGCGCTGTGGTGGAGCAACTGCCATGCCCCAGTGCAAGCCTGACTTCCCAGACCACTGAGGTTTTGCATTTCTGCTTTAAAAATGCTCATTTTAATGTCCTCCTAAGGGGTAGCACCCTTATCCCACCCTTCCCCTTGAGTGCCAGAAGGTGGGAAATGTCCTCCCCTCTTGGTGGGAAGGTAGCTGGTGCTGGAGCATCCCTGGGGTGCAGGTTGGGTCTGGAAAGCTGCTCCATGCCAGTGCCTGGGGAGATGTACGTGGGACCTAACCCAGTTTCAAGCAAGGTGTTTCTGCTGATGCAGCCACCATGTGCTTTAATTGTGGGTTATTAAGAAGCGCTTTTATTTTAAGAAACTGGCCCCTCGTTACAGTGCAAGTCCCCAAACCCTTTTTCCTACAAAAGGGGCGTTGTGCCTCTTACCTTTCGGCAGCATGCGCTTTAATTTCAGCTCGCAGCCCTCGCTGTGTAATCTAGAGGCGGGGGGGAGCTTTCAGAGCGCTCTCACTCAATAACTCAGCCCAGCCTACAGCACTAGTGAGGTATTTTACACTCTGCCAAGGCAGATAATTAATCATTCCTGAAGAATGAAGAAATGTTTCTGGACTTCCCCCCCCCCTTCCTTTTTAAAGAAAAACAGGGATTTTGAAAACTTGATGCCCCTCTGATAGGATGGAAGAAGGGGTTTGGGATGGGAAGTGCAAAGGTTGGCTGGTTCGTTGGGGAAAGCAATAGCGGGGTGCGATGGGCCAAGCTGGGGGACGGGTGCTTCTTGGTGTCCATCCGACGGTTGCTGTGGTGTGTGCACAAGGTGAAGGGGCTGCTGAGTCCTGAGGCTGGGATGTGAGGTCCCCCCCATCACTCCTGGCTGACAGAGGAGCCCACGGGACTGCTTGGTTTCCTTCATTGCTGTGTTGATGCTGATGCTCTTGGTGGCTTCCAACCTGGTTGCCCAGGGAGCATCTCTTTCACCTGTGGATGCCTTCCTTATAGTTCTGTGGCTAATTGTTTACCTTTTTTTGGCAGTCATTAAATTAAGCAAGGGTGTGTTAAAAAAACAAAGCAACCAACCTGAAAAGAATCTTAAACATGGTGCAGAGCTCACCAGTTGGATGGGGGAGTTGCTTTTAAAGCAAACTGTTCAGCAAGGTGCATTATCAAGTAAAGATTTCTTTTTACCATTCCCTTCAGTCCCTCTTTCTTCCATTTCTAGTTCTGGTCTGGACTTCAGAGAGAAGGAAGCTGTTGTCTCCTGTCTTTTGGGAGGGCTGATTGGATTTGCACTTAGGTCTTGTAGGCAGGGGACTGTTGGGTCAGCACACAGGTGCTTACTGAAATAGTACAACTGGGTCTTAATGTCCCTTGTCTCCTCTTTCCACAGACCATAGCAATGGGAAAACCATCAGACGGTTCTGCTGAACAGTATCTGAAATGTATGGTCTATAATAAGAGTAAAAAAAGACTTGGCTATCAATGTTGTGTGTGGGGGCTTTTCCCCTCTGTAGGGAAAATAAAGGGAGTGTTAGCACCAGGCTGGACAGGCCATGGCAGACCCTGAGCACAAGGGGATGGGTACGTACGTGGCTGTGGGAGCTGGCACGTGCTGCCTTGAGTAGGCTGTTGCTCGTGACCTTCCCCACCAGCTCTTCCTTGGGAAAGGAGCCTGGGAGATGCAATGGATATGGGGCAGGAAAGGCAATGGTGTGACACACAGCACTGACTGGGCTTTGCATTACCATTTAATGTAGGTATGTCTTTGGCTCTTGGCTTTGTAGTAAGTCTCTTCGCAGTTTGTGAGTAGTACTGAAGATCACTTCTCCTTTGAGCAGCCAATTATACAAAGTACCTTAAATTGCTGATCAAGAGATACGTAGGCGCAGGAAAAAATATGCATAGTAGAGCAATTTCTGTAGGAAGTAGTTCTGGATGGAGCTGTGAATCAGACCTTGTTGCTCCAAGCCCCTGTGGATCCCATGGCCTTTTGAGAATGGAGTGTGGGACTGAAAGAGTTAATGTCTCAACATTGCGGTGGCGCAAATTCTGCTTAACGACTAACTCTGCATGACAAGGAACTCTGCCTAGCAAGGAACCCCAGGTGAAAAGCAGCCCATCAGCACCAGGAGGGGGAGGATGTGCCGGAGGGTGCGCAGCTCCCGGCTCTGATGTGCTGAGCCGGGCAGCTCACCCTGCAGGGGAGGGGCAGTTACTCCCCAAACGACCCCCAAGTCCCAAAGGCTCACAAACTGCTGCTGACACCTAATTAGCCGAACGCCTGCCCGAAGGAGGGGTGGGGATGATAAAAGGACACAAAGCGAAGCCCCAGGTGCCCAAACCCACTGGAACCGGACCCCTCGGCTGACTGGACCAACCCCGGCCCCAGGACTGGTGAAATCTTTCTCTTCTCTCTCTTTCCCTTTTCCTTTTCCATAATCCCTACACCTCATCCCTTTAGGCATAAACCATTGATCAAATCTGGGACTAAGAGTGGATCCAGCTGCCCCTGGGCTCCTCTCTGAGAAAGAGTCTAGAAAGCAAGGGGGTCTGCTCTGAACCTTGGGACTCAACGGGACGGCTTGCCTTACTGTCTTCCCTCAACTGATTCCCAGATATGCAAGGCCTGTAGTAGATGCTTGGTGATGCATGGTTAGCATGTTACACAGTTTACTGACGTAGTTTCATGCCAACTTTTGTGGTGAGCATACCAATTTTTGTGGTGAGCGTGCCAATTCTTGTTGTGAGCAAATGAAAGTTGGGTTTTGTGAGTTAAAGGATCCCTGGTGTCATTTCACCTTAATCCTGACCTGGGAAACAGCAAACCTGAGTTGTCCTGAGAGACTGGGATGTGACATGGAATATGTGTTAGCTTGCAGTAGGCTGAATCACACGCAGTTGTGTTTTTTCTACTGCTTTTCCATGGCAGCTTGAGAGGGACATGGCATTCTTCACCTGCTTTTCCATGACAGCTTGAGAGGGACATGGCATTCTTCACCTGCTTTACTACTGCTGCTGCTAGGGCCACCTAGTAGAGATGTGGCTGATTTTCAGGCTCTTACTTGGTAAAAACTGATGCGAAGCTTTATTAGCAAAGCTTGGTGAAGTGTCTCCAGTTCCAGAAGTTTTCAAGGCATGATACAGAAAAAACCCCCCAAACCAGATGGGAATCAGCTGGCAAAGGGAAGCCCCAGGCAGGCAAGGAAACCAGTATGTGCAGTTCTTCCCCACTGCTGTCCAAAGGGGAGCAGGATGGAAAAGGGGATGGTGGTATTTGCCACCAGTGCTCTCAGGTTGCCCATCTCAGGGATTTAGAGATGTTGTGGGTCGGAGTCTTCCAGTGGCCCTCTTGTCTTTTGTGTGTTGTCCCCTGTGCCTGGCAATGTGTCTTGGAGCTCACTTCAGTAATGCAAGGTGATGCTGATGGCCCTCGTCAAAGGGATTGCTCTCGGCTTTCCAAGGTTGATTCAGAGGAACTTGAATTCAGGGCAATGAGGGAAAGCCCCCTTGGAAAAGCTACCTGCCAGGTTGTCAGCAATTTGTGTCTCCAGCATCGCCATCCAATTGGGAGCTGGAAACACACGTCAGCTCCGCTGAGAGCAAGCCAGCCCTTTGTTCATGTGTCTCCTTGAAATGATATTGTGGTTTACTTAATTAAAAACACAGAGCATTATTGTGGGAATGACAATGAATTAAAAAGATTAAATCTGGGAAAAGACCTATCTGGCCATCTAATCCAGCCCAAGTCTGCTGTTCTCTGAGGTATCCTTCTTCCGTACAGTTTGAGGCGCCTCAGGTGATGTGTTTGCTCCTTGTTCCCCAAGGAGATCTTTCTGTGGTCTATTAGAGAGCTGTTTGTAGAAATGAGCAGGCTGTTTTCATCTGCAGCCTGCTGCTTGATTATTCTCCCAGCTGTGTTTCCACCCAGCACTGGGTTTACTGTGAAGCCTGGCCAGCCCTGGCAGAGAAGGCTCAGCTCCTCCTTGCTTAGACCTTGCTGTTGAGTTGATGTGGGCAAGGAAGATGCCCTTGGTTAATCTGAAAGTGGGGTGCTTCCTCCTCCCTTCACAGCTGCTTTTTTTTCTGAAGCTTCATACTAGCAGATTCTTGGGTTGAACTGGATAGTGTCTGCTGGCAGGCCAAGCAGCTCTTCCTGCGTACAAAGGTGGGCTGCAGGATGCCTCTGCTTCCTGCTGGGCAGTTAAAATTTGCATTTTGGGACATCCTGCTTTAGCTTTTTGACTATTGCCAACTTCAGTCCAGAGGTTCTGGAGCAGAAAATGTGGCTTTAGGCTTGGTGGCATTCTGGTGGAGCATCTGAGAACTGAGAAGCAGCAGGAGAAAATCCTCAAAACAGCCTTTCCCCACTATGCCTGAGATAGAGCTTCCCAATGTACATCTGCCTAAACTAACACTGAGTCAGTCTGTGTTCTTTTTGTGGCTGTCACTACAGGCTCCCTTCTCCGCCTTCTTCCCATCATGATCCCTTTGGAAACAGCTCCATCCCCAGCTGCAGGGCTCTGTGCTGCAGTGAGCTTGGCCAGGGAGGACCTTGCATAGTTGTGCTACCAGGGCTCTGCTCCCAGCAGGGCCCTTTCCACTCTGGTTTTGGAGGGAATGTTAGTCTCTTCAATATCTTGGGCTGACTGGAATGCTTTTGGGGAAAACCTGCCTCTTCTTCCTCTGTGCATCAGTATGGAAAAGTGAACTTTTGAGTGCTGAGGGTGGTGGAAAAGGGAGATCAGCTGTTTCTGGGAAAGAGAGAAGCATCTAATTAATTCAGAGGACAGAAGCTCTGCTGTGGTGTCCCTGCCCCCCTATAACCTAGGGCTAGATCAAGTCAAGGAGCCATAAACCGCAAGGAGGAGGATGTTGGTGGGGTGGATGGGGGTTTTGGAGAATGATGCAGGTGCTGGTGGGAAAACGCTTCACCTCCGCATCCTGGATCGGAGTTGGTGGGATATGCAACGGCCACCGTGGCAACAGAGCGGTGGGAAGGGTCCCACCACGCTCCACGAAGCCAAATGACCCCAGGTCTGCAGCAGGAATTTTGCCCGCAGCTAAATGCTGGGGATGTGCAAATAGGGGCAGCTGCTGCTGAGGGCGAAGCTGCCGAGGGAGGTCCTGTGCTGTGACAAAGAAAACACCAGCATCGACGTTTCCACTGCCCCAGGCTCCTGTTTGACCTTGGGCAAGTTGCATTGTCTCTCTGGCCGCATCCTGGAAGGCTGCGTGTTGAGGTGGGTCCTGCCAGGATGTCTGGGTGTGGGAAATGTACCTCCCCATGCTCCGCATGCCAATGCTGCAGCTTGTTAATGCGTTGTTAAATATGGACTATTTGCTGTGCCTTGTCCCTCTGTGACCTGGGGTAGGAGGGGGCTGGCTGCTTTGCCAGGTGGTCTTAGCAAAATTAGGATTTTTTCCCTTTTGGAAGAGCCTTTCTCCCTGCCTGTGTCTCTTTGGTGGGTGTCTGTGTGTCACCCCATGTCAGGAACTGGCAAAACACAAATCATTACCTGGATTACAAACAGAGGTTTGCACTTTGAAACATGACACAAATCCCGTGGTGGTTTTCTGCACACCAGGGAGTGAACGTTAGCTCTGATGTAGGAAATCAAAACCTTGGGAGCTTCCTACTGAAAATGTGCCCTTTGCAAATAACGTGGCTGCTTGTGCTCGAGGGGTGCTTGCTTGGCTGCAGGAGCAAACACGGCTTCCCCACAAAGTTCTCCAACTCCATGTGTTTTAATATATATATGATGGGCATATAAAACCGATGCAATTTCTTTCTAAAGGAGATCTCTTGGAGTCTTTGATTTACCTTCGAATGTCAGCCCTTTGGGGTGTGTTCTAGTCACCCAGAAAAAAAATCGTCCTGGCAGCCTGTTGCTACAGAAATGTCATTTAAAAAAAAAAAAAAAACCCAAACAACTGAAGTTGAGGTTATTGTTTATTCTCATGGCTCCAGGAGCTGAGGCTTTAAGAAGAGCTGCTAGTTTTCGACAACCTTCTATTAGTCATGGGAACTGGCAGTTCTGAAATTAATATTTGCAGGCCCTCCCCTCCCTACCCCTGGTCTCTTGTTAATGCAAAGAAAACTCTCACCTCCAGCCTGACTTCCAAGTATGTGATTGAGAACATGTGAATCCACAATGATTGAACTGTGAGTGACCTCCGGGGAGTAAGTGGGTTAATCAAAGCTGGGCTCTTCCCCACACTTCAGTCGCTAAAGCTCCTGCATTTCCTCCTGATGGCTGATAAGGAGGGATTGAATTTATGAAAGAGGTGAAGATGTTTGGATAAGCTACAGTACCAAAGCAAGCCTGCCTGACAAGTCGGGGCCTGAAGGAAGCCCATGGAGTTGGAAGGGGTTTGGTGGGTTGTTTTTTTTCCCAGGCCCCTTCCCCCAGCTGGGACTGTGTCCGTGGGGATCCATCCGGAGATGTGGCCGCAGCTCTGCAGTTGCAAACCCTGGTACCCTGGCTGAAACGATCTGCTCCGAGTCGGGGCTGTGGACAGTAAATGGCATTTGTTGTTGTCCCGGCAAAGCCGGTGTCGCTGCTAAATGTGTTGCTCCTATAGCAGAGGTGCTGCTGTACTGGTGTGATGGGGACTCGTGCCGTGAGACCCGGGGGATTTCTATGGGGACACTGGCACACGGTGGCCTCACAGAAATGTGTCCTAGCTCTTCTTCACCCCCAGCTCCAAGAGGTGCAGGGCTTTGAGACAGGCTTGGCCAGCTTGGTACTGTCCTGTTGGCTGCAGGCAGCCCCTGGGCAGAGAGCACTGGGGCATCTGTGACTTTCTTTCTATACCCAGGTCCTAAATCAAAAATGTGGGTTCACGTTATTGAGCACCACATTTGGTTGTTTCCCTGTTCTTTTGCTGTGCCAGAAAGGCCAACACCTGTGTCTTGGAGATCGTTATCTCTGTGTATTTTTAGACATGCCTTATCAATGCTGAAAGAAGGTGAATCATGTTTGGGAAAGGGAGCTGCTTCCCTTCCAAATGTGTTTTGGAAAACAGACCTGAGCTCCAGGGGGAGGAGAAGGAAAGCAGCAGTGGGGAATGACCCATCATGGGAAGATGGCATCTCTCTGGCTGCCTGCAGGGTGTTGCGGGGAGGATGGCCTGTCTGCCTTGGTTCATGGCTCTTTGCTGGGACACGGTGGCTTCTCGTGGGGCACCAAGCTACCTGGTTCCTGCCGTGGGAAAGGAGGTGACAGCTCGAAGGGTTTTCCCAAAGTTTAAACCAGTGGTTCCCCTCCCCAGTCCTAGACCAGTGGCCAGTATGATGGTGGACCCATGGCACTCCCGTGATGGTGGAGTGCTCAGAGAGGCACTGGCATGCTGTGGCTCTGCGGCTGGGCTCCTGTCTGTGATGCTGTGTGCCAGAGGCTGGCCAGGATCTGCTGAGCCCCTCCTGTAGCCTTGCTCACGGTCACAGTGCCTTGGCTGTCCTCCTGGAGCCCCCTGAAGAGGAGTTCTCCACTTGGGTGCAGAGCCATGGAGTGATGAAGCCACCAGTATTCCTCTTCTGGGAGGACTTGGCTTTGTGCTGCTCTCAGGGCTGCCCTTCTTCCTCCTGAAGGGCACTGCTACAGCTGGAGACCCCGGGTGCTGCTGCCCGTGACCCCAACCAGGCAGCTCTGAGTTGCCATGAAGGCTTTTTGCCTTCAGGAGGCTTGCAGGTGGGGTGAAGAAGGTTAAACCTTTGGAGCTCTGGGCATGAGCGTTGTCCCCTCCTTTGATATCCCCCACCTCCGCAGGAAAAGAAAGTAATTCGGGTTGATGTCTCCATTAAAAAGCTGCAGCAGTAAAGCGGTTGTTTGTGCTGAGAGGGGAATGCCCACAGGTAATTTATCTTGACATTTATAGAAAGCATAAGGGTTTACTCATTCATAAAATGAAGGAACAGGGTGTTTTTCTGCATTGGCTGGGCTCTGGAGCTGCTCGAACATTATTGTAGCTGATCGTAATCGTTTCCGGACGTGCCCCAATATGCCTACGGGGGGTTGCATGGGAACAGTAACAATGTGGGACGGGAGAGCAAACCTGTTGGACAGGAATGGGCCCGACTGGAGCTAACAAATCCTCTTCCTCCCCGGGCTTTTCGGAATGGCAGGCGAGGGTGAGAGCCAAGGGGAGGACCTGCTGGTGGCTGGCACTGGGGAGCTGGCGTGCACTGGGCTCTCGGCTTGTTTTAACTGGAGGGAGTCCTTGTGCTGGGGCTCTCTGTGCTCTGTAGCTCTGAGGGATGGTGAGGAATGCTTTGTTTTCAGAACAAGCTGGTTTTTTTGGAAATGTTTTTTTTTCGTTGCTCAAGCATGGATAGAGAAAGCTGCTCTGTGCAGGATGGAGCAGAAGTGGAGGGTCTGGCTCCAGCCTTGGAGCAGAGAGAGCAACTAGATGCATCTCGAGATTTCTTCTTGTGATGGTGGTTGTCTGTTTGGGGAAGCTCTGTGGCTTCCTGCTGTGTGGACAGCAAACCTGTGTGTGTGGCTGGGTTGTGCAGGAGCAGCCAGGCTGGCTCTGTCAGTGCTTTGGAGGGGGGCAGGGGTTTGTGTGCAAACACACCGGTTTGCAGAGCTGCTTTTTTCTCTTCCTGATGGTGCATACACAGGCTGCACTGGCGAGCCTTATTTAGCAGGTCAGAAGATTGCAGAGGTGCTCTGGCCCATCTGTCTTTGCTGTTGAGATGCTCATACCTCTTCTTGGCAGAAAACCAGGTATGTTAGGTTATCATAAAGTCCGTGCTGACATTCTGGCTTTTTATGGCTGACCTTGTGGCTCAGGGCCGCTGGACAGCCATGGTATCAGAAATGTTACCATTGTTAATCCCCCTTTAATCCAACTTGCTGACAAGCCCCAGTCTCCCTCTTGCTAAATTAGCACTTGTGGCAAAACCATCTGTGAAGGATCAGCGGGGGAGATGCATGGGAGAAGACCTGGGAGTCTCCCTTTGGGGAGCAGGAGCGTTTGAGTTCCCAGGCTGCAATCCTCAGGAGCCGGCCCTTGGGTGACCATCCCTAGGACATAAAGCAGTGGGCTATGACAGGGAGAGCAAGATCTTCCCTGAAGATGCCTCCTTCATGTTTCTCAAGGCTGCAGGATGTTAAACAAATACACCAAGCTGCGGTAACTGTGACTCGTGTCTCGGCTGATGGGGAGAACGCAGCGCTGCGTTGCAAGCAGCGCATCACCCCACCTATGCTGCTGCAGCAGGGAGGTGCTGAGGACTGTGCAGCTTGGGGCATTGGCTGCCTGGCTCCCAAAACTCTATTCTTGGCTCTGAATGGGTTTTTCCCTCTCTGGTTGCTGCCAACAGTAAGTGCCCAACTTGGGACTGAACCTCAGTGTTGGGCATCTGGTGCTTATCGATCCACCGTAGCCACTAGCCTGGAAATTGTAGAGCTTGGGAAAATGTGGTAATGCTCGCCTTGGACAAGAAGCTGAGGGAGAAGCTTTAGCTGCAGGACAGCCGTGTTTCAGCCAGGTGCTGCTGGCATCTTGCAGCGGGGCAGACAAAAACCGATCACCCAAACCTGCCCCGTGAACCGGAGGAGAGCGGACTCGCCTGTGCCTTGCTGGCCAGGCAGGGCTGGCCTGCCCGTGTGTTTGATAAACAGTGGGACTAAGGAGGAGAAACCTGCCTGGAGTTGTCTTAAGGTGATAAAATTCCTGTGCTGCTTGAGCGCGCCGATTAGCGCGGCTCTGTGTGAGATGATGCTGGCTTTGGCTCTGGGTCTCTCCCTCCCCTCAGCGTGTTTCCTCTGAGCACCTCAGCAGCTTTCTGGCTGCGCACCCCCTCTATCTGCCTTCATCGCCATCGGGATGCGCCACATCCCCCCATGGGAAGAGCCTCCAAGTGCCACCTTTCTGTCCCCCCAGGGTGGGTGAAGAGGGGGAACAGGGCTGGCTTGCCCCCCCCTGCACCCGTCCTCTGCGCCTGGCCAGGTTTTCCTCCCATCTCTTGGGAGCGGCTGAGCCCCAGTTTTGGCAACAGCGTCTTGCGGGGAATGACGTGCCCGAGTGTTTGAGCAGGTGAGCCTGAGCAAGCGTGGGCCGTGACTCAGATGCACCCGGCTGCTGCCGGCACCCTGCCAGGGCCACCCCGGGGCTGCGGGAGGGGGGTGATCCCGGGCTGGGGGGGACGCAATGGGGTCCTGAGCCCTGGTGCGGGGTACGGTGCGTCTCATTGCATGGCTTTTTTAGGAGTTTGGCTTAATCTAGCTCTTGATTGAATGAAGTGCTTCATCACTGGCTTCGTTTGAGGTGGGTGAGTCACCCGTTGAGTCACGCTGTTCCCGTGCCAGATGGGGGACTGGAGAGGGGACGTTGCTTGCCCCCAGATATGACCGAGCTGCTGGGTCCCGAGCTTTCCTGACGCTGCTCTTGTGCAAATAGTCTCCTTCCTGAAGCGCTCCTAGCACTGACATCCATGCTGACTAGAACTGCATCTCTGCCCGCCCTCCCTCCTTTTTTCCCTCTTGATCTACTTTTTCAGCACTGACTTAGCCAGCAATAAATCCGAGCCCCAAAGCCTCGGTGCAGACCCTGCCCGCAGCCCCGCGGTGGCTGCTCTCGCCCTGTCGCTGGGACTTTTTGTCCCAGCTTTGACGCTTTGTCAAAAAGTCGCAGCTTGCGGGACTCGCTGCGGTGGCTGAGCATCTCGGCTTGTGTCGGGTGTCCAGCCTGGAAGGCTGACCGGGGATGCTCAAACCCTCAATCCCAGCTCAGGGTAAAAAAAAAAATAAATCTCAAAACAGTAAAAACAAAAAAAAAAAACCAAAAAAACCCCAAAAACAAATTTGACATTAACCCCTTGCCCAAAATCTCAACAGGCTGAAGCTCCTTTGCTGCAGGTGCACAGTAGGACCGTGCCGTTTGGGTGGGTTTGCCCCCCGCCCAGGGCTGCCCAGTCCCGTGGGGGCCCCTTTTGTTGGGTGACTGCAGGGAGGAAAGACCCCCCAAGACCCCCCCCAGGGGGCTGGGCCGTGGGACCAGTCCCGAGTGGGTGCCTTCCCCGTGGATGCCTCCGGGTGAAGGATGTTGCCGGGGGGGTCTCTCCCCACCGGGGTCACCCCTCGGTCTCGGTGAGGTTGGGGGGGGGTGTGGGTGTGATGCCATGACATCACCGCCTCAGCTGCCTATTGGCTGCCCGGCCGATGACGTCATAGCAGCCCCTCCTTTCGCTTTTTCCCGCCCCGCCGGGATGCAGCGTTCCCACGGCGACGCGCTGCGCGCTCCCTGCCCACGGCCACGCGTCCGCGCCCAGCGGGGCAGGGCGGGGGGAGACCCCGCTCTGGCACTTCTGAACGCTGCGGGGAGCGACTCGTGTGCCATGGGTTGTGACGCTTAAGAAGGGTTTACTTGTTTTAATTAAAAAAAAACCAAACAAAAACCCCAAAAAACTCGCGATGTGTTGACAACAAGCGCAGGATGGGAGGGATGCTCGCCTGGAAACTAAAACTCCCAGCCGATGCCTTAAGGAGCCTTTGAGGTCGGTGGGTGCTCAGTGTCTTCAGGGAGCCGAAAAAAGCTGCAGTCTCGTTTAGCAAGACTTAATCTTTTACCAGCCCAGAAAGAATACTTAAGGACGGGGCTGCTGTCTTGCTGGAAGGAAAAAGTTAAAAAGAAACTTTAAAGCATGACAAAAGAAATATTTTAAAAAAGAAACATTTTTAAAAAAGAAAACGCAGACTGGAGGTTTCAAGGGTGAGGTGGCTGGAAATGTCTTTTTTAAAAAGTGAGTTAAAAGCAGCTGGTCCCTCGGAAGCGGCGCTCTGGGAGCAGGGGCTGTGCCGCTGCCCTCCTCCAGCCCAGTGTCACCATCCCAGGATTGTCTGCTGCTGCCTGCACGCTATTTCCAAGGACAAAACAAAGCCCGTTACCCCAGAGTTCAACTTTGACCTTGCTGTGGCAGGATTAAAATCTCATGAAGACGGACAACTCGATTGCAAAGAGTTAATTCCCCCCCCTCCCTTCTCCTCCCCTCTTTTTTTTTTTTTTTTTTTTTTACTCCTTTTCTTTCCAACTGGCCTGGTTTGCTGCTGAGAAATTGGGAAAACAAACAGAAAATAGACCTCGGCCTTGTGGGTGCTGCTGTCTGGAGGATGACGCAGGCGACCCAGCACCGCTGCGGCCCGGGGAAGGATGCACAATCGGGGCTTTATCTTCTCCCTCTCATGTCTGTGGCTCTGTGCTTTGCTGTCGGGGTTTGTTTCTTGTTTTTGCAGCATCTCTCAAGAGGCTGGTTGTAAGGAGTCCCACGGGCTGCAGAGGGGCCGTTTGCTAGTGCAGGGAAGAAATGCATCGCTCGTGTGCTGCCGCGGCCTCCGAATCCTGTGGCTAGCTGGCATCACCAGCCGGTGGCCCTGAACTCCGGTTTTGCCCATGTGCTGGGGCACCTCGGTGTCCTCCAAAAAGGGCTGCACATTCAGCACCAACCGCTTCAGCGGGGACACATCCCTGTGCCTGCCCTGGCTCTGTTTCTATCTCCTGGTTGCAATTTTTGCTTGTTTCTTGTAGCAGGAGAGATGTTTTACCCACGTACAGGCAGCAGGGAGAGGGCTCGGGGTCCCTGTCCTGCTGTCAGTTGTGGGGACTGCTGTGGAAGCACCATTAATGCTCATTTTCTCAGGGGAGAGAGGTTTTTTCTTAATATAATCTAATACAGCTTTGTTCTCTTACTATCTTTTGTACTGAAATCTGGGTTTGGAAACAGTTTTGGTGAAAAGTTGAGGTTTGTAAGAGTTAGGGTTGCTTTGCCCTTTTTTATGAAAAAACCACCCCACCTCCCAAAACTTCAAGTGTCTTTAATGGTAGCCTTCTATGCATCCTCTGGTCTCTTTTCAAACTACAACTTTGTTCACAGTTTCCTCAGCTAATTTCCAGCCGAGCGCTGGTGCAGCTCGTGGAGTCGGAGTACCGATGAAATGCTAACGTCCTGGTGAGCTCAGACTTCGGCTCGGTATTGCAGCTCCCATTTCTGCTCCAGCTGCCCGCTGCGTTGCTGCTGGGCTGGTGGGACCAGCGGAGGGAGGAAGGTCGGAACAGAGGATGCTTTGAACACCTTTGCAAAGAAGCTGAGCGCCGGCTGGCTTTGGAGAGAAAGATGTCTCCTTACCCTAGGCAAAGTAACACCTAGTCAAATTTTTAAACGGAGTTTTAAGAGGCTGAAATAAGTGAAAGCCTGCTTTGATCTCCTAAAATCTTGTCCGTGCTATGAGGCAGCCACCTGTTAGCTCATAGATGGGGGGGAGAAAAAATGTACCTTTGCTGCTGGTGTGGTCTTACCCTTAAGCGAGAAGCTGAGGGTGCAGCTTTGCTTCTCGCGAGCCCTGGCTGCTGGCAGTACCCTCTTTTGCCACCCAGGCAAATGCATTTTTCATTTATTATATAATGGCTGAGTGTGACTGACATAGCTAGTCAGGAGTCAGAGCAAACCTTTAACTGAAAGGCTCTTCCAAGCCTGAAAGGGAGGGTGATGCAGCTGAACAGCTTCCCATCTCTTTGCCAGACTCGGGCTGGTCCCTGC
This sequence comes from Buteo buteo, assembly GCF_964188355.1. Classification (NCBI taxonomy): domain Eukaryota; kingdom Metazoa; phylum Chordata; class Aves; order Accipitriformes; family Accipitridae; genus Buteo; species Buteo buteo. The sequence continues at coordinate 2,162,427 of NC_134183.1, forward strand.
CAAGAAGCAGCGATTTGGGGCTCGGGAGAGCGGGCAGGTGCCCGGGATGCCGTTTGCAGGGCTCGGGCGTAAATGAAAGCAGATGTCCCATCTCCAGGCAGGCCGGGAGCATCACCGGAGCCGCTCAGACTGGGCGTCTCGGAGGATGCTGTGAAGTTGGGGCCAGATGTACTTAGACGCCTAACTCCTATTGAAGTCAGTGGGATCTGGGCTTTGGAAGCAGAGGCTGTGCCAGACCGTGGACTGAAAGGCTCCTGACCCATTTCAGGCCAAGCTAAGGATTATTGTCTGCCTACAAGCAGGCTGCCAGGAGCCGTTTTGGACACGGCGCCTGTGCTCGCCCTCTCCTCGCGGGTGCTGCTGGGAGCCCGAGAGGCCTCTCGTTTGTGGTACCCGGGCCAAGAGCGTTGATGCGTCCTCCTGGGCTCCGAGTGTGGCTGAAACAGTCCCTGAGATTTAAGTAGGGCAGGCAGAGGGAGTATTTTACTCACTGTTTGTACCAACTGGGAAAGCAAGGCTTGTGCAAACCTGCGTTCACGGATGGTTGCACTGGAGCCGTGCATCGCGGCGCGGTGCCCTTGGTGACCCTCTCACCCGTGTTTTTTTTTTTTGCTTTCTTGCAATGAATGCGGAGGATGCTCAGGGACACAGGGGGGATGGCTCCAGCACTTCCATCTTGTGCGTGTCCTTCGTCTCCCACCCTGGCCTGGTGCCCCAGCTTGTCCTCCCCGGTGCAATGTGGAGGATGCTCGGAGGAGGAGCTGCTCCATGGGAAGGGGAAGAGTTGAGCCCTGTTGTTTCATGGCTGGCACGATTTGGAGCACGTGGCTTTCAGGGGAAGGGTAACTGCTGGGCGCCAACATGGGTGTGGAGGGTGTCGAGATGGTGCAACTGACCTCTGGGAAAGTAGAGGTCATGGAAATATAGGCGGTGAGGGCAGAGAGAGCCCAGGGATTTCACGCAGGCATCACTCCTGCAGCTGGGCAGGGAGGTGGGTATGGGGGCGAAGATGCCTCCAGTCCCTGGGTGAGCGAGAGCAGACCTGTGGGCAGGGTCCGGAGCGGTACTCTGGGGCAGCCTTTGCTTTGGCGGGGGATGTGGAGCCTGGGTTTTGGGTGCACAGCATCCCCAAGAGCAAGGGGAGATGGGCAGAGCCAACTCCTGGGGAGGGATGGGGAGAACATCTCCGTTGCACGCAAATCCAAATTATTGGGAGCAAAACTCCACTTCAGGCAGGAGTAATTGCGGTGTAAATCAGCTCTGTCCTGCCTTTGGATTTCAAAAGCCTTTTTAATTTTTTTAATAAACCCTATGCTATCCTCCGAGGACTGGGGAGGGTGAAGGGGGAGGACAAACCTCCTGGTTTTCAGCCCGGTATTACTAAGCAACCATGTCCTGAAATTCACAGCCCAATGGAGAGAACTTTGTTTACCAGGAAGAAAACACTTGAAAAGGGGAATCTTTGGCGGAAGCATGACGGGATTAACGCTGGGGTTTCTTTAGGCAGTTTTGTTGTTTTTCAGGGCCTGACCTTAGTGCTCTGATTCGCTTTTGCCAAGCGACTCTTTCCCTGCCTAATTTAGAGTGCGGTATTGTGCTGGGGTGGGAAGGGGGAGGCGGGAGAGCCAGGTTTGGCAGCGCAAATAGGAGCCTGAGATTATCTGGTTCAGAGCAGAGGGAGTTGATCATTAGATGCTGTGCTTCTGAAAATCCCCCTGTAATTAATTTTCTCCTGAATTAATTAGAGGAATTGTGAAGGAAGGCTGGGCCAGGAAGGTGCAGGGCAAGTTTTTCAGGGTGATATATAGGTTGCTGGCAGAGCAGGAATTAAATCGCTTTCCTCCTGTCTCCTGGACTGCTCGCTAGAGCTGCTCTCAGCCGTGGCCAGTGTGTGTGCAAGGGTGCGAGGTGCTGTGTGCAATGTGTCACCAGTTACACTGTCCTGAGTGCCAATTTGGGGCAATTACCCCCCTTTTTTTGGTGTGCCACTGGCACAACCGGCATTGAAGTGGGATGGATGGGATAGACAGTTCTTTGGAGCTGGCATGGTGAGGCTGAACAGTGCTGGGCTGTGCAAGGGACCATCATCTCCAGGTGCTGCTCAGGACGTGCCCTTCACCAAAGGGGCCAAACGGGAGGAGGAAATTCCTTCTTAATCTCTGGCTTCAGCAGGGGAGAGGGTTTAGGTGTTGGTTTGTTCTCAGCTTTGCTGTGTCTTTGCTGCGTAACATGGGTGGAATCACTGTCTCGACTCTGCTCAGAACCAGGGCAGCAGTTAGTGACGCCACGAGCCTTTAGTGCACGATGGCTTGCACACGGAAAGATGTGGGAATTTGGGGTCCCTGTGCTTAGCAGAAAAGTCTCCAGCGTCATCCCCAGCTTTCTTTCCTGCATCCAACCCTCTGCTGGTGTCGAGCAGCAGAAATTCCTGGGCTAGCGGGTGTGCATCATCCTCCGGGAGCTCACCTACTCGTGCCGGGCAGGGGTGAGGGTCCTGCCTGCCCCGTGGCCCCCAGCTCGGGCTGCTTTTTGTGGTCAGCGGTGGCTAATCCTTCCTTCCCCGCTCGGGGCTGGCGGAGGCGGGTGGGAAGGGAGGGCAGGCTGACGAGCATGGGAATCTGGAAGGCTATTCAGCGGTAATTATCAGCCTCAATACTGAGTGAGGGGGAGAAAGGGGGGGAGCTGGGAGAGAGGGGAAGACCCATGGGGAAAAGCAGCGTGGGGAAGAGATTCCTCCCCCTCTGTCGCTGCGGAAAGGGAGCAGGCTGGGGGCAAGGGGAGGGATGGAAGGGGTGACATCTTCAGGCAAATTCTCCCTCCCCGTGCCGAGGATGAGGCGGGTGCTGTGGCTCTGCGAGCACCGTGCTGGCCAGCTGGTCCCTGGGGGAGGCAAGTGCCAAGCCTGTGCTTTGGTGTCAGGGTCCCTCAGCCAGCTCCTGACAAGCTGGTCGTCATGGCATGGTGCAATGTGCTATTGCACCTGCTTAATTAACCCCAATTAGTCCAAGTGCTGTTGTCTCTTCAGGCAGTGGTACCTCCTGGGGGCACAGGCTGAAGGGAGGTGGGGGAGAGCCCTTGCCAGCAGCTGGTGGGACCTGGGCAAGGAGCTCCTGAAGGCTCCTGTGGTGACATATCCAATGTGCCTGACCTGAAAATGGGTTTGGCATATCCAAACCCACAGGTGAAAGTGGGGTTGGGGTGTCTACGTTTGGAAGGCACCTCGTATCTTTGTATCAGCCATGCACGCAGACCTCGGAGGTTCTGTGACATGGGAATTAGAAGAAATCAGTGATCTGCAGGTCCTCCAACCATTTGGGAGCCCCTGTCCTGAGGGGGTTTGTTTAACACTGGCTTTTCCAGTTTAGGATACTTTTGAAGCAGGCGCTAAGGATGCTGGATCCAATGTCTTCTGGGAGGAATGATCTGTGGTGCTGGAAATGGAGGCTGAGCTGCTCCGTGCTCCAGGAGCTCACTGCTTATCACCTGGCAAAGGATTTGCTCTCCTAGCCTAGCTTCACCTTCCCAAATGACTATCAAATGTCTTTTCCCCTTAAATTTCAGCAGAGCTTTTATTTATCAGCAGTTTGGTATATCCTTCCTGCCAGATTATCAGTAGAAGGTACCCTTCAAGGTTTAATCCCAGCTCTAACAAGCTGTGGCACATCATTTGGCTCTGGCATTATCCTTTACAGCATCCAAACTGGTTGCCACTGTGGGGACCGGAGCTGGTTTCTCCAGCAGTTTTCACCCCAGGCAAACCAGGTTCGACAGCATTCTGTGTGCACTCAGGGGTCCGTGCTCCCCTCTTGTTTAAAAAAAAAAAAAAAAAAAAATTAAATTTTTTTTTTTTGGTCCCCAAATCTGGAAGGCTTGCAAGGCTGTATTGAGCAGGGTCTCAGGTTGCGCTTCCCAGGGCCAGGCTGCCACCGAGCCTCTCTCCTCCAGCAGTGCTGGTCCCGGTGGCCTGGCCGTGCCGTCCTGCCGCAGGTGCGCTGCCCTCGGCACCGCCGGGAAAGCAGGACCCGCTTCTCTCCCTGCCGCTGTGTCTTCGGGGCTGCAATGCTGAGGGTAATAAAATCCCTGAGGTCCCTCTGCCCTGCTCTGAATGGGAGCTTTGTCTCTGCAAAGAAATGACTTGAAACTGATCTGGGGAAAGGCGATTGTTATCTGAAGGCTCCTGAACTGTTTGGATCCTGACTTTGTTAGAGATCTTGTAATTTAAACTTCAACCTGCTTATTAGAAATTTGAGATAATAGTTTAATAATAAAAAGCAGATTTTTTTTTCCCCTTGGTTCCTGTGTTTCTGTCCTACTCTTTCTCTCAGCTGCTGTGGATATTTAATCATCTGATGTGTGCCCCCCCCTTTGCTTTTATTTTTTTAAATAGTGGGATGAAATGGCAAGATGTTTCTTTTTGAGGTCTGCCAAGGAAAGATCATGCAGGCCTGTCCCTGCGGTCCCTGTGCGTGCATTTTAGAGCATGCCCACGGAAAGCTGAAAGGAGCTAGAAGGAATGCCAACTTGTGAGTTGTCTCCAGTTCGTGTGGGTCCCCTCCCCTGTGAGGGTCTGGAAGTCCCTCCAGCTAAAGGGGGTCCCCTTCTTCATGGGGGTCCCCTTCTTCATGGGGGTCCCCTCTGCGGAGTGCCTTGGACCCCCCCAGCTGCCCGGTGCCTGTGCTCAGCCCCATGCCCTGCCCTGCTGGCTGCAGCCCCGTGGAGGGAGTTGGAGTGGGATTTGGGAGCTCTTCCCAAGAACGATCCTCATCCAAATTCCCCCAGCTGGGCAGCAGCTCCCTGGCCCTGAAAGAGCCCGGAGGAAACGTGTTTGGACATGTGAGGGGTGTATTAGCATTCCTGCCGCCCTTGTTTCCCCCTCGCCCTCCCCGTGCTGGAGGTGGCCACTTGCCATGGGGCTGGAGGGGTGGATCTGGGGTCCCCGCCGGGGCTGGGGTGCCGTTGGGAGAGGCTGGCACCCCGTGGGGCTCGTCCGTGAACGTGGGTGGGCAGCAGCCGTGGTTTTGTTCGGCGACAGGCGGTTACGCTCCGTCCCCGGTTCCCTGCTGCTCGCCCCGATTAACGGATTCCGTCGTGCAGGCAGGGCTCGCTGCTGGGAGCGCGGTGCCAGAGCCTGTGTCTGGCTGGACCGAAGCGGCTCCCGGGGCGCAGGAATGCGGAGGGCTGGGTGGGAGCCCACACGGGTGACCCCAGTGGGTGTGGGACCGGCCACGGCGGAAGCCACCCCAGCGGACCCGCGTTGCTTTCTGTGCTCTGTACCTTCGGTTCATCCCCTCGGCTGCTCCCAGGGTTGGTTTTTTTTCTTTCTTTTTTTTTTTTTTTTTTTCTTCTGTGGCTGCCTCCTGTGGGAGTAAAAGCTAATTGAGCTGAGTGGCCCTGGGCGAGATGCTATGGCTCTGTCATGATTTAGAGGTGGCCACCGGGCTGTTAATCACCCGTACGTGGCTATGACCCCTGCTGCCACCCCCCCCCCCACCGCTCCCAGGCTGCCGTGTCGTGGTGCTCATTCACGTGTTTGAATCAGTGGGTTTAGCTGGGGCTTTGCCCTCAGAAATCGGAGGGGTGGGTTAAGACGCAAGGCAGGGATGCGGGTGTCGGAAACCTGCTGCTACCCGGGTTGCATTTTGGCCCTGCCCGCTGCCGAGTGCCTCGGGCTGTGAGGATGCTCTCGGTGGTCCTCGCGGGGAGTGAGGAGCCTCCCAAGGGCATCCTGGGGGGCTTGCCGCTGTTGCAGCGTCAGTCTTTCTAGTTGTGCGTAGTGAGGAGAAAATGTCCTTACAGACAGGCAGGGTTTGACAGTCCCTCCCCGAGCAAAAAGGGCTGGGACTCAGCCAGGAGGAATCTGGCAATTTTAGCTTTTACAGAGGCTGTTGGATACTAATGGCTCCCATGGCTCTCGCTGGCTAAGAGGAATTAAAGGGAGACAGAGCTCAGCCGGAGCCATGACTAGTTTTCAAATTTGGCAAACTTGCTGTTTAACGACTGTAGTTGGGCTCGTTTGAAGGCAAAGGACCAAACTCACAAAGCTACCTGTGTGCAGTCGTGTTTGTGAGCTCTGGACTTGCTCAGGCACTCGTGTGGTGGCACTTCAGCCCTGGGCTCCTTTCCAGGCTGGGGCTGTTTGGGGTGGGCGAGGGGACGTGTTCCCCTTCTGCGCCCCTGTTCTGGCGATGGGCAGCCCCGGGGGAGAAAGGGAATTGTATTTGACGGGTCTGTAGGTGCTCCTGAGCGATTTCTCTCCTGGGCCCAGGTTATGTTGGTTCATATTGGCTCCTGCTCTGGATGCCGCTTCCATGACATCATTTGGCTCTTGAAGAGTGGAGGAGGTGAGACGCTTCTGAGCGATTATCTAGTGCAAATAGCCCATGGTAAATAGACTCGGCGAAGTATTGACACTGAGACTGTTTCTCTTCCTAATTTCCTGCTCTGGGTGAGTTTGCCAAGTAGCCAAAAATAGAGAGGGGGGGAGACCCAAACCCTTCAATCCCAACCTCAAACCAAGACTTCCAATTTCAAGTCAGGGCATATAGCTACTGTCATCCAGGTAATTGTATTAGCAGTTAATGACATAACTTCCACGTGGGATCTTGGCCTAGCACTAATTTTAGGAAATGAGTCTCTATTTAGCCTGTTTGTATTAGCTGGGGATCTTCCTCCTGCACCGGTGCTCTGGTGTTCTCACCATCACGCTGTCAAACCAGTGGTCCCTGCCCTGAATGGAGCAATCCTGGGACAAATTGTCCTAAAGAGACATTAAAATTAGTGCCCGTTGACGTGCCCAGTGGTTGCCTCTTGCCCCAGTGGCACCCAGGATGGATGCATTCCCAAGGTGAGGAGGGATGAACACAATCCTTGAGGACTGATGTCCCTGAACTGCGATAACCGGTAATTTTCCCATGGGAAGAGCGCTGCGTATGCTCCCCGTCCCCTGCCCAACCTCTCTGCCCCATGGAGTGGGTGCTGCCGGCGGTTTTGCCTTGCTCTCCTCCCACAGCACCCTCCTCGCTGGCCATGCGCAGGATGAGACCCGGCTCAACGCAGGGGCTCCGGCTGCGTCCCGGGGCGCAGCAGATACTCTGCGTTCTCGGGCTGGCAAACTTTAACTAACAGAGCCCGTTTTTTATTAACCTGCATTTCCTTCTGGTTCCACTATTACCTCTGCAGAAAAGAATCTGACCCCTTGCTCTCAGCATCACCTTCACTTTCTTTTTTTTTTTTTCTTCCCCTCCTCCCCGCTGTTGCTTTGTGGTTTGGGTGAAACTCTGCAAAACCCTTCTGAGGCTCCCCATGCCGACCAAGTGATCCCTCAGCTGTGTCACCGCTCCCTCCTGCCTTTGTGCAAAACTCCTGAGAGAGCTTTCGGGCTGGCACAGCAGCAGCGTTAAGCCCGTCATAGGTCCCTCTTAATTAAATTTGAAAACTGCTTGGATAAGAGGGCTTTCTGAACGAGTCAGGTGCTGGGCCATGGGCCTGAACGACTGCCACAGACTAGCACTACCACCCACAGTCCTGATCCCCATGACATGTGTACAGATTATGGAGAAATCCCTCAGCAATGAGCCTGCTTTAACTCCTTCGCGCTCTGGGGCTTTTGCACGGCGCTCCGAGCTGTCCCTGGAGCCTGACCCTGGCAAAGGGACATACTGGTGTCCCTGTGCCGCCTTCCCAGGGGCTGGATCAGCAAACGGTGTCGGTAGCAGTGGCATAGTCCCTCCATCCCCCAGTGCTGGGGTGGAGGTGTGCTGCGGACCTCGCTGGGTATGTGCAACCTGTCAGGGGAAAGTGCCATCGAAATATTTTCTTTGGATGCGGCGCATAACGAAAGGAAGAAAGTCTCCCAGGCTGTGGCTGCGTGGCCAGCAATAAGAGGGAGGTTTAGTGTCCCCATTTTGCCAAGAAGGGGTGGAAGTGGACAGAGTCCCACGGGGAAAGCTTTGTGCAATGCAAGGGGATGACCTGCTTTCTTCTGGGAAATGCTGTGCTTGCTTCACCCCAGCTCACCTGGGTCCAGTTTCGCAGGAAGCGTGCCTACCCAGCCTGCAAAAGAGGGCCACGCTCCCTGGTAAATACTAAATAAATAAATAGCCCAGACCTGTGCTTTAATCTACCCTGCTCGAAGCAGACCCAGCCCCTGCCAGCTCTGAGACGTGTTTTACATTGCAGCTTTGAGCTCTCTTGAGTACCCCCTCTTGTGCACCCACCTGCATTAGGCATCTTACTTGTCGCCATGTACATCCAGCGTGGAGCTGACCACACGATTGCTGGAGGCCTTGGGGTTTCTTAAAAAAGAAAAAACTTTTTCCATCTTCACTCAGAGCTAAGAAAAAAAAAAAAAAAACACCAACCCAAACTCCAGCAACTCAGTCCCCGTCCTTTAGGCACCTGGATTCTGCCTGGGAGGTTTTATAGGGAGGTTTTGCCAAATGGGTGTTCGGCGGTGTTGAAGCTGTACCTTGCCCCTGTTCCTGAGGTTTTCCCTGCATATGCATGCTGGTTTCCAAAACTCAGTGCTTGCCTGGGATGGGTGAGAGCTGGAAAAAGCCAGGCAGGGCTGCGCATATGCAGGGCGATGCGTGACTTCGCTAGCAGCAGCAATGGCTTTGCCTTTTATCGCAGCTCCCAGTTCTCGACTAGTGCTTTGGTCTAATGGCAGTGGGCGTTTGAAGCAGGAGGGAGAGGTGGTTTAGGAGGAACATTAAAAAGCAATAATGCAGCTTGTTGAAGTATATTGAAGCCTCTTTCCAGCCTGGAGTTTTGCTGGAGTCAGGGTTTTTTTTTGTCTCCTATTAAATCACACGTTCCCAAGGAGCCTTTGAGCCTGGCGCACTGGGCACGTTTCAGAGTCGGGCCAAAACCAACAATTATCTCCAGTTTCAGGAAATTTGAAGCTGTGGTTAACAGTGTCTTCTTGAGGACTGACAGATGACACAGGTGGCTTAGCGTGCAGCCAACGCTAACCCCGCGTGTCGATGACATTAATCAACTCGGCAGGTTGCGGTGTGGCAAACTGCTCAAGGTGGGTCTCCCGGTTGGGAGGTCAGAGGTTCAGGTCTTGGAGGAGGTTTGCAGGAGCGTGGGCTCGCAGCCGGCCCTGCTCGTGGGCGAACTTGCCGCGTCGGATCGACGTGACCCGCGGTACTCTGTTTCCTAGCATGGCTCACTGTCGTTATTTCCCCAGGCGGTGGGGAAATCGCTCTATTGCTTCCTGCAAAGAAATGGAGGTAGAAGTTTTTATAGGCTGTTACTAGGCCTTTACCATTAAGTAAGGGCTGAGGGAATACTTTATTTGCTGAAAAGTCGCCTTTTGCTTTTTCTGCAACTATTCTGATCAAATGTATTGAAAACTCGGGGTTCCAGATGCCCCTCTGGAGGCAGTCCTGCCTCTGTCCCCCCCTCGTTCTGACCCCAGCTCCTCTTTTATTCAAGCTCGGATGGTTCTGGGTTCACGAGGCAAAAAGGGAATTGTCTCGGCTCGGTGAGCGAGCCAACAGCCAACAATTTTCCAAGTCCTATTGGTAGGTCCTGGGATCTGCCAGCCCGACGGGGCGTTCGGCATCTCTGTGTGACTGGAAAATCCTAGTCTCTTATTCTACAGGAACGGGGATCATAAGCTCACAGGAGCTACTACCCAAATGCCCGCAGTAGGGAGGAAGGATATGTTTTATCAAAGTGAGCCCCTGCTGTTTGAGTTCCTGGTTAGGAGCTTGATATCATCTAAAAACCAACATGGGGAAGTAAACAATGACTCTGTTTTTATTTTAGTCCTCTTTTTCTTTCTCCCATTATTTAACCTTTTAATTACTTCAAGAGTAGCTGAAACCGTAAGTCCCAACAGATGAAATGATTTGTTTGTTGGGGAGCCTCTGCTGCTGGTCCCTTCCTGTAATCCTGTAAAAGCTGAAAAGAGGAAGAAATATTTTTCTAAGGCAGCTGAAATGAGTCCTCCTTTGGCTGTTCACTGTAATAATACTAGGTGTGAAAAACCCTCTGGTATTTATGAGCAGATGTGATTCAGCAATAATAAAGACCTGAGAACCTGTCATAAGATGATGTGGATCAATGAATCATCTGCCAGGTATGGCAATTTTGCGTATCAGGCTACATACCTGAAACTGATGCTATTTTTATGGTGGTGTCTGGTGCCAGGGGGACTTATGGTCACTGAGCAAGCCCAAAGCGTTCCCAGAAGAGAGAGAGACCTGGCTGCTTTAGAGGGACTTCACCAGGAAAGAAACTTGAGTTGACAGGAACCACCACTTACTGCTGTCTGCAGCTTTGATGAGGAAATTTATATTTCTGTTGAGCCGTGCAGAGAAAACAAATATCACCCCCATCAGCTGCCTTCAAAGGAAAAAGCTTCCTACCCCTCGGTTTTGCCAAGAGCTGAGCGGTTAACGTGGTACCCACGTGCCTGCGGGCTGCGATGGTGTCGTGGGAGCCTGGGGAAAATGTGTTCTTCTTCGCACAGGTCTGCGGGAGGGACCTGGAGCAGGACGGCGATGTGCAACACCAGGCAGGACTTCTGTGCAGAGCCACCCTGGGCCAGCATCCCTGGATCTCTTAGGCTGCAAATTATCAAGATCAAGGGATTTGTGTTCCTTGGCCAGTACTGGTAGAGAGCCACCGAAATGCTCTTAACCGCTCTACCTTCATTTTACATCAGCTAACGGCTGACCAGGGGCCTGAAAAGTTTGCTGTTGCTTTTACAAAAGCCTTTCCTTGCTGCTTCTCTTCCTTTCTGTGGTTTTCCTCCTGTGCTTTCTCCCCTTCCCTCTTCCGTTCTCCCTTGCTTGAAGTCCAGGGAAAGCATGTGCAGCCTTCCCAAGAGAATGTTTTGGCATAGTCATAACTTGTTAAATACTGCAATTAAAATATTTTTCTCATTAACTTGGAAATAATGTTTCTTCCTAAATTATACCAGAGGATTTTTTTTTTTTTGCTAATTAAGTTGCCAGTTTCAACAAAACTGCTTCAGAAAATGCGGGAGTTGTGGGGCTGCCCTTGCTGGGTCCCTCAGTCTGCTTCCTCCAGCCAGTATCATCTGCAAAACAGGGGGAGGTTGTCAAAGATGATTTAAAAATAAAGAGGGTCTGCTCTGGTTGCGTGGTGGGGCACGGCTCAGAGGTTCACTGTGAGTAGATCTATCAGGCTGCGTTTGGTCTAGTAATGTCTTCTGGTGTTTCCTCGGTTTCTCAAAATGATGGGGTCTCGGTCTGCTTTTGTGTTGGGAAGCTAAGACTTGTGAGTTTGCTACTATCGGGGTGCTGCTGGAGCCCTCATCCCCATGGGCTGCACAGGCTGACGGAGAGAACCAGCGCAGCAGGCAAAACCCCAGTCTGCAGAGGACTTGCTCCCTGCCCTGTCCTGCGCTGCCTGCACGGCACTTTCTCTCCTGTATTAAGCTAAAGCAGCAGCAGGACCCAAGTGTTCACAACTGCTGGGACTTGCCTGCAAAACAAGGAACAGTCTCCAGGAGCCCTGGGTGATTTTTCTGCATGTTTATGGATTTCCCTCTAGGGATGCAGAGTGCTGTGGACGAGGTTACCCATCAGACTCCTGTGAAGGGCTGCAGGAGCTGAATCCTGGAAGTGTAATTTTCTGCAAGGAAGCTCTTGAGGAGTTTTTACATTAAGCACAGTACTGGTCTGGTTCTGTCCTGGTGGCTTTCCAAGCCTGTTTCTTTAGACTTCTTGTCCTTGCTCAGGTGCTGAGGTGTAAGAAGGCTCGTGCGATGGTCCAGGGAGCTCCGGGTGGTGGAGTCCACAGGCTGGGTTAATGCTGTTCACTTGAGCATCTTCTAAACTTGGCTGTGGTCCTTGAGGCTCCTTTTGGGCATTGTCCTAAATTCATCCCATGCATGTGAAAGGGTCTGTTGCTCCTTTAGCAGCTGGTGGGGGCTTGTTCTCTGTGGGTGTAAGTCCACCCCACAAATGTCTCTTCTAGCAGAGGGCTCAGTCCCACCTCTCGCTTGCTGCAGTTAAGGTCCCTGCCAGTAACACCTGGGGGGGCTCCTGGGGAGATTCCTCACCTCCTAAAAGTTTGTTGTTTGATGTTGTGAATCATGTTTTAAGAAAGTCTCCTTTTAAAAAAAACAAACGTCTTCCCTGCACTTGCCCACTCCCACGCGCTCCTAGTGCCGGTCTCCTCCTCCCAAACGTGGATGGGTTTGGGTCTGTGCAAAGCCGGGTGGTGTCAGCCCGGCTCTCCCACGGGCTCTTTCTTCCCGTGGTCTCCAGCATCCCCGTGGGATGGGGGGAATGGGAGCCGTCGGGTGCTCCGAGGGCTCCCCGCAGCCAGCGGGATCTCTCAGGTTACAATCCCAACAAAACACCTCGTTCTGCTCCCCCAACAAATACCTGTCCACGGATCCCAGTTGGGTGTTTTCTGTCAAGCTGGTGATTGCGGTTCAGAGCAGGGACAGACTTATGTACACATCGCCCTGGCAACGTTTAGGTAAAAGCTGCTGAGAAGCACCGGGGTGCATATTATGGGCTATTGCCTTTTTTTCTGCTTGTGCACGTATGGGCTTTTTTCCCAACACTAGCCCGAGGTGCAGGGAACACCCGAGCTAGTTTAACTACCTTCGCTGCCTCGTGCTTTTGAAAATTTCTACCTTGTGTGCCTCTTTATTTTAATTTTTAAAAATTTTTTCTTTTTTTTTCCCCCTTCTTTTTTTTCTTTTTTCGACTTATGTCTGTTCCAAACCCCGTTGTGGACTTGTGCCCAAGAGTCTCGCAGGGACAGCGCAGCACGCGTGAGCTAACCCCAGGGCAGGGTGCGAGCACAGTGGACCTGGCTTGGGCTGCCTGATGCAAACTGCCCGAGGGCTTTGTAACGAGAATGGGTGGCCCTTGGATTTACTGAGTGTATCACTGAGGTTAATGCAGCAGCATCTGGAAAGCTTTCTGCATGAGGCTGCTTGAATGGAACTCGGGCCAAACTTGTCACAACTAATTTAGTCATCTAGAGATGAAGAGGCTGATCTAACCAGATAAGTCAACCCACCAGCCTTGGACCTTTATTTTAGGATGGGATGTGGGCTTCTGGCTCTCTCCTTCAACTCCCAAGGGAAGCAAGGCAGTAGCCGGAGGGGTGACTCCCTGCCTAGCGAGAGATGCTCCTCTCCAAGGAGCTGACAGCATTTGGGACACTGGGGTGAAGGGGTTCTATTTATTGCTCATTTTTGTTGAGGGCTTTCTGAATATTCAGGGAGCTTTTTAAAGAGCAAAGGATGATATCAAACCTAGTAAATGTTGGGTATAAGAAGACTGAGCTTATGAGCCACTTCAGTTGGGCTAGACAGGGTGTTTTACTGACCTGCTGTTATTTGAGAATTCTTAAATAATCTTAAACTTTAATCTGAGTGTGCCAATGGGATCATTGACCTCAAGGATGTCCCTGTGTGCTGCTTTCTGAAGCTAATCTAAGTTTTGAAACATTCTTGGGCTTCTGTCTTAAAAATATGATGCTATGCTAGACTTCAGCAGTACATTAGAATGCAGGGGCTCCTGATTTTCACTTTGCTACCAGTGGTCTTCAGAAACCCTGGGCTGATCACTTTACCTCTCTCTGTATCCCTGTTTCCCCTTGTGCAGAAGGGGAACGTAGCCTCCCTCCTGCCAGCACAGGTTGCAAAATATAATTAATGTTATTTCTCCACTTGGGAAACGAGTAAACCCTTCTGCGCGTTTGCGTTATTGTTGTCTTGGGCAGTTTGAATAAAGGCATTCTCCAAAGAAGTGCTTTTTGGCGTCCTAACGCATCGCAAAGAGGAAACAACATGTTCGGTCTTGTCTCGTGCGTGGTGTTTGCTCGCTGCAACCAGTTGATGGAAGAGAGCGTAGCCAGTGCCAGCGGGCACCCGGAGGGCTTGCGGCCAGGGCGTGCGAAGGTCCTTGAGACTGAGAATGGACCAAACAGTGCTTGCTGGGGCGTTGTCATTCGTGGTGAGATCCCTGACTCTCAAGGGGCAGATTGCATTAAAATCGGTGTTTGGTTTTCCTCATTGCAAAGATGCAGAATTTTGGAGAATATCAGTTAAATCGCCTCCCCGCCCCTGTTGCCACTGATGCTGCGTCTTGGGGCTTGTACATCTGTATCCATGAGCAATAAGTTTTGTGGGTGGCAACGTCAGATTAGCTGATGGAATTTATTAGCTCTGGTGGAACCATTTTTAGGCAAGATGTTTTTGCAAACAGTATTTCATCATAAAACACTGCTGTCAATCACCTGTAGGTGAATGACTCTCAAAAACCCAACCCTAGATTAAAGGAAATGATAAGTAGTTCTGCTTGTCCTAAAAGCTTTTTTTTTTGTCTCTTTATTTAACGTATTGCTGGGTAAATAATTATTGGCCTCCTGTACTGCAGAATGGGTGTGGAGGGTCAGCAAACGTCTTGAAAATGGTTTCAGTTCTGCATTTGCTAGCAAAGCCAGCCCTTTCCATGAGCAAACAGGACTGACCACGCTGCATTCCTCCAGCCTGGCTGGCGGGTGGGTAGTCAAAGGCAAAAATGCACCTGAGCTGCTGTAGGAGCTCTCCCCGGGGGGAGAGGTGAGCTGGGGGAGGCAGAGCCCTGGCCATGGTTGGGTCAAACCTTCAGCGTTACGGCGATGGCCGGACCCCAGCTGAGGCTGCCATCCTTCAGGGCCAGATCGAAATGCAGAAAGCTGGGATTTCCCCGTGGCTGCGTGTAGGGAGTAGCTCGAATTTTCAGTAGGAATTATCGAAAGAAGGTGACTTTTTCTGTAGCAGGGACCAACCGTGAACTGTAGTCTGGGAACAGCTCCTCCTTGGCAGCGTTGTCTTGGCTGTGCAGCTGGAGATTAAGTCATTAATTGGGTACAGGGCATCAGAACTTAAATACTAATTTACATACCTGACATATTGATGGCAAATATTTTAAGGATTGACTCAGTATAGAAGCAGCACCTAAACGGGGTGAGTGGTAAGAGATGAGGTGATGCATCTTTCCAAGAAGGTGTTTGATACATGAACACTCCCAACACCAGGAAACACAGAGAGACACCCAGGGCTGGAAACAGCCATCAGCCAATTTCACACTGGAAAATAGCGCTTGTGGCGTTTTTTTAATTTGGAATTTAATTAAATGCTGGACCAGCTTGTGAGGAGGGGGAGAGTAAATTCTCCATCCCTTGGAGTCTTTAATGAGAGCAAGCAGCTTTCTGAAAGACCCGCTGTCGTTGCAGCGCGAGCTGCCGATCCACGCGCAGGAACTCACCGTGGGAGCTCCCAGCCTTTGCTGCTGACCCAAACCCTCCTGGCCGTCGCAGCTATTGGAAAACCATCTCCCAGGGAGGCTGCGGGTCCATCCTGGGGTGCAAATCACCCCCCGTACCCATGGCAGGGCTGCAGCGACCGTGCGATGGACCGTTAGCTGGGGCTGCTGTTCTCCAGGAACAGGGCTGGTTATGGCACCCAGCCCTTCCCAGCCTCCTGACAGCATCGCCTCGTCTCCAGCTACTTTCACCACCTTCGCTGTTTAACCGCACTGTCACTTTCCTCGCCCGCTTGTTTTCAGCGTTTTCTCCGACAGTTGCTTTTTATAATTGTGAATTTTTTTTTTTTCCCCCCTCCCTGTTGCTACCTGTTCTAGCCCTTAGGCGCTGAGCTCGGAAATGCATTCGCTGGGGTTTGCCCTGGCCTGTCGCATACATCATCCCGCGGAGGATGGTGTGCATCTGTTTGGCATTTATTAATCGTTGCAGCTTGACAGACTTTCTCCTGCTTCTCGCATTTTCTTTTCCAAAATTATCTGCTTAAAATAACAGAGCAGCCATAGGAGGGGTGGGAAGTGATGCTCTTCATGCCTTTGCGTGGGCTTCTTGGGTGCACGTACTAAACACGTTGTTTGGAAACTTTCTGTCTTCAGAAATTTGCAGGGATATGGGCAGTGCCCACCCCGTGCCCCCTCGCAAAACAAGAAAGGAGCGGGCTGCGTGTAGGATTCATATGATGATGCCTTTTTGTCTTTGCTTATGAGTTGAAAAAGAAGTTAAGATTAATAGGGACCAAGACTTGTTACTGCTTCATAGCTCCCTGTGCATACTACCCCTCCCTGTTACCATTAAAAGAAAATCAGCTTTTGCCACTGACTGCCTTCAGGTGACCATTTGGGATGCCCCAGTGCCTAATTTGTGAAGGTCTAGAGAAAATGATGCTCTGATCTGACATGGGTCTGCTCCCCAGGGCTGGCACACCGGAGGACTGCGGGTTTAATTCCAAGAGCCCTCGGCTCATCTCCGCTGGCGTCCCCGAGCCCTGCCTGCCTGTAACGTCATGGCGAGAGTGTAAATACAAACCGGAGTCTCAGAGGTCTCCTGGTTCAGGTGGTGTTTTGTCTGAGAGATGTGTTTGATCCCAGCTGCCTCTTCCAGAGGTAGAAGTGTTGCACAACAGCATGCTCACTGCTTAAATGGAGACTTCCCACCTTTCCTCTTCTCTGGAAATATTTAGCTATCAGCCAGCTAAGGGCAGAACAAACTTGTTTCCAGTACGATGGTTTTTTTCCATCTACACATAATAACGTCTTTAGCTGTATGTAATTAACTCAGAAGTGATAGGCTTGTAATTACCCAGCAGAAGCCTGTGAAAAGGATTGCGTTAGTCTTTATCTCAGGAACTTTATTAACAAAGATGTTCTGGGCCGTTTTGGGATAAGCCAAAATATCTGAAGGGGTGCTGGAGCCGTGCGGAGCCCTGGGTGCAGGAAAAGGCTGTTGGAGGGCTCTGGCTTGGCCCTGGGGTGTCCCGGCAGCAGGACTCGTGGCAGATGGCTCCAGTCGTTGGTTTGCTGATGTCCTCTGTTTCGGAGGTTCGTTTGGGATGACAGAAGTCTACCCTTCTGGTCTTTGCTTGAAACCGCTGGTTTCTCTTGTTTCTGTTTGTTCATGGGTGTCATTGGAGGGGCGGGAAGGAGGAAGCCTGTGGTTAACTTGTGGAGGCTACGCCGTGTAGGAAAGACTCATAAAATAACCACATGATGTGAAATGACTGTATAGCTCTGGAAATTAATACTTAAGGCTTCTCCTCTGTGAATGTGATGAAACCATTGCAAACTCAGTATATGGATATTGAACATACTGAAAGAATGCTATTAAAGAAATGTGGTTTTTAGCCTATAGTTTCCTCAATGGGGGAATAAGCTTAGTGGCTCTATTTTTCTGGTGTGCAACTTGCGTCAGTTTGTCTTCGTTATCCTCCTGACTGGGCAAGTCTAGTTGAGTTGGTCAAATGGAGATGATTCAGAGGTGAACTCATATGTCGGAGCCTTCTTCAGAAGTTTTGAGAAATATAAAATCATACAACGTGCCCCTGGGGGTTAGACCCTGAATTGATGTTATTTGAGGGAAATCTGCCCTGATTTTGCTCTCTGCAGCCTGTGATTTGTGAATGAGCAGTGTTTCCCCTCGAGTTTGTAGCCCCTGCAAGATGGACATCACGCTGGGAGGCGAGGCACACCCTGGATGCTGTAACGTTACTCATGAGCAACACCCTGCAGGGGAAAAACAGGATTATTTAATTTTGCATCTTGGCTGCTTGGGATTTGCTAGAGGTAGTTCTTGGTCATCTTCTACACTTATTCTTGTCGTTTGAACTTATAAGTCTTGGGCATTTAATGGATGTTGTTTCCCACCACATCCTTGCCTGCCTTTGAGTCTGTGACTGGCTGGAGACTCCGCAGTGTTCCACCACCACCACCTGCTCTGCAGGGCTCATGGGCAAGTTGTGCTGCCTGCTCCAGAAGGCAGATGTGAGATGAGATGAGAACTGCCTTTTAGGTCCAGCTAGCGACCCATGTGTCCTCTGACAGTGTCGGTGACTTCAGGCAGTGCACAGTGCTGTGCTAGAAATGGCTGTCTTGTCAACACCTGGGGATTCTTGTGGCTTGGAATAACAAGGTGGTGGGTAACCAGGTTAATAAATGTAAAGGTAATTGGTGAACAAGAAAAAAAAGCCAAGCTGGTTAAATAATTTATTTGGTAATTAATTATTTTTTTCCCCTGTCACCTGAGGGATTCCTAGAGGAAGAATGGTTCATTGATTAGGGCACTGGTCTACTTCTTTGGAAAAGGAGTTTGTGTTGTTCCCTGCCATGGCTGTCTTGTATGAATTTGGGCAAGTCATTTCATCTCTTTGTTCCTTGTGTTTTAAGGCTAATTGTAATAAATTCAGTAACCTTTGTATCTCATGGGGGGGGGGGGAATATGTTGTTACACTCAAAGTTGAATACTGTTCCTATTGAGAGTCAATATACAGCAGCAGTAGTGCTAACTACAGTGAGAAGACTCAGTATAAATAGGTGTTTTGAATAATGATACTTAAGCTGCTTCAAGCATATATTAATGAATTTGTATGATGCTACTGTGCAGTGGTGTGGGGACGGGCAGCATTGTTTTCAGTTTGCGATAGAGAAAGTGAATGCAAGCTCTCTTGTGCTATCACAAAAGATCGTAATGAGCATTAATAGCTCTAATTTACAAACAGATATAACAAGTTCAACACATGCTTTTACCCGAATGATTACCCTTTGGAATGGGCTTATCATCGTCTCCATTTCTTGATGTCTCCCAATCAAGCCTAGGACTGTCTTCCCGTATATGTTGTCCAGTCCTAGCTGTTGGACTTGGTGCAGGCATTGCAGGATGCTGACACATAAAGGAATTAGAAGAAAGGCTGAGACAGGACTGACGTACTCCCTGGTTGAGGGAACACCATGTTAAAAGGAAATTTGTACTGCTGAAACCACAAGACTCACCTAATGATTTGGAGTCTATGGCCACAGCAGTCCCCTGTAAGGTCCCAGACCTTTCCAAATACCAGGACTCTGCATCCTCACAAATTGGCCGTATGCTGCAAGGGTATGCCAAGGGTTATACTGACGGGATTTCTGGCTCTGCAGGAGCCTTGCAGGCAGCCATGGAGCTGAGAAGGGAAAATGCAATTCTGAATTGTATGGAAAATTAAGCCCTTTAGGAGAAAATTCTAGCAGGACACTTTTTGATATTTTTACTCCCTTTGTTGCTTGCATGGGTTGGGTAAAATTCTTTGCTTCTGCACCCTTTAATTTTAACCCATCTGGTTCTTTGTTTTAGGTCCTGGAATCGTGAGAACTTCCAATGACTTGGCAAATCTCTCTGAATCACTGACGTTTTGCTGCCACCTCCACCCATGCCTGTCCCTTGCTTGCTCCCTTGCCGGGTGTCAGTTCGCCAGCCTACGTGCTGAGAAGAAAAGTTAAAAAGGTAAAAGTCTGTAATCTGATTCCGCAGTGACCTGTCTAGTCCTGTTCTCTGGTACAGTGAGAGCTGAAATACTTGTACTGCAAAACAATGACTTGAGGAGACTAGAGAAGGAAGATGAGAATCTGCAGGGATTTATTTTTATTTTTTTGTCCCCTCCATCTTTTGTCTTTTTCTGACCGAAAGCTGTCAGCTGGAAAGGAGGGGTGGCGAGGAAGAGCCTTGGGGCTGGGTGCATGGGTAGCAATGCATTGGGTCCCTCTTTGTAGGAGAGTAGGGGTATGGTTTCAGGCAGCCTGGACTAAATCTGCGTGGCAGTGGCTGCTCTGAGTTGTCCCGGAGGCAAAGGGCTCAAATATGATGAATAAAGCACTGCAGCTCCACAAAGAGCTGCTGACTATGTTGTGCTCCTACCTGTGGAGCTCCCAACAGCTACAAAATGTTTCTGGGCTGAAAGTGAGGTTTTTTGATATGTGGTTGGACTGTGTTGGGAGTGGCTGAGCTTTCCGAGCTGGTTCACACCTGGAGTCCCAGGCTGTGGCTCTTCTTGTAAGACCAGGGCTGGTCTGCTGGTGTTTCCTTCCCCTTGACCTTGTGTTGGATCGGGGAGCTGAGCCCAGGCTTCCAGGTCTGGGGCAAGGGCTGTGGCCATGGGACTTTCCCGTTGTTCCTTGTGTTGTGCATGTGTGTTTGTGCAAAATCCTTCATGGACGTTTTTGGGCATATGTTTTTTTTTTCCTCTAGCTTGTTGTTGAGAAAAAACTTCCCTGTACTGAGCCTTGATGCAGGTTCCACTGAATCTACCTGCCTCTGCAAAAGGGTATTTTGGGAAAGCAGCCTCTTCAGATGAGGTTTGTCTCAGTGGGTTCTGCTCTGTTGAAAATATAACATGTTGTGTGAGCTGTGTGAGGTCTGGATTACAGAGGTCATGTTTTGAGTTTGCTGTTGTATCAGAGTGGTGTTCTCCTAAGCTGCTTTGTCCTCTCTCCTAGAGAGTTTCCTCCTGTTGGGGCTCTGTTTTTCCCTTTACCAAAACCTCCAGTTTGCTGCTACATCGAATTGAACCATGCTTTCAGAGCAATTTCCAGCTGCGAACCCGAGTGCGCAGTTCCTCGAACTTCATTTTTCTTAAGTCTTTTGGCTGGGTTGCATTATTTCCTTCCTTATTTTTTTAGGCATAGTCCCCTCCAACCCATCTGATATTGCCAACACTGTTGATGCAAGTGCCATAGGGTTGTAGGAAGGGAAGGCTTGGAGAGGTATGAAATCAGTCCAAGGTCAACTATAGCAGTGCTGGTGGAGCGTGTATTGAGGTGACTCGGTGTTATCCTGCAGAAGGAGCCCCTCTGCAGAAGGCTGTTATGGTTTGGAGGGGTGGTTTGGGGTTAGAAAGCGTAGGCTGGAGCGTGGCTGCCTTCTGTCAAAGCTGCATCTGCAGAAAACACTTCTCATGGAATTCATGCAACCAGGGCTCTGTAATGGAAAATCTGCCCCGCCTTAAATGCTATCATATTACTCATGAACGCAATACTGGTAATTAACTGAGTTAAAA
Source organism: Buteo buteo (assembly GCF_964188355.1). NCBI lineage: Eukaryota > Metazoa > Chordata > Aves > Accipitriformes > Accipitridae > Buteo > Buteo buteo. The sequence goes on from NC_134183.1 coordinate 2,183,257, forward strand.
ACCAGATTTATTGCATGTCAATTATCACCTAACAAGTTGGCGTATCTGAGAGATGCATCAGAGGCCGGATGTGCTGGTTTCCCACCTAAGGTAAGAGAGGTCACTTGCCTTGCCACTGGTGGAGGTTCAATGGATCTTGCCATGTTTAAATATAATCTTGCTTATGTACAAGGATGTGTTTAACACCGCTGGGCTGCAAGGTTACGAAGCGAAGTCCTCCGTTGTAACGAGATGCTAAATACCTGGTAGTTTCATCACGATTTTTTGTGTCTCTGGAACCTTCTCACATCTCCTGATTGCTTCTGACATCAGAAATGTTCTCAGGCTTCACCCCTCCACCCTGATCCAGAACAGCACTGTGTAAATGCTGTGCTGGATTTGAGCTCTTTGCTGCTAACCTGCAGTGAAGGCTGTGGGAACCGATGTGGTTTGCTGATTCAGCTGCTTAAAAAGGAAATCTAAAGGCACCCTATGCATGCAAAGTAGCCAGGTGACAGGATTACAACACCTGCAAACTTGCAAATCATCTATAGCTTCAAGTTGCTGTTCAAAGCTTATTCTTCATTTTAGTTTTTGCCCTTAAATCTCCTATTCCAGGACATGTCTTATTTCCTTCTTGTTTTGGAGGCTGTTTCAGAGCTGAGGTGCCTGCGTGCTGCTGAAGAACTACATCTCATCTATGTTCAAACATTGAAAGAATTCCACAATGTGTGAACCTAGCATGTCTGCAAACTTCATTATTTGAAAAGTTAACAAAAATTAAGTATTTGGAATCTTAAAGGGAACATAGCTTTGACTTTCGTGCTGCATTCTAGGAAAATCTTTGCTTCTGAAGTTCAGGTTTGTCTAGGTACCTACATGCAGCAAAGTACCACATGTTCGGTTTTGCATTATTCCCTGCCTGACACCTTTGCTCTGAGACCTCCAAATGGCAGAAGACCCTGAGTGTGAGGGAGAAGGCTTAGGAACGTGGTGTGGTTGGGCTACTTTTGAGGGTTGAAGAGCACGATGGCTGGAGGGAGCACTGCAGCCTGGAACAGCTTCTCTGCCAGTTTTTTGCAAAACCCAGGGCTTCTCGAGCAGTGGCTGCTCGACAGAAAGTGTGTGATGAGACCAAGTGCATGGTCTGAAATCCAATCTTGCCTTTTGAATAAATAGTGGGCTGCTGCGCTTAAGCGTTCACTGATGATGTAGTAATCTCAGGAAGCTTGTCCGTCTTACTTAAAAGTGGCTTTAGCTTACAGATGACATTTGTGGTGGGAGGCACTGGAAATGAGCAGGCACTGAGCTTAGAAGGAATCAGAAGTTCAGCTGGTTGCTGGCCTCACCTTTCTGACCAGGAAGTCTGCTCATCTGTAAGATAATCTCCCGATTGCACAGACCTGGCAAAGAGATGTGCCAGCGGAGGTGGGACAGGTCAATGTTTGAGCCAGCTCAGCCTCTGCTCTGGTGTCTCTGGAGCTGCTTTTCTATTTCACAACATCGTGCTGATCTTCCCCGATGGCAATCCCAGGCTGAAGGGCCAGCTGGGAAGGAAAGTCCCTTTCCTTTCTTTTAAGTCGATAACTGGTTTTCCGTTTGGGGCGTGTTTTTCAGTCAGTGCTGTGGTGGATCATTCCCACGTGGAGAGTGGATCCCACACCTTCATTTCCCACTCATTAGTGGGAGAGAGCGCAGAGCCTTCAGAGCAGTGTCTCCTGGAAGTCAGGGAGAGGTTTCCTATTGTCTGCAGTGGGAAGGACCGATGCCCTCGGGCCCTGCAGACTCTTGTTTCACCCTTCCAGAACAAGGCTGGAAACCCAGCTGGGAGCTGAGCAAGCGAGGAGCGCTCCTCCCTGCTGCCCATCCATCCTGCCTGTCCTCATCCCGCAGCTGGGACCTCCTTTTCCTCCAAGTCACTCTTGTTCCTGTAAGCCAAACTTAGAAGAAAGAGCTCTCTGTCTCGGTTCTTCTCCCTGATGGGCTGTTGGCCGGGCAATGCCCTGGGAGAGGCAACTTGTAGCCCGGCGCTGTGCCCTGGCCCCTCTGTGTGACGGGGCTCTGTCAGTAGGAACTGGTTCTGCATCTGGCTTTTTCTCGCTTACCCGCTCTGCCAAGGTCCCCAGAATTCACCATAGATATTGCGCACAAGGAAGTGCTTGAGGTCCTAGATGTTCTGGATTTTTAGGTGTAATGCTAAAATACTTTGGGAACACTCAGAAGTTTTTCTGCTTGAAAACACCTGAAAGCTGCTGCAGGCGGTGGGTTGCATCGGTGTTCATTTCTGTTGTGTTATCTCTGAAGCACTGTGTGACTTTTTGCACTGTGGTGTACAGGCGTACAAAGCTGTCCTCTGAGAAGCTTATGATCCGAGTACTGTGTTTTCTCGGGGTGCAGTAACGAGCACTTTTTGCAGAAAGAGGCAAAGACCCTGCTGCAATTAGGGAATTTGGTGTTTTAGTAGGGATTGGCTGTGCCAACTTGAAGCCTGAAGCTTGAGCAGTGGTCAGCTGCCTTTGCTATGTGCTATGGAGGGGAAACTGCCATTTCCATCAGAGATTTCAGCTGAGGACACTGCCTCATTTCCCTGAATTTTGTACCTAATTAAATTCCAATTCTTGAGCCATCAGATTCCTCTGAAGACATCACTTTTCCCCTTGGTACATTCCACTCAAGGTACCTTCTTTTCTGCTCCCCAGATGTTTGATCTGCTGTGTGGCTGCTTTGCCTCATTCTTTCCACTTTTTTTTTTGTCAGCCAATAAATCATGTTTTGCTTTCTTCAAACATGTGGGGGAGATCCCAACAAGATTGATGACAGAGAAGGGTAGCTAATATTTCCCTGTACAGAAAACAGTTTTGTGCAGTGCAAAGCATGGAAGCGATGCGGCTACTTTCTTGCAGGATTATGTGGGACAGTAAATCAGAGAGCTTGTTCTCATCTCACCGCAACCTGTGAGGCTGCAGTGTGGGAGGAAGATCACATCTGCCTTTGGAGCAGGGTGCTGGAGGAAAGGGAGATGCTGTTGGTGCTGATCCTGATGCTACTGTCAAGGCAGGCATTCTCCCCAAATCATGCCATACTTTTGTCACCCGTGCCAGCTCCCCTGGGTGTAGCCCAGCGGCTGGGACAGTGCTTTGGTAGAGCTACAACAAGGTGCTGTTCAGGATGGGGTTGCCAGATGTGTTTTGGGGAGGGGGTACGTTGTGCTGTGCGGGATGTTGGCAGATGCTGATTGCAGGTGAGAAGGCAGGGAGGGTCTGAAAGGGTGGATGATGATTTAAAGCAATGCAAAAAAAGGGAAATGTTGATTTATTTATTTTTATTTTTTTTTTTAACAAGCTGTGTTTGTGTCCATCTCAGTGCTGAGTCTGTGCTCAGACTGCTGCAGCTGGAAGCAGCCAGCGAGGTGTCCCGCCATGCAGGTAGCACTTGGACCTGTGCTGACACAGAAATACCAGTTATATTCCATTCCCCTCTGCTCTGGCAGGCAAGTGCGGGCACTTCCCAGCTGCCTATGATTTTCCTCAAACAGGCTCTGGTGGTCCCTGCGTGGAAGGAAGGAAAGAAAGAATAAATTCGTGTGAAGCCCATGTTGCTCTTGCTCTCCGGCCGGCGAGCCTGTCCGGCTGGAAGCGGGACAGTAGGCGATTCCCATCCCCCTGGTCCTGCCGGCCCCGCTCCCCCTTCTCCCCCGCAGCCCTGCCTTGCCCTTTTGTGGAGATTTATAGAGCCAAGTGGGCTGAGAACAAATGAGCAGACATTAAGGCGATGTGTTCTGCATACTAATGACAAGATACTGCTTCTGCACCTCGGGGCAATACTGGGTCAGGCTAGTTTAGCTGTAAACTTTATTTATGTGCTTATTACATCGCAGCTGCAGTTTGCCGACCCGGGCCGAGGGTTTAGGGATGTGTCCGGTAATAAATTTTGTTTGTTTATTTGAAATAAGATGCCCCTTCCCCTCAACCCTTCCTCTCTTTCCTTCTTGGGGGGAAAAAAAAAAATCCCTTTGCCATCCCAGATTTGTGAGTGGTGTGGGGAAGGTAGGATGAAGAGCGAAGCAGGAGAGATGGCGAATGAGCTTTGTGGGGAGCAGTTGGATTTATTTAAGCTTTGCTGGTGTAAGAAGGATTTTTACCCTCCTCGGCAGATAGCAGTGGGCAGAGGAGAGGAAGGGTCTTTTTATCAAAGCTTTGGGAGACCAGGACTCCATCCCTGGCTCTGCCACTGAACTCAAGTCCCTTTTCTTCCCGCCCCATCTGGTACCCAGGGCTCAGACAGCCTTTTTTTTGCCCATCTCATTTGCACCGGGGATGGGTTTTGCTGTGCTGCTCTGGTACAGGCTGTGGGGAGCTGGGTTTGGTTTCGAAGACTTGCTCTGTACTCCTGAGATCAGTGGAGAGATGGGCGGTGATTTATGCCCACAGCAAAGACGTTCTAAAACATCCTATTTTTATGGTATCCCCTCCAGCCTCCAGCCTGTTTCCTCCTCGTGTTACATCTTGTCTTTTGGGTTTATAAGTGCTCTGGAGGCAGGGATTGTCGTTCTCTCTTGTCCTGGCTCTGAGCTGCTTTCCGCCTTGCTCCATTATTCAAAGCAGTAAAACACATGGAAGACACGGTGAGTTTGGAGCGGGAGCTTTGCCCGCTCCTGCTCTCGTGCAGAGAAGGTAGGGAAGGCTGAGCAGAGCAGAATGAGTTCCTGCGTGTTTTTCAGAGCCTCCTTTGAGATCCCCAGCCTGGCCGAGTCTTGCTGGTGTGGCTGTGATGTAAATGAAGGATGCCCTCTCTGGGCTGGCGCTGGGACTTTTAAGTGGCGAGCCTTCGTGAGGATAAGGCATTATTTCACTCTTCAGCCCCGATGGCCTCTGATTCCTGGGGCTGGGCAGGTCTGGATGCGGTCACCTGGAGCTGGGGAACGGCTGCATTGGGGCTGGTAGTGAACTGGGTCAAAGCACAACTGCTGGCAGGGCTAACTGGGGAGGTGGGCTGGGAGAGGCTTTGTAGACCCTATCACCTCTCTGGTGATTCCCCCTCCAACACCTCCTGTTGGTGCCCAGCTCTAGGATGTGGCTCCATGATGTGATGTGCCGTCAGATAAGCCTGGCTGGGCAAAAATTCAAGCCCAGCAAGCAGGCAAAGACTGTCTGTACCTCTATGTTGGCAGAGATTTCAACAATAACCTTGTTAAGTATCCAGCCCCGGTTCATTTCTTGTCTGTGAGGGTCAGAGAGAGTTTAGGTTGTGATGGGGTACCATGTGCCTTGTAGGGGACCAACAGCCACTGCCTGAAAAAAAGAGGAGGAAAAAAAAAAAAAAGGCAAAAAACCACCACCACTAAAAAGGCCACCTAAACTCCCCCAACCCTTCTCCTTTTTATTCCCTGGACAGAAACCTCCATCCCTACCAAGTCTTCCTGGGGGGAAGCTGTCCCAGCGCCATCGCTCTCCGTTGCCATGCAGTAGACTTGAGCTCTAATTGGGGTGGACTTGATTTCCCAGGCCCTCTCGCCTGGCAGGGGCTCCAGATGTCCCCGAGGTGCTGGACCAGGGCTGGGGTGAGGCAGGACGGAGGCAGCGGGAGGAGAGCCTGGCTGCCGTGGGATGTGTCCGGGGGCCCTGGCAGGAGCGCTGCTGGAGCGGGCTCTCCTGGCTTGCAGCCTGCTCTCTCAGCCGGCGGTAACAGGCCAGCCACAAATGCCGAAGAGGAGATCAACGGGGGGTGGAGGAGGGATGAAAGAAAACAACCTTCAAAAGAACATGCCCTGTTTTTTTTTTTTTATTTTTTTTTTATTTTTTTTTTATTGAGGGGAAAGGTACTGGACTGGTGAGGACTTCTAATGAGCTTTCCTCTAGGAAAGCCCTTCTTTTGCATTGAATGCAGAAATGCCCTTGCTTGGTAAAAATACATACGTGTGCGTGTTTGTATGATGTTACATATTGCTTTGTCGTTCCTGCCGATTCCAACATCAGAGAACTTTGCAGCTCATCAGCGTGTTGTCTGTCTTCCAAGTCAGTCTCTGGAGGGTTGTCTCCCCTCTTCATTCCCAGCTTGCTCCTGCCCACCGGTTCTCTAACAGAAAATAATTTTGCAGCTACAGTTGAGGTTCTATCCATAGAAATAGGAAGGAATCCTTCTGTGCTAGGAGTTTTCTTCATGCATCGTTTTAAGAGGTTGCCCATTTTGGAAAGCGTTATTGCGTCTGTTATCCCGTGGTTGGGCTTTGGGAGGGAGAGGAGGGTGTAAGGAGGCATCACCCTACCAGTGCAGTGTCCTGGAGCGAAGGTTGGCAGCATGACTATTGACTTAACTCAAAGATGAACCCTTTGCCACTTCTGCCATGAAATCTGAGATTTGATACCTTTTCGAAATGGGCTGTTGAGTGCTTTCATGCATTTCATCTTGACTGCTGCTCTGCAATACTTAAAACTAGGAGGTTGGATGTCCAGGGTCACTGTCCCGTACCTGACTACCTTCTGAAGTACAAAGAGCTCCATTTCTCCTGCGGCCTGTCATTGACAAGTCTTCTCCACTGACTTAAATAGAAATTGGGTAGGATTTGTGTGTAACAAGCCCTGGATGTGCCCCTTATTTTTATATCCCCTATTTGCTCTTAGATGCCCGATGAATCAGTTACTCCTCTAGGTGCTCCCAGAGCTCAGGGTGTTTTGGGAGGTCTTTGAAGGACTGTTTTACCCCCCCGTGAACTCTAGGCATGGACTCAAACCCTGTGCAAGAAATGGCCTGATGGCTTTATCAGCAAGATACCTCATCCCTATAGTGCTGTTGAGACTGGCTGGCTTCCCAGTTAAACCCATGGGTGACTCTGCGTGCAGGGGAGAGGAATGGAGAAGAGGAGGAGCACAGACGGGTCAGTTCAGGGCAGGATTTACAGTATCAAGGACCCATGGTGTGCTGATGGATGAGATTGGGATGGGGAAACGGGGGTGGGACGGACTCCTGATTTCTGCAGACAGTCCCCCAGGAGAGCCCTGCTTTCTAGCTGCTCCTCATTAGAAGTTTAGAAAGCTCTGACTGGGGTTTTCAGTTTGGCTCTCCCAGGGCTTTGGCTCAGCTTCCCGGCAGCTCATGTTTGGAGCATGAAGCTGTGTTTTCAGGTGAAACCCTCGCCCCGGAGGAGGCTCTCCTGTTCCCCTCCCTCCTTGGCCAGCTGAAGGGTTGCGCTTTCGCAGCGGATGTAGGAGTTTCCTCCTCATGGCCTTCAGGTAACTTGCCCACCTGCAGCCTCTGGATCAAACTCAAACCTGTTTTTGCAACAGCAATTGCGGAACTAGGCTGGGTTTGCAGGAACGCTGCTTTCCAGCAAATCCGCCCTGTTCAAGGAAACCTCCCGGCACCCCCCCCTCCCCACGAAGCCCCAGGGGCTGTGCTTCGATGGGGATGACTGAGCACAGATTTAACCCTTCCAGCTTTGCTTGTCCAGCACGTTTAGACATCCGTCTGGGTCCACGTCCAAGACAACTGGTGGAGGGGTGCTGTGGCTGTGCCCGTTACCAGCTCTGCACCCCGTTGGTCTTTGGGGTGCAAAGCGGGAGGGGGACGTGACACCGAGGTTAATGTATCTTCGGAGAGGGAAGTTCTCTGCTTTGTTGTTGGATACAGCCTCTCAGCCCCACTGAAGGGAGCTTTTAGCATGCAAATGCACTTTGCCTCATGCTTTTTAATGTTTTACTTCTCGTAATTGCCGAGACCAGTTGTAATTTTTGGACGTGGCCAGGTTTCCGAAAGCAGCTTCCCCTTGAAAGCGGTTCCCGTTGCCGGTGCGATTTGATTTCTGCCCCTTTCCCTTTTTTTGGTCTATCAGGTTGAAGGAAGCAAATGAGTCGCCCTGGCTGATGTTAGTGCTGGAAAGTCCTGAGGTGCAATAGTGAAAAATAACACGTGTTAACCTTTGAGTGTTGTTGTATTATATTTTGTTGTGCTTCTAGTACAACTTTGCTGGGAAACAATAAACACTTTGGGCCAGAACAGATCATCAGCTGCGTAAGCCGCTGGAGCGGGTCCAGCAGAGCTGCACGGCTTTGCTCTCGGCGGAGGCTCCTGCCCCTCCAGCCGCCTGGGCGCCCGTTGGACGTGATGCCTCTCCATGACGCTCCTCGTAGAGATGAGCTTTCCAGAACTCCAGCTCTTAACCCTGAGCCTGGATTGCAACATCACAGCTCTCCCCAAAACCAGAAAAAATATCGGTGCAAGCTGTCAAGATGTTATCGTGGTTGTTGCACAATACGCTATTCCATAGAGGGCTTTCCCGGGGAAGTGGGGTTTGGGGTGTGCTGTCCATCTATCTATCTGTCTCGCTGTCAAGAACTAAGTCTTTCTGGGTAGCGTCAACAAAATTTGCTGGTGTGTCAGAGGTATAAAATACATCAAATTCCAGCAAGTTTTGTGTAGATAGAGGAAGGCAGAAGAGAAGGTCCTGCTTGAACTCTTGCTGAAGGGAAGGGTGCAACCTTATTTCAGCTCAAGCCTGCTGACACCAGGACTATAGAGAATCTAAGTGTGCCAGAGAATCTAATCTGCCATACTGCAGAAAGCCAATCTTCATGGGTTCCCCTGCTCTCGCTTTCTGCTTTCTCCCTGAAAGCTTTGGCTCCAGAGCATCGAGAATCTCAGCTTTCATAAAAACTCAAGCTCTGACTCTCAAGGTTACAGAGGGAAGCATGAAAATGCGACTCTCCGAGGACTTGAAGCTTGCAAAACTCAGCAACGCTTGCAGGAAATTTGGCTCAAATTTGGTCTCTGGCAGTCAGGCGAGATAGACGTGGTGTTGGAGTTTGTTAGGAAATTTGCACTTGAGTGTTAATGCAGATGGATAATTTTTCTGTCCTTGGTCTATATGAGCTTGTGACAGGACAGGCGCTGTGCAAAGCGGGTCGCACCAGGCAAGTGGCTTCTGACGGCGTTGTACAGGGCGAGTGAAATAATTCTCTGTTAATTGAAATGTGCCCTTTCCCACTTGTTCCTCTGAGTGGGGTTTTGAGCTCCTGGCGGAGAGGCTGAGGGTCTTCCAGCCCCTTCCCCAAGATGCATTTTGCAAACCGAGAGAAGACGGTGGTGCCTGCCCCAAGGAATATGTGGTCCGTGCAGGTGGGGAGGGGAAAGAGGCACAGGGAGGTGAAGGGACACGCTCACGGATGGTCTTCAGGGCTCCGAGTGCTGAGTTCCCCAGGATGCTGTGCTGGCTGGCGGGGGGCCGGGGCTGTAGGTGCCTGTACTCTTGACTGTATTGCCAATTTTCTCCTCTTTACAGTTATTGGCTGCGCCATCTCGATGCTGACCTTGTTCTTGTTTAACTTGGCTTTTGCTGCGGCTGCTGCGTGTTCCCGAGCGATGGATTTTTACCTTCGTGCCAGTTGGTTTGGGGGAAAGGACATAGCTTCACTGGCTTGTATGGGTTGTGGGTCTCTCTTCTAAGGCCCTGAAAAAAGAAAAATCCCAGAGTGCTCTCACCCTATAAAATATACCCTGGCAGATATTTTCTGTCCATATCGTGTTAGTGAGCCAGCACTAAGTAAGCTGGGATTCTGTACAAGGGCAACACAGGACCTGACTTCTCTTTCTTAGTGTGGGCACCCAAATGAGTGGTTTGCTTCTGTTTCTGGTGGGTGCTTCCAAGGCAGGGCAGTCCTGAGTGGTCTGGGATCCCTTTGGAGCTGCTGGTCTCTGAGGGATGACACACCTTCAGCTGAGACCCCATCCTTAAGTGGCTGAAGCTACGAGGGATGGTAGGGGTTGGTCTTTTAGCAAGCTGAAGGTTTGGAAGACTGTGACCCTATGGGTGCTGGTGCTTGTATGGGGCTCCCAAAAGGATGACACCAGTTGCACTGACCACAGGACCAGCCCTTTGCTTGCTCCAGAGACAGCCCCAGCACATGCGCGCGCCGGAGCCAGGCACCCTGCCTGCGCAAGTGCCGATCGGAGCCCGGTCCTTTGATGCAACCTGTGACAGGAGGGGGATGAAGGGAGAAGAATAGCTCTATCTGCTGGGCAAGCCGCTGGGGATGGCGTGGAGAACATGAAAGGGGAGAGCTGCCATGGCGGTGGTGATCACAGGCAGCCCGAGCGGCTGCGTGGGCAGCCGGGTCATGCGGGCAGCGACTCGGACCCGCGGGGTGCTTCCCACTGCTCCGGGTCCTTTTGAATCTGCAGTTTCCAGCTCAGTGGAAGTGGGGGCAGAGAAAGCCCCCAGCGAGGCTGAGCTGGCTGCAAACAAAGTGCTTGAAAAGATAAAGGGCAAAACCGGCTTTTTGGTCTCCCGTCGCCGTGTCCAAATTCACGGCGAGTGCGTGGCAGACGAGTGGTGCAGCTCACTACGGCCCCGTAGTGGGGACTGGTCCCGTGCGCCCCGAGTCCCAAATGAAGGGGGGACGGGGCATCCTCCCGGTGCCCGGGCAGCGGGGGCTGCGCTGATTATTCCAGATCTAATGGCTTACGGCCACCGAGTTCATTGTGTGGCAAGTGACCACGTAAAAGCAGCATCGCTCCGTGCCGGAGTGGTCGTGCTTTGCAGGAGGAGCCCAGGTGCCTCCCCACCACCTCCGCCCCTCCCCGGGCGTTTTAACTTGTTTCCTTTTGGCGGAGGAAACATGACTTTTCCCATTGATGGAATTCAGCTCCGACAATGCCGAGTGACACAATTTCCCACTCCGAGCATGCCATCGTGCTGCAGCCGATGCTGCGATGCTGGGTAGCCCTTTTCGGATCCATCTGCATGACAATACGGCGGTCTGTGCTACCATTAGCTGCCCTTTTGCTATTAGTACCTAATGAAAATGTAACCATATTTAACCCCCCACAGTCCGAGATTAGCGAGAAAGGGGCCTAAGTGGATTTAATTCTTTTGTATGGTGAGCATCAAACTCTCCATTTTGATTGCTCTGTCCCCTCTTCCCCTCTCCAGCGGGAGAGGGAGGCAGGAAAGCTGTGTAAGGCTAACTCTATCCTCTCAGCTGTCCCCGGCACAATGGGCAAAGTATCTTTTGTGGCATTAACGGCTTTGGCTGGGGGCTGGGGGGAGCCGGGGTGGAGAACAATGTGTGAGAAGCTGAGACTGTGGGTTTCCCACACGGCCCAATATGTCTCCCCGCACCCCCCTCTGGGACAAGCAGACCTGCAGCAGCCCAGCCTACAGCTGATCCCGGCTTGATTGGCTTTTTTTTTTTCTATTTTTTTTTTTTTTCCTCCTTCCTTCCCCCCTCATTGTGCTCTTGAGAGATGAAAATCCTTTCCTGGCGTGAAAGGAGAGGCGTGCCTTAAATCCCCTCCCTCGGACGGACCGGGCATGTCATATGACGGCCAAATCCACCGGATTAGTGTGTGTGTGTCTGCGTGCGTGTCCTGCCGGGGGCTGGAGGCGGGGGGCGGGATGCCCGATATCTATATTCCTTCCCTTCCCCCCTCTCTCCATATTGATTTCTGCCGGGATATTTATTCATTGCACCTGCTGGCTGCTGGCCTCCCGCTGCCCGCCGGCCTTTCGCTGCGGTTTTGAAGATCCAACCTTGAGGCAGGGGAGCACAGTAAATTCCCGAGCCTTTTGCCGTCTCCTGTTCCCCTGTGTTTTCCCAAATCCGAAGCTGGAGGTTGTGGGGGGTGGATGGGAATAAAGGAGCTGTAGCTTTGGCTCCGTGCAGTGGAAGGATCTTTGTGCGATGGGGATGGGATGTCTCCGAGGAAAGGGTGGTGTGGTTGGAGTCTGGGTTGATGGCACAACCTACGGGCAGGCGTGGGTTTTGGGGTGGCCAGCTTGTCCTCCTCTGCCTGGAGGCTCCCCAGGAGACCAGTCCCCAATCCCACCTTGGTGGAGACCCCCAGGTGCCCCGGCCGGTCACTGCTCCGCACGAGCCGGGCACGGTGGGAGGACAGTCCCGTCATGTTTGTCATTACTTGTGGGAACCTTGATGTTAAGGATTTGTGTTTGTGGGAAGTAACCGCTTATAGGGTCACCTCCTCCTTCCACATGGGAGGAACTGAGGCAAAGAACTCTTAATCGACAAAGCCAATGTCATGAGCAAAGTCAAATTTGGAGCCAAGAATAGCATTTACTACCATTTAATTCCTGCCTCTGTGTTTTTAATGTCCCAAATTCACAACTGTCTTGGTTTTCCTTCAGATTTTTTTGACTTGTGCTGCGTCATTTTGTGCTGGAATTCCTGTTTTTTCCAAGAAAACAGTTTTTAAAGACCCCACCAGCCAAACCAACATCTCCCTCCTGCCCGTGGCGTGAGAACTTGCGTGCTCGTGGAGGAAGTCTGCCTCCGTTGAGATGAGTTTAGCAACCGGGTCTGCAGCCTGCAATCTGTTTCTGTGTACACAAAGTCTTTCTTAGTAGGAAAGAAAAACCTCTGTGGGGCAAGCACAAGGATGAGGGTGCAGGTGATGTGCTGGGTCAGTGCCGGGGGGGCTGGCAGCGTCAGCACCCCTGTAACGAAGGGGCAGTGATGCAACAGCCCAGGGCTGAATGAGGTGACGTGTCCTTGCAGGTAATTAAGTCCCGCTGCAGGTGAGGTTTGCTATACGTGTGCAGAAGTTTACTATACGTGTGGAAAGCACCTTATTTCTAAAGAAAAATGGATCTGGTTCCAGCAGCCAGCCTGCTGGTCCACCCCGACCCTGCTGGGGCACGGTGTGCCTGGCTGTCCCTGGGGATGGTGAGCCAGCGGGGACGGATGCGGAGGCAGGTGGCCACGGTGGCCACCGCTACCATGGTCAGCGGCCGAGGGGAGGCCGGCGGGGACAGTGTCCGGCCATCTGCTCGGGACTTTTTGGGATCGCCTCCTCCAGCGGCCTCGCTGCATTGCCCCAAGGTGGGCAGCTTGGAGCACAGGGCTGGCTTGCCCCCCTCCTGGGGCAAGACGTCCCCGTGGAGGAGATGCTCTGTCCTGGTGACTTAAAAGGTGCCCTGACTGGAAGGTGAGCAGGGATGGAGAGTCAGGCCCCGGAGCAGCAGGAGATGTGCCCGCCGCCTCCGGACCGGGGAGGTTGTGGTCCTCAGCGGGACGTAGAGGTGAAGTGTTGCAGGGCTCGGGCGGGAGGAGAAGCGTGCAAGGGGGTGGGGGGAGGATGGCGGGGGACGGAGGGGGCTGCTGCTTGTGTGAATGTGCCCCCGCTCATTGTTCTGTGGCTTTATTCTCCGGGCCTCGATGGGACTGATTTAGAAATCCTAATCAGGGAGCAGTCTCCTCGCCTCCCGAGTGTGACACAACTCGAGCTGCTCCGGGGCGCCTTTGTTCCCTAATGACAGCTGACTTCATGCAGCAGTGGGAACAGTTTGAGCATAACTCTGCACCGCCGGGGCTGGCAGCTGCAGCCTTAACTCTTTCTTACCCACCTGCACGGCACAGCGGGATGGGGATGGGGGGGGGGGACCTGGGAGGAAGCGTAGCCAAAACGCACGTAGCCCGTGCAAGGATGCTTGGCTTCACCTCTGGCACCTCTCCTGAGAGTCACTGCAGCGAAGGGGGACTGCAAAGAATCAAACTGCAGACGTACAACTCTGTTGGAGGCAGTGGGGGGGAAGAAGCAAAGTCATTTTCCAGGGGCTGTTGCTGCTGCATGGCTATTCTGGGGGTCTGCTGCAGGTATTCAGTGGGAAACAACTCAAGCCCAGCCCAGGGCAACGTTTGCCCCTGCCTTGGAGGAGGGAGGCAGAATATCAGAAACCGCACGTCCAGTTTTGTTGATGCTTCGAGTGTTGGAGAGTGTCTGCAGCCCTGGGTGAGCGTGAAGTGCTTCCACGCTGGCTGCGGGGCATTTACATCACTTGCATTGAAAGTAAAAGGCATTGAGTCACTCCAAGATGTTCCCGGAAGAGATTTCTGGCTCTGCCAGCAAAGAGCTTGAGAGCAAGCGTCGTTCTCCCTCTCTTGGCCTCGGTTTCTCCCCTGGCAAAGTGGGGCTGGGGATACAATGTCCAGCACAGAGCTGTGTTGTTCAGCATTGGAAATGTGCTTGGTGATGCTTGCTGGGCCGGTGCTAGCAACGGTTAAACCTTTTCCCCCTTTCTGTTTGTTGTCAAACCACTATTCTGACCTGGGAAAATACTTCTGGAAAATTACCCTTATTAAAGGGGGGATGACCCGGGAGAGGCAGAGCTGGCTTGGCCTGATGGGTTGCAGTCCTCTCTCCTGCGCCGGGGCTTGGTGCTCGCGCAGGCTGGGGCAGCCCTCGTCGACTCTGCCCTCGTTGGCTCCGGCAGGTGCAATTAGCAGATGGGTCCATACCGGTTTCCCAGCACCTGTGTCCCCTCTGCCATCCCCGAATCACGGCCGCCCATGCTTGGCCAGGGTCTCCCTGGTGACGGGGCCACGGGATGCTGTGCAGTCCATTTGTCACCAATTGTCACTGTTTTGTTCTGCCTTGTATGCGCACTCGATTGTGTCACGGGGGAGGTGAGGAGGAGCAATCAGGCCTTGTCTAATGGGCCTTGGTCTCCCGCTGCGGGGAAAAACCGAGGGCCTGCCTGCGGAGGGAAGGGGAAAGGGAAAGAGAAAGGCAGACGCTGCGGCCGTGCCTGCTGGGAGCATCCCAGGTACCAACGGGATGCGACGGCTGCAGGGCAGGCATCGGGAAAGCGAAGATCCTTGCATCGATTAGGCGAGAATTTAGGTTCCGGATGAATTTGGCTCTTTGCAGTGTGGCTGTACCCCTGCCGAGCGGGGGGGTGGAGGGGGTGTCAGCTCTCCTTCTCCTTGTAGTGCTGGCAGGGCAGTCCAATGCCCCCCATCATCTTCCACAGTGATGTTCACCCCCTGCCACGCTTGTGCGTGGCTGTGGGATGGGGTTTGCTCTCCCTGGTCTCTCCTCATCCGAAGGGAGGTGGGTTTCCTGCAGGACAAGCCCACCCCAGGGTTCCCCTGACCCGTAAGGCTTGGGAGCTGCAATGCCCCCGGGGTGGTCTGGCTTCCCAGGTGAGACTGTGGTAGGCTTCAGGCTGAAGATGGATTAACACCTCCTTCAGACCCCAGCTTCTGAGCAATTCTTATTTCCCCCAAGTGTGTTGCTGAAAGGGACTTGATGTATTATGGACCTCGGTATTCCTCTGTTAGCATATGTCAGTTTTTGGCTGAAGATGTGACCCTGTACTAAATTATATACTTTTTTTTTCTCTGTCCCATCATCCCCAACTTACCCAAAGTAGCATGATTCATCTCTCCCTACTTGGCTCCGTCAGCCCCCTTTTTTTTCTTTTTGGTCTTCCAACTTCAAGAGCCACCAGGACTAGCTCAAAGTAGAGCTGTGGCCAATTCCAAGCCTCAGCACCCACACTCAGGTTTTTCTGTAAACCCTTAATTCAGACCAGGCTGGCCAAAACGTTTACGGGAATTCAGGGAAGCTGCTCAGCATAGCTGTGAGGAGGTTGGGAAAACTTGAGCAGTCAACCCTAAACCAGGCAAGCTGAGGCGGTTCCAGTTTGGCTTCCAGACCTGGAGCTCGGTGTGAAATACCGCAGAGGGAAGGGAAAAGAGGGTGTCCTTGGCAAAGCGTCAGTCGAGGCAACTGAAACTGCCGAGCTTTTCCAGCACGTGGTATTTGGCAGGTTTCTTTCCTTACTCCCTGGTGGTCATCGGTCCACGTCTCCAAACCACCGTGTGGTTCAGCTCACTTGGTTGCGTGGGCTGGGGGAGACTCAGGGGGATGGCTGCACGATGGTACCATGGATCCCTGGGTTGATTTTGGTGGTTTTTTGGGGGTGTTGTGCCGCTCGCCCACCCAGACTTTGCCATCTCTGAGCCTGGCAGGAGGCTGCCGCTTGAACGGGTCCTTTGTGGTGGTTGGATCCAGCTGAAACACGGCCAGGAGAGCAGGTTCTGGCCTGGAAAATTGATGCTGGTGCTGTTGACAGAGGAGAAGATATGTGGGGAAGAGTGGGAAGTTAAGGTGAGGTCAGCTGAGGGATTGGGGGGGAGGCTTGTGAGATTTTTCAGTGATCCTTCTAACCTCACCATCCACTGACACCACGCTACCTCCTGGGAAAGACCAGGCAGCGTTTTGAGAGAGCACCACAGGGCAGCCCCTCATCTGCAGAGCTGGCGGGGTCCCTGTGTCGGGGAAGGGCACAAAGGTCCAGGAGCTCCTGCAGAAAATGAGTATTTTCTTTTTCATGTTGTAACTGCGTGACGCAGCAGAGCAAGTAAGGGAAGGATTCCAAGCAGGGAGTGTTGAAGAGGGTCCCAGGCAACTGGATTTCTTCAGTATGGGGCTTTTCCCTAAAGGAACGGGGATGAAATTGCTCCCCAGCCATGTGGCGGAGCAGTATCTGCTCAGCATTTATTTCTCATGAGGGAGGGCACAGGGAGCTGCTCCCTTCAGTCTTGGTGGAAGGGGAAAGAGCACGTAACTGCCCTGCCCTGGGGGGAGTTTTATCTCCCTTTTGGTCTGGGGTAAGCAAGGTGTGGGGCAGGAGAAAAAACCAGGCTCCGACGCTCCTCGGTATCTAAGTCATCGCTGAATGTGAGCAGCTCTGAAAGTAGAAAGTCGAGCTGAGAGGTGTGACTTGTCATCAAGTGCATTGGTGTCTCCAGGGTATCTGAAAGGTAACCAGACTGCCGAGTTACACCATGTGTGTTCTATTAATCGCGTGCTTCAGGGTGTCCTCTGGTTGCTCAGGATGGAAGGAGCCTCTCCTCCCCACCGCTTTGTCCTCTGACGTATTGCAAACATGACCTGGGGCCTTTTTCCTTAACGTTTTGGACAGCCTGGGGACCCTGCGGATTGGAGACACATCCACTGCCTGCTTTTGGCCCTCAGTGGCTCGCTCTGCACCCTGGGGCTGGGTCAGGGGATCTCGGCGTGGAGGGTGGTGGTGGGTCTGGGGGGGCTGCAGCAGTGTGACTGTGCAGTGGGAGAAGGGAAAATGGAGTTTGGCTATGATTAAGTTCAAAAGGGAGGAAATAAGATTTATATGGGCTGTTCTTGCGTGTTTGTTTTTTTTTATTATTTTATTTTATTAAAGGAAACAATGCTGATGGTGAACAGTGCCAGCCTGACAACCCAGGCTGAAATTTATAGCAGGCAGCTCTTCCTTCTCAGCCCTGTTTTCTACCAGGTGCAGTGCTGGGAAACTTGCTTTCTACCTGAGCCAAGCTACTCCCATCCCACTGCTGCCAACCCTGGTGTGGGCTGCCTGGGCTCATCGCTGCTTTTCAGGATCTCGGAAAGCCCTGGGTGATACCTGCCCCGTTGCTGTGATGGCTCTCCATCCCTTTGGGCTTTCTGTTTCTGCCAAAGACGGCTGTTTCTCAAATTCCTCCTCAAACCATGGGCGGATCTGTTCTCGCAATACCTCGTCTGCGAGAGGAAGTGTCAGAGATGATGCAAATGGTTTTTGTCAAAATATTTTTGGAGAGAATAAAAATAGCTCTTGGACCAAAATCTATTTCTGTTCCTGGGAAGGAGTGCTTGTTTCAACTGTTTTCTACAGGTGCTGTCAGAGCAGGGCTGGAAACTGGAAATGCTTGGTTACGCCTTGCTTTTCGGATGAAAATCAGTTGGTTTCTCACAATGGTAGAAAAAGTGTCAGGAAGAAGGGGCTGGTTTCTCTCTGCTAACGTGGCTCCCTTGGATGCAGCTGAGTCTCTGCCTCAGCTTCTGGCCAGCCTTCTCCCTCCATCCCAGGGCGGAAAACTTAAACTGGTTTGTTTTCAAAATTGCTTTTGCATGGAAAAACCTCCCTCTGTCCTAATCACGCAGATAGAGGTGAAGTATGTGCACGCAGGACGTCTGTGCAGGCCAAGCACTGGTTGCCCAGCCCCAGGGCAGAGGATGCCCTTCCAGCGCTGCAGGGGTGGTACTGCCAGCCTGGAGACTGAACGTGCCTCCTTGTGCAAAGCCCTGGAGCTGTTGATAAAAATACATTTCAATGGGGTCTCTTTAGCCATTTTTCATTTGTTTTTCCCAATATTTTGTCTGTGGTGTGGTTTTGTTTTTTTTTTTTTTTCCTCTTGTTTTTTATTTTGCCTGGGAATTTTGCTGTGCATCCTTAGCAAGCTCACAGAAAGGGTTCTCGGTACGGACTGATTCAGGGGAAGTTGAAGCTCTGCGTGATCGTAGTCCCAGCTCTGCCACATCTCGGGATGGGCACTTGTCTGGTGAAGGCAAACATGCTGCGATGTCTAGTTTGGAAGAGCTGGACGAGTGGCTTCCAGTGCAGGTAGCTCACTGGAGAAATGATGGGCAATGGCTGGCTTGGCCAGAGGTCTGAGGATGACTTTTACGCCACAAGTATCCTGAAATAGATTTATCTTTGGGGCAGGAGGCAGATGTGTCTTGCCCATTGCAGAGCACATTTGGATAGAAAGTGAAGGAGGTAATATTTGGGTTTGGGGAGCTCACAACAAATTGATGCTTAAAGTGGCCCTGTGTTACAAGAACTAATATTTCCATTGATGCCATGGGGGGTTGCAGCTGGGGTGGAAGGGGACTGTGGGGGGTTTGATGCTGGAGGAGCTGGATTTGCATTTCCAGCTGTGGGACCGCAACCCTGGCTGATGGGTTTATGTGCAAGTGAGAACCCGGCTCCGGAGCACATGGACGCAGCCGGGAGAGCCTTCTGCGCACGTGGCCTACGGGGATGACGGCGAAGAGGGGGTCCCGAAGGATGTGGGCTGCCAGTTTTGTGCAGCTGCTCTCCCGAGAGTCGGCTCCAGGAATCTGTGTTTGCTTTGGCTGCACGCTTCGTGCAGAAATGGTAGTAATACAATGCTCCAGGAGGAAGGAGGGGAGAGAGAGGAGAGGTCTCGCGCATTTCCAAACATGATAATGTGCCTCGTGCGCGTGGAGCCGGAGGTTTCAGGCTGCCCTCTCGTAGGGCTGCAGCTCGGGTGTGGGATGCGGACCTTCGGGACCATCCCTGAGCAAAAGGCTCGCAGGTTATTTTAATTAGCCTGGTTGGAATTTTTCAACCAAAGCTTGATCCTTTCTTTCCTGAAACCTCTCTAATTCCTTTTTGTGGAGAAAAGATTGGATTTGAGTTTTCTGATATTTCAGCGGCTTCTCCTCAATCCTTCCCCCTTTCTTGTGGTTTCCCTTTTACTTCTTCACTCCTTCTTTCCTTCTGTTGCCTCAGTAAAGGAAAAAGGGGAAAAATAATCCCAAGAACTGCAAAAGCAAAAATCAAGAAGCTGGAAAGCTTTGAAAATTTTCATTTGTTTTCTTATTGAAAATGAGAAATATTCCTTCATTTGAAGAGCTGGCAGGGTTTGACTCCTGTCCAGATCAACACTAACCTGTTGCTTATTCTGTTTTTGCTCAACAGTCTTGAGTACTGAGCAGGGTTAAGTCATCCCTTTTAACAGGGATGGCTGGAAGTAGCCTTGGAAAAAAAAGCCGTTCTTGGAAGTGGCTGTCTCTGCCGTTTCAGCTCCCCTGGAGAGCTCTGGGGAGAAAAGCACGTGATGTGGAGAAACCCGCAGGGACCCGGACCTCCACAGCCCTCGGCCGTGCTTACCTCTCTCCACTGATGATTCGGGGAAAGTGGGCGCAGCTAGGCTGAAGCAACGCAGGCCTGAGATAAGTCTGGTCCAGGGAGTCTGCACATTGCAAAAGTCTTAAAACTGGGAATTGAACCCAGTTTGTTGTCCTGATTTCCAGTCTCCTGACTCCTCTGTGGCGTCATTCTTCCCTTGGAGACACCTTGGCCTTAGGCGGTTGCTGACCACTCCGGCCACTTTCCTTGTTCAGTGCCAGTCTCCAGGAGCTAGAAAGGAGCAGAAATGGTAAATGAAAAAGGGAAAGCTTTTACTCCTCATTTTTCAGTGGTATTTTTATGTCTGGCGCTCTGTATGAGCAAAGAAAACGGTGGCCCATCTGTTTCTAGCACCATTAAAGGCATTTGACTGCATGTGGCCCTCAAAAATAAAATAAAAATAGGACCCTTTGGTCTGAAAATGTCAAATGCTCTTTCATCTTAGACGACCCCCAACTGGGACCATATCCTCCCAAAGCTGAGAAGCAGGAGTGGGTTCCCACCAGTGTTCATCCCAGCAAAGGCATCTGCCCCCTTCCCCTCCCCATTTTTTATTTTTTTTTTTGCGAAAGAAGGAAGTTAGGCACTTGAGGTTCACTCTGGCTGGTGACCTCTGAGTGCTGCTCCCCTGGACCTCTTCTCCAGCTTCTTTCCTCCGATGCAGCAGACTTCTTTGGGACTCAGGAGTGAAGAGGTTAAAGCCTCTTTAACAAGTGTTCGGAGGAGGGAAGTGTGTTTGACATGTTTTAGGACCAGATTTTGAGAGGGCTGTGCCAGCAGGATGCAATTAATGACTGGGAAGAGAAGATTGCTACAATATGGGGTTGCTTTCTCCTCATCCCTGTCTTTCTTGCCATTTGAAGCCATAGTCTGCATTACGTCCTGCTGGGAACCCATGTAGACTCAGGGAGACTCACCTCCTCTGGGATGTACTGTAAAAAATCGGCATGGTGCCACCTCTGCTAATTTGGCAACAGCGCACCTTCATGAAGAAAGTTTTGGTGTAACTTCAGGCTTTGGAAACTTCTGCTAATTAAAAGAACATTTTAAAGGTTGCTCGAGATACCTACATAAATACATAGCCTTTTTGACATGAAAGCTCTTTTTATTTATCAGACTTGGAGATAGTGTAAGTCCTGCTGTGTTGGAAAAGGGAAGAAAAGGATTTTAATTTAGGATAAAAGGCTCATTATTTTCTTCATAAAATCTTTGAAGTTTTTTGTACTTTTTTTTTTTTTTTTTGCCATTACATGGGGGTTAATGTTGATACGAGGTACTTTGGCGCATGCTGTCTTCAGAGCGAGTATAGGAACGTGGGGCTGGATTGCTGCGTTGTGTCTGTGCAACAGCGCTGGCTTCTGGGAAAGAAGCAGGGCCAGATGTGCAAACCTGCCCAAGTCCTGAAGGATGAGCAAGGGCTGCATGCGGTGACCTGCGGACAGGCTTCCCTGGCCAGCTGAGGCAGCTCTAGCCTTTCTCGGGAGATGATCCAGGGAGGAGCAGAGTAAGGAAGGTCTCGGGCATGACTGTGTTAGTGGAAGTGCTTGAGAGAGTGTGTTTCCAGTGTCTCTGTGTCTGGTCCACAGAGGATGTGGTCTCTTCCCAGGGCAGAGCCATTTGGTAGCTCACTGTATTCGCTCTGGAGGTATTCGGTCCATTATTTGGTTTATTGACTAAGGTGCCAACCATGACATTACTGTGACACGATGCTCTTGCAGAAGAGTGGGGATACTTGTCGTGCTGTCCCCTCTTGCCACAGCAGAAAACTGTAAATCCAGAGACCCATTTCCAATACTTTTCCTATCCAAAAAGGTGCTGATCTGTTGGGTGAAAAGGCTTCTGGGACCAGTGTTGGCTTGGTGAGTCTGTGGGGCATGAAGACCTTTGGAAGACAAGTAGGTAGGCAGCTGTGTTTCTCCAACCTAATTTTTAAGTAGGAAGGGCATGTCGACTGCTTCAAATGTAAGAAAAAGTCATTATAACTAGGATCTTCCTCCCAATATTTGAGACAGAACACTTTAAGTGCTTGTGAAGTTCAAAGGAGCTTTGCCCGACCCTTCGTACAACTTGTGTGTGCGTTTTCCCTGCTTCTGGGTACCTTCCAGGTCTCAAATGAGTCAAACCAGCTCTTGGACTATGGGGCTGGTTTCAGCTGAGGACTCGTGCAAGATGCACACGTGGTCCAAGTGTCTGTGCTGCTATTCCTAGGCTCGTTGGGCTCCTTACCTCATTCCTTGGTTTGGCCCCAATGGCTTCCTGCACCGCTGGATGGATGGGTCCGGGAAGCGTGACCGCAACTGGGGAGGCGCAGGCAGCCGCTCCCCCTGGATGCTCATTTTTATTGGAAACAGCCCTGTGAGCTGGGGAAGTGCTTTCTCCTCCTTTGGGCACTCAGACCTTGGAAATTGAAGTCCAGCTGAGCCACAGCCACCCGTTATGGCAGTGGGTGACTTCTTTGGCTACTCTGTGCTGCATGTCCCAGCGTGGGGAGGACGGTCCTTCCTTCTCCTCGCTCCTTGCCTTGCAGTCTACGTTCCTGTGGGGTTGGGTGGCTCCTCTCCCTCCATGCAGGGCTGGTATGTCAAGGGCCTGATCTTGGTAAGAATCCCTTGGTGCTACTGGTGGTGTATAAATAAGTGGAAAAACCACTCGGTATCCCTGGAGATGTGCTTAGGGTAGGGTATTATTATTTTTTTTTTTGGCTAACCAGGCCTACACAACAGCTGTTGAGCAATCGTTCCTCCTCTAAAAACAAATAAGGAGCAAGTCTGGTGGCCAAATGTTGCAGGCACGTTGTAATGACTGTTAGCAAATTGCATTTGCAGTGTGGGGCTGCTTAACAAAACAGCTGCTAGGTTTGCCTCTCCTTCTCCTGTGTAACATTAGTTGGTCGCTGGTGTTGCTGAGTGAGGAGAGGGGGACTATTGCAGAGCAGGCTGGAGTCCCCATAGGATGACGCTTGCGGTACAAAGACATAGTATTGGCCATAAAGTTCTTTAATAGGAAAGGTTTGAGGTTTTGTGTCCCGTGAGCGGAGGCTGCTTTTCTCCCACCTCATCTTCACACAGCTTGACGGCTCCTGGGGTTTCTGCATCTGGCTGGAAGAGGGATGTGGCGAGTGGCAGCAGAATGTGTCTGTCCTGTCCCCGTCCTCGTGCTGGAGGTGGCACAGGGACGGTGTGTGCTGCGTCTCATCTCCTCCTCTCCTGCCCGAGCACAGCTCTGAGCTTCAGCTTCCCGCTCACCTGAAGTGCTTCCCAGGTGAAAATTAGCCAAAGATTGGGTGTTGCTTAGTACTGCTATGAAACAATAACTCTATTGCTGGTTCACTCAAAAAAAAGACCTTGAAAATTGAGCCTGGGTCTGGTAAGGATTCTTGGTGTAACACCTGACATCTGGGTTGAGATGGAAAGTCTTTCCCAAGATAACTCTCCTACATATGGTTATGAAAAAGTCCTTAGCCATTTTCCCCTGGTTATTTTCATTATTGTTATTATTTGCTGGCATTTTTTCAGCCTGGATAATGGAAAAAAGCTGAGTTGATTTCACTGTTGTAATTTCTAGCCCACTGTGTTTCTTCGGTCCAGCATACTAACAAGATGCTTCACGGGTTTGCAGATCTGCAGGAGATCTAGGATTGGTAGTGGAAACAGTTTCTGCAGTTTAGATCTGCTGGAAGCATTTTTCAGTTGTGAAAACTGCTCGATTACAGTGTTTACAAACAGTTTTGCTTTTCAGTAAAAAAAAAAAAAGTAAATAATGAGGGGAATAAATGCAAGAGCCCCATGGATAAGGTTGAGCTCCAAAAGTCTGTTCCTCAGGAACAGACTTCTGTGTCCCAGCAGCATTTCTTCCAGGATCTCAACACCTTCAGCTGCTGCAGTCCCTGTTCCTCCCCGGGGTGAGCGGCAGGTTTGCAGTGCTCCTACATAGCATCTGGACTGATATTTGGTTTGGTGCTTGCAAGCAGATCAATTAGAATTGCGGTCGGATTTGACTTTGCGGAGGAATGGTTCCCGACGGCCAGGGCAGTGGTGCATGAAGGGGTTTGGGATCAAACTGGTCCGGGATCCAGAAATCCAGCTTTCAGTCCCCACTCGGTGGCTGGGGTAAATCCCTTAAGCTCTCTAAGTCTGCGCTTTCCGGCTGTCACATTGTCTCACACCCTTTATCCATTTTGCTTATTTAGGCTGGAAAATATTTAAGTTAAAACCTGTTTGTTGCTTCCCATTTGTGCAGAGCACAGCCCAGATTTCAGCCTGCTCATGCTAAACGTGCTGCTCATTAGCAGCACCCAGCAGCAGAGGCTACGTGCAAAACTCCTACAGATCCCATTAGTTTGGGTCCATCGAAGCTGTTCCCTGTGCCGGGGTGTTGGAGCTCATTGCACTGTCCTTCTGCGATATTGAGGACTCAACGTTTCAGCTCTGCACTGGGCTTGGCTGAAAAATGATTGTAGTTTCTTTGTGCTTTCTTGCACTGGGCAGTCCCAAAACCACATGCAGGACCTGACCCAAAGCTTGGGAAAACTTTGTGGTGACGGAGCAGAATTTTTATCATTTCCCTTCTTTTCTGGTAGTTCTTGACACAGATTTGGGCTAAAACTTCAGAGGAGCTGATCAACAAACTCCTCTCCAGCTTTGGGGATATGTGGAAACAGCGCATGTTTCCGGGAGGGGATTTTTATTATAGTTACTTGGCTCAAAGCCTTAAGCTGGGATGGGACCCAGTATGCAAGGCACACAGAGATAGCGTGGGGAAGGTGCCAATCTGTCCCCGCGCATGGCCGAGAGCACATCACCACGTGTGGTATGGGGTGGTGGAGATAACCTTCTCCTCGTCTGCTCCAGAGACCATGGGAATCTGTGTAAACGTCACTAAAATAATTCAAACCCTTCGTGCCACTAAGAAGAGTCTCCAGCCTTGTATCTGTAAGATGATCATCTGATGTTCAGCAAGTTCCTCTACCTCACCTAATGGGCTGGTCTTTCTCCAGCACTGTGACACTGGGACACCGCTGAACCTCCCTGCCCCTCGAGGAAGAGCAGCGTCCCGAGGAACCAGCCTCGGTCTCCTGGTAGATATTCCTCTTCTGGATTGCAGCTAATTTCCCTCATAATAATGCTTTGCATGAGCCTCCCACGTGATGCGAATTAGTGCCAAGCCTGTCTCCGTATAAGCAGCATTATAGGTAATGATGATTGCAGCCGCTCGCTCTCCCGGCATAATTATTCAGCCCCCAGCAGCAATCCATTTCAGAGCGATTTGCAGCCAGGACCTTGTGCAGGAGCAAGCTGTCTCGCTTCTCAAAGGAGACGAGAGCAATTGTAAAAGCCCTGTCTAATGTTGGGTGTTTGACTTGAGCGGTGGCCGGTCACCTCCAGAGACCACGTGGAAGTGATTCCACTTTGCAGTCACCCACCGATAAATGGGGGGAATGGTGTTGCTGGTGGTACCCAGCGCCCAGGGCTTGCTGGAGGAGAAGGTGGTGGCTCTTTGGTCCCAGCCTGAGCACTGGGTACCTGGGATGGGACACCCGCCGCTCAGAGGTGTTGTCCTGGGCTCGGGTCCGTCCGCTCAGACGTTTCCCTTCGAGTCTCGTGGCCCGTGTTCAAACAACCGATGCGGTCGCGTGTTTACACTGTCAAAGAACACATCTCCGTCTCCAAACACTCCTCTTGTGCAATCCGCGCTCTCCGCGATTCCGCCCCGAGCCGGAGCAGCTCTGCCAAGCCGTGACCTAACTGCACCCAGGTCCTGGCGACGGGGGAAGCTGCAGCCTGTCCGTGAAGCGGAGCTGGGGCTGTTTAACGCTTTTGGTTCTGCTTTCACCTGGGCATGGGTCCTGCGGCATGGGGCCATGGCACGGAGCTTGCTGACTGCTGGCTGCCTTGGAGGGGTGGCTTGGAGGTGCAATGCTTTCAGCTAAGGAGAGTATCACAGCAGCAATTTATTCAGGGTTGTGGTATTAATCTTAATATTTAGGGTTTTTTTTTCTCCGTTAAAAAGTTGCTTTGCCTGTTGCATGGATTCTTGCAAACGAATTAAAAGCTCAGCGTTGCCCTGTTGTTTGTCCAACTTTTGGCAAGCCTTCAGCATGCTGTGATGAGAAGACCCTTAGCCAGGTGCCTATCAATTCTAGGCTGGTAAGAGTTTTTTTTTTTTAAGCTCAACGTGAGGCTTGCATAAGGCTCTTAAAATTAGTGTTGCCTTTCAAGCCAAAGGGCCGGAATAAGATTTACAAGCCATAAAAGCCTCTTATCAAAGTTGATTTCCTCCAACGCACCTTTCATCTTTTATAGTATTTACTTTTCAAATCCTTGAACTTAAAAGGATTAAACAGGTTAAAAGAAAAAAAGGAGGGGGAAAGAGAAAACAAATAAGAAGGAAGATGGATTGACTATGGATTATGAGAGGCCTGTATAAAATATGAATTAGGAGAAAGTCTAAACAAAGACTTGTCATTTTCTGAACTGCTGAAAGTTAAAGTGTGCTGGAGGTTTAACTTTAGGGAATATTTAATTTCTTTGGGTTATTTTTTCACTTTCCAAAATGAATGGGGAAGAGAGCAGCTGACTAGGGGTATATGGGGAATTTGCATTTTTCTACTCTATCTTCCAACCTCTTTCTGTTCTGTGATGGGACGACCATGTGTGATCTACCCCAGTGAGCTCCTGTCCTGCTGCAAAACCATTTCCCAGGCAAGAAACCTTGCAGGAAGAAAAACAAAGGTCTCGCTGGCAAAGAACTGCTAAAAATAACAAGAGTTGTGAAAAGGGATCAGCGATCTCTTCTCCTGTCAGGGAACTGGAAAAGCATGCTGGTGAACCAGAGGCATTTCCAGGACACTTCCCCGGCCACCACCTCCCCTGCAGCGGTGGTCCGGTGAAGGGTATCGGCAGGAGCAGGTACGGGCAGCAAACCTGGATTTGCTCTCTGGCTCTGCCGCCGGCTTGCCTTCAGTGGCTGTCCCTGGAGAGCTGCGATCTGAGCTGAATTTAATGCCTAGAAAACGCTCCGAAATTTGCACCCGGACGCCGTGCCCTGCTTCCCTCCGCTCTGCCGTTCCTCGCCCGCCTTCGCAGGAGGCTCTTGTCAACCCAACCATCCAAACCTGGAGGGGAAGGGCTGCTGGCAGCTCTTTTTGGCATGCTCCCCATCCGAGCGGAGCGCATTAAACCTGCTGTCCCCTCCAGAAGGTTGCAATCAGGGGCTCGGCCGGGCTGGTTAGGGGTCACTGGCCGGGTCAGCCCCAGCTGCCGGCTCTGCCTGCCTTGCTGCGGCAGGGTCTGGGGGCAAGCAAAGCAAACATGCCAGGGAGCTCCAGCCAGGAGCGATGCCTGACCTCCCCTGGCCCCGAGCATCCACGGAGGTGGGGGTTTCCTCCAGCCTGCTAGCGTGGTGGACATTTCGGTGGCTTGCCTGCATGCGGGGAGCAGAGCAGAGAGCCCCCGGAGGTGGCTGAGCAAAATGATGCCACCTTCAAAGAGGATCTGTCTCTTTTTTTTTTTTTTTTTTTTTTTTTTTGGTGGCTTGTGGCTGAAGCGGTCTCCCCGCTGCTGCTCTGGCACCGTGTCCGATGCGTGCACCCACCAGGCAGCTCCACCATCAGCCGTGGCGTTCACCAGTCCGTCGGTATTAGGTTGGTCACGGTGTCCCCTCGGCTGGGCTGTCATCGTTTTAGGGTGGTGGGAGCAGGAGAGGACGCGGGGAGGGACACATGGGTGTTTGTACCACCCTCGGCTCCTTCACCGCAGATTTTTTTCCTCTATTCCCCTTCAGGGAAGGGTCATGCGGGGGGGGGGGGAGGTTACACAGGCACACACAGCCCTGCGGGACTGTTAATGAGTACCAGAGCCTTTAACGACTCACTGAGATACAGGGTGGCCCTCAGCTGTGTTTTTGGCTGAAATCACTCGTTTTTGTGGCTGCTGTAGCTCTGCGGGGTCGGTCAGCTGGAGATACAGGGTGTTGGCATCCTCCAGGGATGCGGTCGGGAGACATCCCCGTCCTCCTCTCGCTGACTCACGCCCCGCTCCTTTCGGCAGCCGCATTTTAAATGCAGCTGCTTCGGGCTGTGCTTCGAGGGAGGGCAAATTCCCAGGGTGAAACCAAAAGAGCGGAGCTCGGAGGTTAACAGTTGAACCCAGGGCACCTCGGAAACCTCCCAGATACCTCCTCCGAGACCACAACTGCTGTGAGTCAACCCGCCGCAGTGCGAGCCTGAGTCAGGGCGATGCCTGTGGTCCGAAGGGTGGAAAGCTCTGGGTTGCTCAGGTAGAGCGAGGTCCCGTCTCCTGTGTGTCGGGAAGCTTCCCGTGGTGTATGTGCATGGTGCATGCAACCCTGTCCTTTGCTGAGCAGGAATTGGTGTGAGGGAGGGCAAAGAATAGCAAAAATAATAACCAGAAGTGGTTCAAAGCAGATGCTGTCCTTCCCCGCAGCCCCCATTTCCCACAGGTTTTCTCTAAAATTTCTGTATCAAAAGCGTTCTTGTTACTGTTAGAGAAAAAGTTGGCAAAGCACGTCAAGGGATATGAAAAGACGTTGAGACCTCGGTGCCAAAATCCACTTCAGCTGGTGGAGGAGCAGAGGGGTTAGTGTTTGGGGAGGAAAGTGCTCGCAGGGTGCTGCTTTGAGGAAGGATTAGACCTGCCAGGTGTGTTAATCTCGGCCCTTCCCAGAAGCATCCCAAATTGTTTCAGCACATTTCAATCACCCGACTGAGCCGCCCAGAACTGAACTCGGCCGCTTCTTCACCTTTTTGTGGCTCTTTTGGGGGGTTTCTTATTAGATCTTAAGGAAGCGGGTGGACACCCAACCTGGGATGCCTCTCCACCTCTGATCAGCCCCTGCTGCGACACCGTCCCCCCCCCAAGCCCCGCTGTGAGCTGCAGTGCTCGCTGGAGCTACGGCAGCGCTCCGGGATGAATTACTGATGTTTCAGGAGCGGCTGCGGAGGCAGGATTTTGGGTTTGCTTTGTTCTGTTTGATGGATCTGGAGGAAAACCCTCTGGCCTCTGCCGCTTCGGTGCCTGTTGATCTTGTGGGAATGCAAATTTGGGACCCCAGTCAGCAAGCTGGCAGGAGAGAGGCCGCTTGCCTGCCCGTGCTGCTGTTTGAGAAGGGGCAGCTGCATTTTGCAAGAGATGTGCCTAAGGTTACCTGCCCAAACCGTGCTGGAGAGGAGGCAGGAATGATGTAGGCAGAGTGAGGTTGCCTGTGCCTTTGCTTAACGACGTGCAGGGCTGGGAGGACTCTTGGCTCTCGTGTCCAAGGGGGGCTCCGATGCTGCTCAGCCATGGGGCAAAGCCCCTTCCAGCCAAAAACAAACCTGGAGGTGGTAAAAGTTAAAAACTTGGTGGCCACAGGCGGCTTGGGTTTGCCTGCAAAGTGCTGGAAAGCAACGCTTTCCAGCCAGGTGTGGGGCAGGAGGGAGTAGACATGGTGTATTTTTGCAGTGAATGTTTTGGGGGGTGATAAAATGCTTCTAAGTGTTCTCCCTCGGAGCAAAATCCTTCAACTGGAGGCTCTTAAACTCTTTGCAGAAGTGACTGCTGCACATGGCATGCAAATCCCACCACAAGTGAATGGGAGTTTGCCCATTAGGAAGTTAAATTCCTTCTGAAAATGAGGCTTGGGTATTTCTTAGAGCCTGCTTATAGTTTTACCTTTATTCTCCCTTTATGAGCTGATCTTTTGCTCTGCTATACAGTGAATGTGGCTGTTCTCAGAGGGGTAGGCAGATAGGGATGTTTACCCCTGGTTCTGCTGAAGGTATTTGAAAATCTGCTCCTCCTAATTTATAGACTTTCTGGTGCTTAGGAAAATGTGTCTTCTCTGTCCTTGTGCCTTTTACATGCACCCACCAGCTCACATCTGCTGCCCAAGGAATGGGGACATGGTAGCTGAGAAGGGGAAGGTTTCAGGAGAGGGTGGGTTTGGCTGAGCAGGGCTCAGCATCGAGTCTACCTTCTCCATTGAGTTGTCCTGGGCCAGGTCCCTCATCTTTCCCCCAACCATCATTACGCTGTGTGAACGCTCCCAAGGGACACCACCAGTATCCAGCTAGAGCAAGCCAGACCCACTGAGCCAGAAGATGACCCCTGAAGACGTTGACCTGGGAGCAGAAAAAGCTTTTTGAGCCTTTTTGGCAGCATGCGAGCTGTTAGGGAGAGCAGTGAGGACAGAGCCCATCGGAGGCACGTTGCTGTGATGGAGAGGCGGATGGAGCCCTGTTGTCCCTTGTGGCTGGTGGGAAATGATTCTGTGGCTGCCTGGGGTGGGGTTTTTAATTTATTTTAATGAGCTAAAGGTATTACACAGAAATGTGAAGCCCATGGTCGGATGGGTGCAGTGGAGCCCAGAGGTGGCTGGGGCTCTTTCCTCGTGCAGTGGTGGGGCTGCGAAGGGAGCCCAGCACCCATCGATTAATTAAAATCTCAAACCCGTGCACAGTCCAGTTTGCCTTGGCTAAAACCAGTGTGAGAAACTTCCTCGCAGCATTTCTGCGTCGTCCAGGCTGAAGTGTTGTCATCCGAGGCTGCTTTGCATGACAATGCCTTGGGCTCTAATTATGCACAAGGATGCTAATAGGCACAGAGCAGGCTGGATCTCCATGGGAAAACGATCTGTTTGTGAGGGGCGGGGGAGAAAAGAAAAAGAAAATCCACCCAAACAAAACAAACCATGACAGTTTGGGAAGGGAGAAGGACTGGGGGTGAGGAAAGGGGACGGGAGGCAGCAGAGGGGTTGAGGAAGGCAAGTATGAAGCTAATAAGGTTCAGTTTTGGCTTTTTCTTGGGGTCTTTTCTCAGTGGTAAGAGGCGTGCCTGTGCTGGGCCTCAGCAGCTCCTGCTGCCCGCAGGACTAAGGCGACTGAAATCACTTCTGCAGTGCTGGTATCTGCAACCGTCTTGTGCAAAATTGGGTGTCTCTGATTTCCAAGTGTCACATGAGAGTTGTTCTTGCAGTGCTGTGCAGCTGGATCTCGGGTGGGCAAGCGGTAGGGGGAAACTGAGGCATGGAAGAGCTCAGATTTGCCTGAATGCCAGAAGTGTGCGTGGGAAGGCTTGGGGGATCCAGTCTTGCTTTTCTTATGTTCCCAGTGCCTTGCGCTGCAGCACTCACTTGTCCTCCTTGGTTTATTTCTCTAGCCTAGCTACAGGGAGCAATCTCTATTTTACCACTGAAGCAAAGGCAGCTGGAAATGAAGGTTTTTGCCCACAGCTGCATTCAGAGGCTGATCTTCCCAAGGGCAGTTGGGTTCTTCTCCAGGATGCCCTGTTGGCTTTTCCTTCCTATGTTTGGCATTTTGCGAAGAGCGCGATATGGGAGGAAGACAGCATCCTCCGCTGTCTCCTCCTGAGTCTTCTGGGCATCGTTTTCCCTTTTTTCTCTCCTACTTTGAGAAGGTTGAGGTGGCTCTGGAATGGGGAATGTTTGAAACTGGTCATGGATGGAGCTGTCTGAGCTTGGTTTCCAGGACCATAAAGCGACAGAGATGGTAACTGCCCATCCAAGGGGGGGGAAAGCGGGACCTAGAAACCCCACATGTTACACCAGGGTCTGTCACAGGCTCATGGTATGACAAACTGGGTCTCGAGGCCTTAAGTTTGGCATCTTCAGAAAAACAGGCAAAATTCCTGGCTCTCTCTGAAGAGCTGCAGAAGGTGCCTGATGACCACGCACCTGACACCTGGTCTGGGCTGTGAGAAAATCCATGACAGGCGCACGGATGGGGGCTGCTAAGTGTGTAGTGTTGTTATTAGCCCTCACTGAAATGCGCTCTCACTTAGTGAAAACGAAGAGCATTAAAGAGCCAGGTGCAAGAGTCTAAGCAGCTTAAACCTTTCACTCTCTGTTGGTGTTGATGTAGTCATCTGGCTTTAATGATATTGGCATTACCTGCTCTGTCGGCTTTTAAAAGGCGGGATGTATTTTTAATGTCCAGTTTACAGGGATTACTTCTGCGTTGTTTCTTTCTAACCTCCTTGTGTACCGTGCAAGTCCTGGGTGAGGACAGTCCCCACCTAGCCACCACCAGCAGTTGCCACCAAAGAAAACACAGCTGAAAACACCTGGGCTGCTTTTTCCCTGATCAGACCCCAAGCTAAAAAACCTTCCGCTGAGAGTTGGCAGGGATGAACCACACTTACTCTACCAGGGTAGGACTTCTTGGGCTTTTCTGCATGCCGAAGGGCTCATCGTGCCGATGGCGAAGGCAAGGTGGGGACCACAGCAAGTGCTGGGTCTGGAGACTTTCTCCTGCTTTGATGTGAAGGTATCCCACCCTGTCGTTCCAGACGCACGAGGTTTGACTTCTCTGTCGGTGTGAAGCGTGGTCTCCAAATGCTGTCGACACCGATGCTGCTTGTTCCCATGAGACCCCTCACTGGGGAAGGGCTGGAGTGATGGGATTGCCCAGGTGCTGGGGCAGGCAGCTCCCACAGGGATGACATGCATGTGCCCACCCTCACCCAGTTGAGACCAGTAGGGTCTGCTGGGCTGGGAGCGACTCTGGGCCCTGGAGTCTTCCTTGTGCCGTCGTAGGGATGCTGGGCTGAGAGGAGCCACCTGCTTCCTCGGAATCACCCTCCTGCTATCTCAGTACCACTGCATAATCCTTTCCCCCCTAAATTGAGGGATATGCCAGCCCAATGCTAATGAGCTTGATTGCTTCTCCTTGTTTCACACCGCATCACCGAGAGGAAAATCCGAGGCTGGTTTGCCCCAAATCGTTGGGGTTTGGGGGAGGGAGAGGAGGACGTAAACATCCAGGGTGGAAAAATAATCATCTGCGAATGAAAAACTCTGGGTTTTACCCTGAGAAAAGGGGGATAGACAGACTGACAGACCTGATGACAGACCAGGCTCGAAAGCACCCTGGCCCCACAGTGCGGAGAGATGCCTTATTGTTTGATCTGGCTGTGAGACAGATTAGCAGCCCCAGGTGGAAAGTCATAATCTGCATTTAAATGGGCCAGTTATAAAAGGTAGGGAGCCCAGGAGCCCGCAGCATTATGCTGTGTCTTTAGGACTCCGTAATCTCTCTTTATTTTCTCCGCAGTCTGACCTGGGGGCACAGTTTCTAATTACCAGGTCACCCTGCTAATATTGTCATTTCCAGCCAGTGGGTGTGAAACCATAGCAACGCCACATTTGCTTCCAAGTTTCTAGAGGAATAAAATTTGCCTTTTAATCACAGAAAATGACTGGGTGTCTCCCCCCACCCCCCCACCCCAACTTAGTCCTCACTAATGCAATTCACTGTTGGTGTTTTTAAAAGATATTTCAGATGGGACCTTTTTGAAGCTTCACCTTGTGGCTGTGACCAAAGACAAGGGGCCGAAGTCTCGGTCTGTGCAGTTGTAGGCTTCGAGTAGGCTGGTTTGGATGCCAAAGCTTCCCTAAATGCACATGCTGCCCACTAAAGAAACTCCATACTTTCTTTGTAGTCTGTTTTTTATCCTTAGAGAGTTGCGAGTGAGCTGGTAAAAGAGGGAGAAGAGGGTATCAGACACGACTGAGTTATAGTGATGTAAGTCGTTGTGGCACCGTAGGGACGTCCACGTGTACGTGCTTGGCTTGGCTCAGTTGGGATGTGACCACAGGGATGGTGGCTCCAGCTCATGGATTTCATCTCCCAGTTTGGACAGCTCGGAAAAAGCCCATGGAGAGTCAGGAGGCAACAGGGCTGGTGTGGTGGGCACGTCCTGTGCTCTGCGGCGTGATGGCATTGGGTTATCATCCCTTGTGCATCTCTGTTAGCTTGGGGCTTCAAAATGTGCATCTTCCTCTTCCTCTCTTGCATTGCAAGTGCTAAATCAAAGGTGTGTTGAGCCAGGTTTTTGTCCTGTTGGAGCAGACAATTAATAACTTGACTGGGATGAGTCCAAAGAGCTTCAAAACTTGGGGAGGCTGGTTTCTAGCTCCCAAGGGCTGTGCTGGCAGACGCCTGGCAAAAATTTGCCCCAATGTAGGAGAAAGTCAGGTCAGGTTTGGGCTGAAACTCTGCCCCTCGGGCCTTCCTCCTGGCTCTGCACGATACGTCTACTGGGTTTCAAAAGCAGTTTCTAACTCAAAGTGAGTCAGACGTGAACTGGAATCACATTGTAAGGTGATTTTCCAGCTGACAGGAGTAGGTTAATTGTAAACTGTCTACTGAAGCTTTAAAACTCCTGTCCAGCCTTATTATTAGCAGTTTAAAATTTATGGAGTGAGACTTTGCTTGGTGATAGTTGGTTTGTGCCCAGACAACGTGTGTAATTAATCCCCGCATCGGGGGAAGGAAAATCAAATGTAAAGCGCTTTTTTTTTTTTTTTTTTTTCCCCCCCATCCTTTCCCTCTGACACATCTCAGGGTGCGCAGGGGACCTGGGAGGGCTGCTGGGCAGAAACACTGTCCTACCCGCACTGAGCTGGAGGACCACATCGGAGCTGTCGCCTTGAGCACCGAGGGTTAAATCCTTTCCAGTAGTGAGAAACTTCACTTTGTATTGAAGAGAACTCCAGGCTGGGGACTAAAACAGTCCCCTGAAACACTGGGAAATTGGACCGTGGATCTGGACTCTTGCGGGGTGCAGATCCCAGTGGGATTTGTAAGGAGGATGATGGAGGTGATGCCAGATCCAGGGGTTGGAGCTGACCTGCTGCAGGGCAGGGGATGGGACCGGGTTGCCACCATGCAGGTTGCTCCCACCGGTACCTCTCCAGCTCTGACTCCGCGTGGGTGTTTTCTGCACGTGGCCGTCTCAGGACGGCCACACGTTGTTCAGCCTGTGGGTTTCCTCAAGTTGGAGCTACGACCTTGTTAAAATTTTACTTATTTCCAGGCTGAATAGCTGCATCTGTCTGGCTTGGGCAGCCCTTGGACCCGGTTACACCTCTCTCTGTCGGGCCGAAGAGCCGTGTTATTGCGTCTCTGCTCCCGGAGCGCTGCGGTTACAGCGCTCGTAAGCTGCACAGACCGAGCTCTCAGACTTTCTCCCTGTAAAATGTTTTAGTCACTGAAAACTGAGAGCAGCTCCCAGGCAGGTAATTAATTAGAAATGTGAATTTGGAGGCTTGTTTCCCTTCCCTTCATATAGTTGCTGTTATTTCTTATTTCAAACGGTTTTTATTGAGCCTCTTATAAACATGACTTTGTTTTAATGAAGAAATAGCTCCCCTCCCCACGTCAGCTCTACAAACAACGTGTCTCAAAGCTCAAGCTGCTGGCCATTGATGGTCTCAGCCTCTACGCGCACGCATGTACACACACACAGAAGCGTGCACGCACACACATACATGCAGAATTAAACTGGAATTTCACAGCCGCAGGGTTGGCTGAGCAGCTCTGATCCAGCTCCCCGCGCGTGGGCCAAGCTCCTGTTGACTTCAATAGAGTCTTGCCCGGTTTATGAGCCTTCGGAGCGCAGCCCTGAGCAGGGGCTGCTTGTATAATGGCTATTGCATGATTAGTATTTGTATTACAATAGCACTTCAGGACCCCAATTGCGGCTCAGCGCCCCATTAGAGTAGTCCTTGTACAAACACGTAGTAAAGAGGTGGGCTCTGACCCAAGGAGCTAACAATCGAGGTCTTTATGGCCCCCGAGGCACCTTAGGATCAATTATTTATATTACAGTAGCACTTACGGCATGTCTGTGCCCACGCCGATGTGAGCGGCTGTGGTGTCTGTGGCCCGTTCCCGGGAATTTTGGGGTCTGCCGGACGACACTGGGCTTTGCTGCTTGAGCTGTGAACGGCCAAGCAATAATGACCCATTCCCGCTCCAGAGGGGTTAATTCTGCAGTGGAGGTGGCTTTGCCTTCCCTTCCAGGAGACAGATTGCCAGGGGAGCAGAGAGGTCTGTGGGACCCTTTTCCTCCCCTCCCTCGCACCCTGTTAGCGCGGTCCCGGGTGCGACGGGTGCTGCGCAACCCCTTGCCCTGGCCGCATCCAGCCGTCCGCCCTCATAACGGAGCTGGTGCTGCAAACCCAGGGCACGTGGGTGCAGCCCGAGGCTGGGGGTGGCAGAAGGGACAGCAGCGGCTCGGCGACTTGCAGCATTACCTGGTGCATCCTCGGCACCTGCTTCCCGAGCCGCAAGCTGCTCCGATCCTGTCCGCGCTGCCGTCGGCATGTGCATCCCCAGCCACTGCTGTTCTGATTGTGCAAATAGCCTGGAAAGCAGGAGGCTTGTGCTACAGATGTTTAAGGCTTTTTTTTCAGTATCCTCTCTGATTCCTTGGATCTGTTCGCATTTAAGGCTTTTTTTCAGTATCCTCTCCGACTCCTTGAACCCGTTCGTGCCTTGTGTGTCTAAGCTCTCCTCTCTCCGCACCTTTTCCAGGTGGGTTTATCTTTATGGCGTCGCATCCAAGCATCTTAGTCAAATTTTGCTGGTGTCTGCAGTGAAAGGGGGGGCTTGCGTTCGTCCCCCCTTCCTAAGACACCTCTCCTGGGGTGACAGCAATTCCCTGCCGGGGGCTGGGGAGTCCCAGCTGCTGAGCGTGGTCCGGGGGGGGACCCTAACGCTGGGATGCGGGGGGAAACCCAGCTTGCTCTTCTCACTTTGACACATAAATCTCCATCTCATTTAACCACCTGACTCCTGGAGCAGGGCCCTGAAAAAAAGGAAAAGAGAAACCCTAGCAAATCTCGGTTGACGCTCTGCTGTGATATATCGCTGTTACGTGTCCCAAATGCTACAGCTGGGCAGGAGCCGCAGCCGATCCCAGGATCCCGGCACACAGCTGGCTGTGATCTTGCCTTCTCTCTTGGAGAAAGCCCCGGCTTTTAATACGATGTCAACATGAACAGCTGGCTGAGGAAATGCAAATTGAAGCTACATTTCTGAGCAGCTGACACCGCTGCAGGCGGCCGGCACGCAGAGCTGTGTGTGGCTGTAACTGGCCGGGCGTAGAGCCCGGCACAACGGGGCGTTACAGGGACCTGGGCAGAGAAGAAGGGGTGTGCCAGGGCTGCTTTGAAACTTTCTCCCCCCACCCCCCTTTTTTTTTTAATTTAAAAAAAAAAGGCTTATTTTTTTCTGCCGAAAAAAGCAAACTCATCACTAAACCAAAATACGGCACTGCGAAAGGGAAAGCAGCCAGGCGCACGGCTCAGCTTTGCTTTGCCTGTCATCCCGGCCCTGTGGCTTTCTGCAGGAGCTGGGGGGGGCTCCACCGGTGTCCCCCCCCCCCTGCCCTGCCTGCAGCGCTGCCGGCGCTCCCCGACCCGCCGTGCAGCATTGCAGCAGCCCCGGTGCACATCTGTCCCTGCGCCCGCTCTTATCTGCTGCGGCTCAAACCTGCCCTGCAGCATTGTGAGAGTTCCCTTCAATTCATTATTATTTTTTTTTTTCCTTTCCTCCCCACCCCTCCTGCTCTGCTTTCTAGCACAAAGTGCCCTGAAGCTTTGCAGCTTTTTCCAGCATTTTTCTCTCTCTCGGTGTCCCCCTCTGGTTCTCCCCCCATGCAGATTGCAGAGCCCCGGCGGTGGGTGGGCAGGAAGCTCGGAGCTGCCCTGGGACCAGTGTCCAGCTTGGCTTTCCCAAATGGAGGCCAAGAGCATTAAAGCCCACACCATAAGTAAACAGTGGAGAAATTATAGGTCCAGGGTTGGGTCATGAGCTTTGCTCTTTTGGTTTCTTGCGAGGAAGATATCCCTGGGATGCTTCCAGCTGGAAGGTGGAGGGGGGGGAGAGGGGGGAGCTGAGCACGGCTGTTTCAGGACAGAAATGCCACCGCAGACCCCCGAGAGCAGCTGGGGCTTTGCTGCGGCTCATTGCGGCGCTGGTTGCTTGGGATTGTCTCGGCTCTGTCCCGCTCCCACCCTCTGGTTCTCGCTGCGCCCGGTGCAAACTGGGGCTTGGGGAGGGGATGCGAAGGGTCCCTCCGGGTCCAGACCCCCGGAGAGGCAGGCGGGCGAAGGCTGTCCCGTTTTTGGGACGTCTTCCAGCTTGTCGCTGGGTAACAGGCCAACCCACCCACACGAGCATCAGAAAGACATTAACCGGTTTATTGAATTGTTACTTTGCAGCCGGCTGCCGCTCTCGGCGATGCCGTGCCGGCGACGGGCCTGCCAAAATCTCACCGGGGCTCCCGGGCGCTTCCTCGCCATAACGCCGGTAGCTGCGTTTGTTCCTCTTTCCAAAGGAGCACCAAATCCAAAAGTTGCAGCGGGCAAAGTCCGAGCGGGGCAGGGGAAACCCCGCCACGTGCTGCAGAAAAAATGGCTGGGACCAAAGCGTTCCCACCAGCCGCGGTGGCTGATTGCACAGGTAAATAGTGACACTGACCCTAACTAATGCACAAAGTAAATGAATCCCTTTCAGTTAATTGGCTTAAGTGTTACTTGTAGCAAGAGTAAATATTTTACAACTGTGCGGAGGCTTTGCATTGCAGTCCTGAGCTCTTTGTGCTCTGTACCGAGCAGCGTCCCTGCCCCGAGGTGCCAGCGGTGAGCCCGGCTGCTCCGGGGAGCAGGTCTCGCTGCTGGGGTCAGGGGTGGGCTTTTCGGCCAGGGAAAGAGGCTGGAGAGAAGAAACTGTTGGCAAAGTAACGTTTGATCAGATCGGTCTGGTAGGGTTTATTAACCTCGAGGCGTCCCGCAATGTGCTCGGCTCGCGGCGCAGGGCTGCCCCTGCTTCTGTGAAGAGCTTGGGTCAAGTTATGACCTTTTTGCAGAAGTTTTCCTATGTGGAAAACTGTGCCCTCGGAGGGGAGGGGACCCTCGTGCCGTCACCAGCGACCTTTGCAATGATGCCAGCAGCGGGTGCATGCTTCTCGGTGTTGGGAACCGGTGGGGCAGAGGACTGGCGAAACTCAGCACAGCTGTGCCCCAGGGCAGGGGTAGGGCAAGCGATGCCGCAGGTTGAGGTGGTAAAGCTGTGGGCTGGATTGCCCGGAGCGCCGTGAGCTGCTCCCAAGGAGCGGCGGGGTTACAGACCCCTGAATTTGGAGCAGTGATTTATTTGGGATGGGGTTGATTGGAAAAGCAATGCCTGGCCAAGTTGGGGTGCCTGTGGGAGAGCAGGGCTCAGGGACGAGCAGTGACATTGATCTTTGAGGATGATAACGTGTCCCGCTTGGCTGTTCAGGGGATATCTAGCTTTTTTGGGGAGAACTTCAGCAGTTTTGTAAGAATGACCTGAAAGCCCAAATCCCCGTGGCAGCTCCTCTCCCCCCGCCCCCCCCCGCTGGCTAGTGCTCAGCATCCTCCCAAACCGGAGCAGAAAACCCCCCGGCCACGGTTTGGGGACAGCTGGAGCTCGGCTGTCACCTTTGGAGTTCACACCCCAAATTGCCGCCCTGGCCGAGTCCGGTTTTGTCTGTCTCCGAATCCCATTTCTTCCCCAGCATCCTGCCAGGGCTTCCCTCGCTCTGATGGCTGGGCTCAGGACCTGCCCTGATAAAAAAGGGGGGACACCCCATGCCCCATCAGTGAAGCCAAAACCATGCTGGGGCTTCAGCGTGGCCCTGGCGTTGCTTGGAGGCTGTTAATAAATCAGACACCGGTGGGGTGTTTAACTTTTAATACAATGTATATTTATTGCAAACAATAATATACAAAAAAAAAAAAAAAAAGGTAAGTTTCACAAAGAGAAGGATCTTGCAAACAAAACAAAACAAACTTACCTAAAGACAAAATATGATTTAAATGACAGGTCTTTTAAGTTACAGAAATACTTTAAAAAGATCTGCTTTTATACAGAAATAGAAAGATGCCATATTATAAGAGTGCTTTAAGATTTTTTCTTCTACTGAATCCCTAAAAAAAAAAAAGTTAACAAATATATCATTTTTTTAAATAAAAAAAGTTTGCTGTCTTTTTTAAAAAGCAATCCTTAACTGTTCAGCCACAGCTTCACCAAAGTCAGTGTCCCCACCTCAAGCCAGTTTTGGGGGTGGAAGGCTAAAACGGTGCCGCCCCTGCGGCACGGCCGGGGCGTTGGGTCTCGTCCTCGCACGAGCTCGTGTGTCCCAGAGAGCTGAGGCAGAAAACAAGGCAAATGATTCAGTGATACGCTACATTTGCAATCTTTAGTTTGTACAAAATTTTTTTTTTCCAGTTTATCCTTAAGACAAAAGAAAAAAGGAAGAGCACAAGTTTGTACAAACCCAGGACACAGATTCCAAAAAGAATAATAATAATAATAATAAAAAAGAATTAAAGAGATAAATAAAGGACTGGTTACAGTTTAGACCATAATTTAACAGGCACGGTTACCTTCCAAATAATGCTCCGACAAATGCAATCGCTTTTGAAAGGACTTTAAAATAGGAGGGAGATTTAAAAAAAAAAAAAAAAAAAGAAAATTGTGATTAAAAACTGCTCTTCTCACAAAATAAATAATTTAAAGTATCTGTGATGTCCCGCAAGCAGAGAGGAGCCCCTGGATGGGTTTTGCATCAGGCCTGGGGTGGACTGGAGGTGGTGGAGGGGGTCGAGTTCTGCACCCCCCGCCCCAGGGATGGGCAGAGCTGGGGACAAGCGATTATCACAGGGCTGCTTTTAAGGCTTCTCAACAGCACTTTTTGCTGTTTTGGTTTTTGTGGGTTTTTTTAAAATCTTTTTGTTTTTCTTTCTTAAGGCTCAAGGTTATTAAAAAATAAAGTTAAAATCTCCTCCTGGCTGGTTTTGCTATTAGTTAGAAAAATAAAGCCTCTCCCATGCTCGTCCCCGCGCAATCTCAGCTCGCGTCTCCCGCGCTGCAGAGCTGACCATCGCTCAGCCTGACGCTGGCCACTTAACAGAGCTTTGTTCCAAGTTAAAAGCACGCCGTTTTGCTTTTTTATTTTTATTTTTAGAGAAAAAGACACTTATCTATACAAAAATACCTCTGACTGCAAGAAAACCTAGGACTGCTCCACTAAGTGTCATTTTTTAGCTGTTGGAAAAATAAGAGCATTTAAAAAAATCTCTAAAAAATATGTATAAATCCCCTCAAATTGGTAACGAATCATACACAGTACATACTAAAAAATATTTAAAATAGAGAATATTCCTCACAGAGGACTCTGAGTTTTCTCTTTTTTTTTCCCCCCTTTTTTTTTCTTTTTCTTTTTTTTTTTTTAATTACTGCTAAAAAAAAAAAAATCATTACAAAAGTCCAGAGAACAGACAGCTGAGCTGGTTGGTTAGAAATCTCATCTCCATGCTGCGCCCTGGAAGCTGAGTTAAAGTCCAGTCCTTGGAAAGTCTGTCCCGAGTTTTGCCGGTTCTCGGAGCGGTCTGGCCACTTCCTGGAGGATGCTGTAGTGCAGAAGGCTCGAGGCGCTCTCTCCTCCCCGCCAGCTTTAACTTCAGCGTCTTTTTTTTAATTATTATTTTAATTTTGAAGAAGGAGAAAGTCTGAGGAAGTTCTCCGTTCTTCTTGTTGCTTCTTTCGTGCTTTTTTGAGTATTTTTTTTTTTTAGTTTCTTTTTTTCTTTTATTTTTTTTTTTTTCTTGGGAAAAAAAAAAAAATGGCTTTAGGGTCTGGTGAGCTGTGTGTAGACGGGCTGTTCCCAGTGCTGCGGGCTGTGGGTCTGGGGGATGGAGGGGACCCCCGACGTGTCTGCGATGGGGGTGTACATGGGGCGCTGCGTGGGGTTCATGTAGGTGAAGGTGGAGTAGAGGCTGCCGCTCTGGCCGGCGGCGTGGCTGTAGTAGGAGCTGGAGTTCTGGTGGTCGGTGTAGTCGTACTGGGAGCGGGTGATGGTGGGGTAGGAGGAGCCGTAGTGCTGGAGGTTGAAGGAGCTGTAGTTGAGCTGCTGCGGGGAGTGCTGCTGCTGCTCGCTGTAGTGGCTGGGGCTGAGCTGCTCCGTCTTGATGTGCGTCCTCTGCTGCGCCTGACCCTGCTCCCCGCTCAGCGCCGGCAGCCCGTGCTGCGCCGGCGGCTGCGGCGGCGGCGGCTGCTGCGGCGGCGGCTGCGGCTGCTGCTTGGACATCCAGCCGTGGCCGGCCCCGGTTTGCGAACCCGCCGTGCTGCTGATGCCGTAGCTGCCGGTGTAGGTGACCTGACCGGTTTGCCCGTGGGTAACCGGGACCCCCGGGTGACCGTTCGGGGGAAGGTACTGATCGAACTCGTTGACGTCGAAGGTCTCGATGTTGGAGATGACGTCGCTGCTGAGCTCGCCGATGTCCACGTCTCGGAAATCGATGTGGGGCGGCTGCCGGCCGCCTTCTTGCAGAGGGCGACCCTCCCGCTTCAGATCCTGCTTGCCCGGCTGCGCGTCCGTCTTGGGGGTGGTGGGGGGCGTGGGGGGGCCCTGCGATTGCCCTGCGGGAGGAAGGAAAAGAAAAAAAAAAGGCCACGGGCGTCAAGGCGGGGGGTGTCGCCCCCGCGGCTCCCCGATAACGCCGTTAATAATTAACCCACGGCCGGGCGGATAACAGCGCGTCGCTTCTGCCAGCGGTTGCGGCGGGGAACGCAAACATCTCCAGGTGCGAGGAACGCAGACGCGAGCCCTATCAGCGCCGATCTGTTGCGCCGGGTAGAGTTACCGAGCCTTCAGATGTGAGCCGCGAGAGCGGGGCCATCTTTTGTTTTTTTTTTTTTTTTTTTTGTTTTTTTTTTTCCCCAAAAGGTATGGGTTTACGTTTCTGCTAGCAGAGGGGTTGGAAGCGGCCGTAGGGGCTGGCACACCGGGGTGAGAGTTGCTACGGGCAAGGCTCGTGGGCAGCTCTGCCCCTGTCGTCCCCTTCTCACTGCATTTCTGGGTCTCCCTCCTTCCCCCCCCCCCCACTTACCCAATCCCAACTTCAGCCTGGTTTGGAACGCAACTTTTTGTAGGTAGCCGTGACTTACCAACCCCCCCCAAACACCCTGCCAAAAAACTTGCCGGTACCCACCCGAGTGCTCCCCGGGGGAGTGCACCTCGCTGATGCTGGAGGACGACTGCGGGGAGTCTGCCTGCAGCGCCTTGAAGATGGCGTTGGGGGAGATGTGGGTTTGCTCGGAGCCTTCCTCCTGCTCCGACTGCCCGTTCTTCACCGACTTTCGCCGCCGCGGCTGGTACTTGTAGTCGGGATGGTCCTTCTTGTGCTGCACCCGCAGCCGCTCGGCCTCTTCCACGAAGGGACGCTTCTCGCTCTCGTTCAGCAGCCTGGGGGGGACGGGGGACACGGCGGGCGAAGGGTCAGCTGCAGCTCATGGGGGTGGGGGGGCATGAGGGACTCCCCCCAGCCTAAATCTCTCCCAGGGATCCCCCCCGAATAGCAATGCAAAACCCCCCCCAACACTGAACGCCCTGGCTGGGGCACATGCTGGCTGTCACCCCCCTTCTTGCTCCCCCCGGATTGTTTCGGTGGCTGAACAAGAGGTGCAAGAGTCACGGCAGGGTCTGGCCCTCGCCCTCCCCGTCCCGTCCCTGGGGTGCTTTAGGTGACGGCCCCGTCGCTGCCTGCCAGGGCCAGGTTTGCTCGCTCCTTTCTCCTCCCTGCCTCAAGAGCAGCCGCAAATTTAGGATTCCCCCCCCCCGCCCTCCGCCCCTTCTGCAGTCACAGAGTAAGAGGCGGCCAGGTGACTCACTTTCCTTCTGTTTTTCTCCCCTCCCTGCCTTATTTTGGAAGTCGGAGGGCACCCAGCCATGCGCCACTCATCGCACCCACCCACCCACCCGGGGCTTGGCACAGCATCGCGGGCGCTCGCCCTGCGCCCGGCTTCTGCCCCCCAAACCACCCCTCCCCTTCCTTGCCCCGCATCGCTTCTCCTCCCGGGGCCAAGCTGATGCAATCCAGAAAACCATCATTTCCTCTGGACAAGAGTACAAACAAACAAACGCCAAGGCAGGCCCCGCTCGCCCGGCCGTGGGGGCTCTGTCAGCCCCCCTCCTGCCCCGTGGGGTCAGCTTCCACCCGGGACGTTGCTCGAGGGAAAGAAACCACTTGCAAGCCCAGAAGGCAGCCAGAGGGAACTACTTTCCCCGCTTTCCCCTTAGTATTCTTGGCTTCTCCTACGCCAAACAAGTTTGCCGGCACACGCAAAAGTTTTCGGCGACTTTTCCGGGCTTGAAACCATCCTCTCCCTCCTCTGACTGCTGGCAGAGGTTAGAGCAAACTTTGCAGGCTCCAGCCTTCCCCCCCCCAGCATCCCCAGTTTTCCCCCCTTTTGCTGACCCGACTCGGCCTCCCCGCTCACCTCCAGAGCTTGCCCAGGGTTTTGCTGAGCTCGGCGTTGTGCAGATGCGGGTACTGGTCGGCCAGCTTCCTTCGGGCCGCCTGTGCCCACACCATGAAGGCGTTCATGGGTCTCTTCACGTGGGGCTTGTTTTTGCTGGATCCGTTCACCCGGACCGGCATGGGGACCAGGGTCCAGTCGTAACCCTTGAGCACTTGGCTCACCGCCTCTCGGATGCACACCGGGAACTTGTCCTCGTCGCTCTCCTTCTTCAGGTCCGGGTCACCCTTGGGGAAGGTGTTTTCTTGGGGTCTGGTGTTCTCCGTGTCCGAGCCGGATCCAGAGGGACAGGGAGACCCGGCGGAGTCATCCGACATGGTGGGGCTGGGGGCGTCGGAGATACATTTGTCCTGTTCTTCTGTCATTTTCATGAAGGGGTCTAGGAGATTCATGCGAGAAAGTGGCCGAGGGGGGGACGGGGGGTGAAAAAATAAAAAGTAAAAAAAATAATCAGGTGGCTAAGGGGCAGGGAAGGGTTAAAAAAAGTAAAACTAGGAGAGGCGAAGTCTCCACCAGCTTGAAGCCGGGCTGGGGAAGAAGAGGGGGAGAGCTGGAAAAAGTTTGCAAAAGTTTTTTTTATTATTGTTATTTCTCCCTACCCCTCTTAAGTCAAAAAAACACCACCAAAAGAAAAAATATCAACGACCCAAAGCCACAAGGCGGGGGGGGGGGGGAAGAAACTTTTGCAAG
The DNA here is from genome assembly GCF_964188355.1 of Buteo buteo. Lineage (NCBI taxonomy): Eukaryota > Metazoa > Chordata > Aves > Accipitriformes > Accipitridae > Buteo > Buteo buteo. The sequence continues at coordinate 2,227,566 of NC_134183.1, forward strand.
TTGCAGGAGAGAAAGGACGGCAGGAGGAGGGTCGGGGGGAAGAAAAAAAAAAAAAACCCACCCCAAAAAAAACCCCGGAGCGGCGGTGGCGGGAGGCCGGGGTCGGTCGGGCAGAGCGGGACCGTGGGGGGGTGTGGGTGGGTGGGTGGGTGGCCGTGGGGTGGGCAGCGCGAAGCCGGGCGCGCCCCGCCGGTCTCCAGCGCGGCTCTGCGGCCCGCGCCGCGGCGCGGGAATAAATACTCTCCGCGGCGATTTCGGTTCGGGAGCTTTCCGCCAATGGGAGGCCGGCCCCCGGGGGCTGGCGCGAACGCTATTGGTTAACGCCCGGGCGGAGGGGCGGGGTCTTGGCGGGGCGCGTAGAGGCGCTCAGCGCCGCGCAGGGGAGGGGGGGAGGAAAGTTAAGTTTTTTTTTTTTTTTTTTTTTTTTTTTTTTTGGGGTGGGGGCAAGCGGCCGTGGAGCAGCGAGCGCCTTTTGCGCGGGTGCGCAGCGGCGGCGGACCCCAGCCGCCCTATTTTTTTTTTTTTTTAAATTTTAATTTTTTTTGGGCGGGGGGGATTCCCGGAACGAGCATTGGGGGGGGGGGGGGGGGCGAGCTCTCCGCGGGCGCGGAGGGGGTGGGGGGGTTTGGGGTTTGGGGTGGGGGGGGCGGTGCGCGCAGCCGTCCAGAGGGGGCGCCAAAAGCCCAGGAACGGCGCGGCGGGGGCGGGGAGCGCTGCGCGCCCGCGCGGGGCGGGGGGGGATGTCCGCGCCCCTCCGCGGGGGGGGCGTGAAACCTAAAATACCCCAACCCCACTTTATTATTTTTTTCTTTTTTTTGGGGGCGGGGGGCGTCTCCCCGCGCCCCTCCCATCCCGCGATATCATACCCCCCCTTTTTTTTTTAAAATTAATTTTTTTTTTTTATTTTATTTCATTAAGCCCGGTGGCCCCCACGCTGTCCCGCGGGGGGGTGGCGGACCGGGCTCCGCTCTGCAGCTCGGTGTCACCCGTGCTGGAGCTCTGGAAGGGGAAAGGGGGTTGCGCCCCCCCCCAAAAAAAAAAAGTTTTGCCGAGTTGACCCACTGTTGTCATCAAAACAAAAAGCAAACAACTGGGCGCTGGGAGCTTTCCAGGGTTATCTCTAGATAAATGCAACTATTTCTCTTTATAGTAAATCGTGTTTTATTAGCGAACTGCTTTTCTGTGCGCGTTAGAATTAAAGCTCAGGGATGCTGGCAGGAGAGAAGTCATTACCTAGGTCGACAATAAAGCAGATCTCGTCTTTTAAGGTTTAAAGGAGAGAGGGGGGGTTCGGTGAGAACTGAATTTCAGCCCAGATTACAAGGCAAGCCGCCCTCCGGCCCCCGCGTCCCTCCCTGCACGCTCGGCTCCACGAGCATGTTTCGGGGGGGAGAGACCTTCAACCCGTTCTCCCTTTACAAAATGCGCAGTACATAATTTTTCATTTCAACTCGAGCGTTAAAGTTGGTGCTTTATCGAGGCCGCTTTAATTTGCTGCTTTGATTTGCAGCCTTTGTCCTGTTGGACAGTCCTCGGGGCAGTGGCCGGCTCGGTAGCCGCAGCCTGGTGTGGAACCCTTATCGCAATTATCACCGTTCCGTTAATAAGCGTGTTTTAAAGGTATTGGAAATGGCACATAAAAAAAAGTCAAAAAAAAAAAAAAAAAGAAAAAGGCAGCGGGGGAAGGAGCTCTGAATAAATGCATTTGAAAGCAATCTCCCTGGTAGACCCTGCTTGTCTTTTGCTATCTTTCCCTGAGATTTTTTTTTTTTTTTTTTTTGGCTTGCAAACTTTTGGAAAGTAGTTTTCTTTGGGTGAGTTTAAAGGTAAGTGTCTGTCCTGTTTCCAGAGCCTTTGTCTGAAAGAGCAGGGGGACTGCGAGCAGAGGGTGGTTTTTCTTCCTGAGCATTTGGGGTTTCTTACGCCTGCGACAGCAAAGACGGTTTTCACAGCGTTATGCATCCTTACTTTGCTAAACACGCAGTAGTCCGGGAGAAGATATGCTGAATTTTGTATTGTTATTTGCAGGGAAAAAGGTAAACACAGTAAACGTTAAAGGAGATAATTTTGAAATATTTTCCCTTGGCAATTTCAGCTCTAGGCTAGTGCATGAGTGGAATTCAGCTCAACAAATCTCTTTTAATATATGTATTTGCTATAGGAACATCAAAGAAAACTCAGGCAGTAGATTGTTCTTATCTCAGCTGGAGCTGCTGTAGCAAAAATCTGAACAAATGTACCTGGAGGAGAAAAATATGGTGACAACAGATTGTTCCATGGCTTTACTGCTGATTGGCAGAGATAAACACAAAAACAATTTGGGAGGATAATTGATTTAATGAAAAGTGTAATAATTAGAACATTTTTCATTCTGAAAGTCCATCTGCTGAAAGGGACTCTGCCTTTTCATTACAAAAGAATCTGTTTTAACAAAAGAAAGTGGTTTGACAAGTTTGAACAATAAACAAAAGAGAAATGGAAAAGAGCTTTCCAGTTATGTTATCACATGTAATTTTATAATTTCTGAATTATTATTTTTAATTTCTGTTCCATGGACTATTTAGACGATATGGACAAGTTGATTAATCACAGTCATTTTGCAAGGTTAGAAGTTTCCTTTAAAGCGACAAGCTGTTGCTGCTTTTATGTCAGGATGGAAGTTTTCTTTTCTTTTTAAAGAATTAACGTTGTTTTATCGTAAGTGGCAAGCTCAGATATCAGGAAAGATTTTTAGCAAGAAGCGCGCGGATTATAGCCCTCGTTTGATGTTTTTTTTCTGCCTTGTGCTAAATCAAATCACCGGTTTTTAGGAAACAAGCTTTCCAAGCCTCTGAGCAGAGAGCGAAGGAGTTTCGGTAGCGAAGGGAATAGCACCCGTGTGGGGTGTTTGGGGAGGTTTTTCCCTCCAACCTTACAAATACAATACCGATGCGCGGCAGATCCCTCGTGCCAAAATAAGTTATGTTTTACCGATGTTTTGTGGGAGCTGCGGGGGGGGGGGGGGGGGTTGCTCCGTCTCCCCCTTTTGCACCTGATGAAGTTTGCTCCTTCCTAAAGCCTGCGTGCCTCTCCCCCCCGCTGCAGGCGGGCCGACCCCCCCGGCCAAGGGCTGGCGGTTTGACGGGCGCTGTGATGTCACCCCGTCCCCTCTGACCTCACGCCGGGCCGGCGGCGTCTCCGTGCCCTGGCACAAAGTGGTTTTTTCCCCCGCCCGGGTCGGTGAGAAACCCAAGTTGAAGCTGGCGCTGTCTCCCCGTCCAGAGAAACGCTCTCCCTGCTCGCCCTTGCCATGGTGCGAAATGGGGGCAAAACCGCGGGATTTGGGTTCTGGTGGAATTGTCGGAAAACACAGGTGTTCCCGCACCAGGTCTCTTAATTTTGATAGCAAACCCGTACCGATCGTTGATCGATGGCACAAAACACGAACGTCAGATACGATCGTGCCTTTGAAGTGAGCCTGCTCCAGCGTTTTTGGCAAGTCCTGGGGGTGGTGCAGCGCAGTTAATTGCAGTGTAATTATCGCTCCCTCCTATAAAAATCGCTCCCTCCTAAACAATGATATTTTATTAAAAACGAGAGTTGTGCTGCGTCCCACCAAGCACAAAATAAGCCGAGCAGCTTTTGTGCGCTCCGGGTTTTTCCTCCCTAACGAAGGAGGGCTGCGAGCCGGGAAGGGTCAAGCTGTCCCCTTGGTTGCCGCCAAACGTTTTCCTGTGCGGCGCGAGATGTTAGCGTTTTAGTTAATTTTTCTCCATCACCTTTTTCCAGTTGTGGTTGGGTCTCTAGGGCAAGGTATCTTAACATCTTTCCCATTTGGGCGTTACTGCGTTAAGCGACACGTATTTCTTTCCCATCTCAAAAGTGTTACCAATGCAGGAATGGGGCTCACGCTTTGGTTTATAGGGTGACCAGCCCAAGAGTCGTGGGACTGGCCGACCCTCGATGATCCTGACCCTCAATGTCACGACAGATTCCGCCCGATGCAGAGATGACCTCACGTTGGGACTGTCGGACACGTCTGCTGCGGCCTCCCGGGCAGGGTTTGCAGCCTCTGCCTTGCGCAGAGCTGCGGTCCTGTCCCCTTTTGTACTATATCTATTTATTTTTCAAAAGCCCCAGCGTTTCTCAGGCAAGTTCTGACACGTCCTTATCGGAAGGTCATTGTACAGTTAAAAAAAAAAAAGAGAGAAAGAGCAGTAGCTGATTGGTGATATACTGGGGGCAGAACTGTCATTCATTTTGTAAATGTAGCTGAGAATTCCTTGATATTGTATATTTACATCATTGTATTAATTTAAAAAAAAATCTATCTATTTCTCTGGCCTGTCATGATAATATACCGCCCTCGAAAGCTGCTAAGGCTTGAGCTGGAGACAACGCAGTGTGTTGATTTAAGCTTGGCAAATGCTGACCTCGGAATGGGCGAGAAAGCTGAAGGACGGGCATTTTTTTCCCCCTTTTTCAGCATGTAAGGTAACAGGGAGCCTGAGGACTCCAAGGCAAGTGCCTGAAGCATATTTGCTTTTACAGCATTTTAATTCGTGCCTAAAAATACTGTCTTGATGGACTCACTGTGTAGAATAAAGTGAAAGAAATTCAGAAGTTTCAGAAGAATAACCTCAGCGCTGCAGTAAAATGATTCTGATTATTTGCAAGGGCTGAGCTGGGTGGCAGTGTTAATTTGACCACGTCTGTCTGTTTTAGCTATTAAATAACTGCACACTCATTGTGGCTGGTGAAATAGCATCACTTTAAATAGCGTCGAGATTTACCACTTAAAAAATAATCCTGGGAACGCGAAGCTGCCGGGGGCCGGATCCTGCCGGGGGTGATCAGGGTTAGGCTGAGTCTCAGAGATGGTGATAAAGGTGTTGTGGTCTTTTGGATCAGAGAAAGGCTTTTTCCCCCTGGAAAAAAGTTTTGAAAATGCTGAAAATATGAGGGTCTGAGAAAAGGATGGGGGAAGGACAGGGATTTTTAACTTGCTAATAAGAAATCCTGGTGCTGATCAGCAGCTCCCCGGTTTGCTGAGCTGCTCCCCCGCAGGAAAATCCAGTGACGGATTTATTCTCACTCACATTTTGGAGTCCAGATCTCGGAGCTGAGCAGCGCCGGAGGAGTTTTAACACTCCCTGGCTCCCGCGCAGGCTCCGCCATAGTAAATAGACATAACCTCGCCGTTCTTCTCTGCTCTTTCTCCCACAGCTGGAAACCGCTGCGCACAACCTTGTACTTCACAAACGCTCTTTTCTGGAGATTAAAGCGATATGTTTTGGGGCTATTTATTTATTTATTTATTTGCTCGCAGCATTTGGCTCGAAGCTCTGCAAACTTGGCTAAATGGAAAATTTATCAGGCTCAGTTAAAGTGGAATGGAAATACCCTCCTAAAAGTGCCGGATTTTTCTCCTAGGAGAAAAAGAGAATTTTTTAATTTTTTTTTTTTCCCCTAAGGTGCACCTTTAACTCGTGCGACTACTTTTGGCCTGATCAGAGGTGTCTGCTGCTCTGCTGTTGGCTGTGGATTTGCCTTGTTTGCCAGCCACAGCATCCCCTGGCCGTCCCCTCGGAGCGGATGTCAGCCAGAGCTGGAAGCGGTTCTCCATCGGATGCTAAGATAAATCAATCTGGTTCGAATCACTCAGGGTAAACTGATCAAAGCCAAAAGTAAAGCTCCGGTAATGAGGACAAAAGACATAGTTTTCATTCATAACAATACTGAGCTCTCCAGAAAAGGAAAAATGCCCTAGAGCGAATGCTGGCAACAAGTGGTCAGCATCAGCTTCTACCTATTTTTTTCCATTTTTGCTTATAAATGGATGAGCGCCGCACCGTCGGTATCGCTGCCTGCGTTCACGGTGGCTTCAGCCACCGCCGCTCACCTCCCCGTGCTCGTGCAGGGATGTGCGTGGCATCGCGAAGGCCCGCTCTCTTAGCGAGGTTAAAGAGAAGTGTGATTGCTTTGCAAGGTATAAAACCTGCTTATAAATTAAAAAAAAAATATCTCAACCCAATTATAAGTCCTGGTGGATTCTAGTTAATATATATATATTTTTTTTAGTTTTATTTTGATCCATTTGTTCCGTACAGCACACTCCTATAAGCGGCAGTTCGGGTAAAGCGTGGAAGCGAGCTAACATGCTGTGCAAATTGTACATGATGTTTCATAGTCACATACAGATAAATAAATGGCCGTAATTTTAAACCGGTCCTATTATGTTTTCCAAGCAATAGTTCAAATTACACAGCCCAGCAACAGCTTACAAGAAATCCATCAGAATTGGAAAGGGGAATAAAACTGCCATTCTCTCTACCTGTTTGTGCAGCTCCTTGCTAATGCAGGGAGAGCCCGACTGTTTATTTGGAGAAGTAAAGTTGTGGAAATATACTTGGAGGGTGTAATGTGGACAGCACGTGTTTCTGGGAGCTACCTGAAGTCTGTGTCCTAATGGCTTGCAGATGTCCCTGGGTCACCGATTTCCTATGGGCCAACGAACGCGGCAGCGCCCACCCCTCCCGCTCTTCAAATTAAAAAAAGAAATTAAAAAAAAAAAGGGGATGGTGGATATGGGCAGGGGGGAGTTCGACTTCTGGAACTTGTAAAATTGTTTGTTTGGGTTGTTTCCAGCTCCCATCCCACTGCTGCTCCTGAGTGATTTGGAAATTCTAGCTGCCAGGTCCATGTTCGGGTGGAATGATGATTTATTTGAAAAATAGAGAAATCTGCTATGGGATCACTTTTAGTTTGCTCAGGGTGGGGAGTTTATTTACACTGGGATTATTTATGTAAAAAACCTGCAGTTTTCTCTACTGAGTAATAAACAGGGATTTGTTTTAGTTTTATATATATATATCTAAAGACAGACTCACGTATGCATGCACTCATATATACTGAAAATATGTATATCTGTGTCTTGCCGTTCCTCTTTTATGCCAAGTGCATAGCTATGTGCCCGAGCGCTATATAAATATTTTATTTTACATATAACATAAATCTTCAGACATGTCTAAGAATTTAGAGAGCAAGTTTTTTGCGTTTTGTGTTGTATTTTTTCCTCGGGGCTGCTGGGTGGCGAAAGCGAAGGGTGTGCTCAGGGCCACCCTGTTCCCTCGCTTTTTGGTGTCTGGTTTTCTGTGAGTCCCGACGGGCACCCACCGCAGGGAATGCTGAAACCGCCGCAGTTCGGGTTTGCTTTTCTTAAATTTGGGTGCTTTTTTGCCCTGGTCTCTCTGCCGTTGGATGTGGCCGTGTCTCCCCATCAGTTGGGGCAGGATGTGACCGGGAGCGAGCACTGAGCATTTTCCTAGCCCCAAGGATGCTGCTCAGTGTGGGATGTCATTTTCCCACTCCCCAGGGATGATGAAGGTGTTCTGTGCTGGGAAGCAAGGCACACAACACCGGGCAGCTCCCAGGCTCCTTTTCCCACGGCAAAAGCATTTCAAGGCATTTTTAAAGTGCCCATTTTTGATGGTGGTGCCTGGCTGGCATTGCTGGGCACCCGGCGTCTCGGGGCTGGCGGGATGCTCCTGGCAGAGCAGCATCCCTGAGAACTTCACGGTGGCTTTACCCATTTCCTCCCTTTTTTGCCCCGTGCTGATAATTAAAGGAGTTTCCCGGGGCGGGTGGCCAAAGGGGCTGGGGTAAGGACTGTGAGCCTTGTTCAAAAGGCGCTGAAATTAAAGGCTGATTTGAAATACCTGCCCTGGGGCTGGACCGAGGTCCAGGTCTCCGTACGGACCCGTCCCGACCCGGAGCCTCCGACGGGCTGGACAGCCCGGCAGCTGCTCTGGCACTGGACAACCGAGCCAGAGGTGCTGTTTTAATTTCTCTCTAAATCACCGTTTACTCCGTAAACAGAATTACTTTTTTTTATTTTAATTTAGCAATGAAACTTTGCAGGGGCGTATCATTTATTCCATTTTCCTTCTATTTTCATTTGCCTTATTTATGTACCAAAAAAAAAAAAAAAAAGGAATGACTGTCACAGGAACAGCATGCTTATGGTTAAAAGAAAAAATAGCCTAACGCTCATCGCGTTAAAATTAATATAGCAAAGTGGAGTATGATAGAAAAACAGAAATTGGGAGGGCAGGGAGTACTGGTTTTTCTGTGTCTGCCTGTCTACCTGCCTCTCCTATCTGTGACAGATTAGAAATATGCGCTGGCCATTTAGGTTGGCAAAAATCATACTTTTTTTGCACGAACACGAGAAAAAAATCATCCTGCTGCTAAGTGGGAAAAGCTTATTCTGAGAATAACACCATCCAGCTCCCAGTTTTTTACCTAGAAATGTTTGCTATGTCTTAATAATAACACAGAATGTCTCGGACTCCATGACAGAATATCATTATATTTTCTGGTTTTAGGAAAAAACCTATTATAAATATGTCTCCGAATGGTGTATATATACCTTGGCTTGCAGTTTAATTTGCTGTCAGTCTGAAACCACTCTTTATCGTAATCCTGGGTTCCTACTCATAACATACAAAATGATTTTTGACTTTGAAGAAGAGGATGAAAACAGGTGCTACCTTCAGAAAAGAGAGACAAAACGCCGCTCTCCCATAGCCTGGGTGAGGGAGCGATAGCCCGCAGCTCTCTGGGAAATCCCGGCAAAAGAAGACATCCTCAATTTTATTTTAATTTTTTTTTTTTTTTTTAACATTTAATTCTGAAACCTGCACTTGAGAATCTAGGGCTACAAATTCTACTTGCCGCACTTATCCAAAATAAACTCTGGCTGAAGAATAATATTTTAGTGGAGTAAATGAAACGGCCGCAAAAGAAGCATCATGAAAACATACCTTCGTGTGGAGCATGACTGGCGACTTAGTCCTGACTGGCTAAGCGCTGTCTTTTACAGCCACTTACGCTGGAGAGACTTTACTGGGAATTCAGGGGGATCCGGAGAGGGAGATGACTTTTAATGTGGTGTTTTTAAACATAGCCCAGGTGCTCGCAACCGACTGTTGTGATCCCCCACCCAGTCTGTCCTCAGGTAGTTAACATTCACCAAAATATTGATGGCAGTTACCTTTCCTGCCAGCTCTTATCTGAGTGGGCTTGAGTAGGACTTTGGCAGTGCCTGAAAGGAGGTATTGTTACCTTACAAAAAAAAAAAAAAAAAAAAAGAGAAAAAAAGAAAAGAAAAGGGGAAAAAAAAAGGCAAAGAAAACTCAAAGAGCCAAGTTGAGAAACAAAGGAAGATCTTGGATCAGCTCTGCCTGGGACAGCGTTGCTCTGCCAGTCCTGCGACGGGACCGTCCTTGCGCCACCAGCCCCAGGGCCTGGCAGTGGGGAATGTTTTCTTTTTATAAAACAGTTGGTTGTGGGTTTTTTTCCTGTCTGCTATTAGCGAGGCTTCTTAGAGTCCCTTTTGTGTGCCTGAACTCAAACCGAACAGAGTACAAGTATGTATATGTGTGTCTCCTCCTCCCTCATCAGTGCCCTGCGTCCTCCTTTTGAACTCCTGCTCCAACTTCAGCCGAATTCGACAAAGAAGATGTTGAAGAGATCAGGGATTTTTTTTTTTTTGGTAATTTGTGAAGGTGTAGTAAAACGCTGGTGAGAAAAAGAATGGCAATGTGAGCTTCCCCTATACTAGACCTCAGAGAATCCACAGATGCTGAGGACTATCTGTAGGGAGGCAGGCTTCCATCTTCTGCTGCCCATACAACTGCTTGCGGGCTTTATTTAGTTATTTGCTTGTCCATCACCTTATCGTTTGTCCTAAGGTGGGTCAAAGTCTGATTTTCAGGTCCAGAATCAGATCCTAAATCTTTTGGGGTCTAATGGTCCAGGCTTGGTGTCCAAACCAAATCATTTCCAAGAGGTCTGTTTCTCTGAGACAGTTTTTGAGAAGGTGACAAATCTGAGGTCTCCAAAATTACCTGAAACTACACAGCTAACGCCCACATTTTTTCTGTATTACTGGGGTAGGAGGGATGTATTTTGGGATAAGAAAAAAAAAACCAACCCCCCGAAGAAAATCAAATCCAGTCTTACTGGTCTGGCAGCATTTGTGAAAGAAAAAGTCAGGAGTACAACTGGGTGACTGTGGAGCATGTCCCTGTGTGAGAGGAGACCTCTCTGCCTGGGTAAGGCTCTTAAGGCAAATATCAGAAATTATTGGACTATTTTAGGGGAATCTGGTGGATTGGGCTAACGAAGCTAGCGCTCTGAGCCATTAACTGCCCGCCTGGTGCTGCCACCCTCAATGGGAGCTCTCCGGGGGGAATCGGTGCTTCCCTCCCGCAAAGGCGAAGTCCTGGCAATCAGCACTTGGAGTTTGACCTCGCAGGATGCTGAGTGCTTTCAGCTGACTCCGTGGTGGGGTTGTGACTGCTCGGTGCTTTATGAGAGCTTTCTTCTGCAGCGGCTCCTGATGGCCCCAGGAAGGCTTTTTAGCAGAGCATTAGGGGTCCTCGCTTCAGCTGAGAAAATGAGGCTGTTTGCTCCCACCACATGCCATTTCTCCAATCAAGCAGTTGCCCGTCAGCCCCAGGTGCTGATTAATTTTCAACATCTTGTGCCTGACTTGCCTGATCTAAGCCGGTTGACTCGGAAAACAGGAAAGGTCAGTTTAACTAACATCTAACCCAACGCACCAGGCTTCGCATCCAAAACAAACAGCCGTCACGCGGGATGCAGGCTCGCCGGAGATGATTCCCAGGTCCCTGGGCTTTCTCCCCGTCCTGACATCCCAGGGCTGTCCTCCCCTCCGAGAGCAGGAGGGGGAAGGTGTGGAAACCCTCGCGGGTTGAAAAACCAGGAACGTTTTTTGCGGAGGGATTGTTTCAATTAATTAAAAAAGGGAGGGAGAGCAACGATCTGCTGAAAGCTAGGAGAAGGAATGCATCGTCGTTTGTAGTGTTAAGATCCTGGTTTCTAATCTCCTTTACACAAGGTGGTACAACACCTTATGGCTATGGGCTTGGGGAGTGTTTTCTGTCCCGGCACACCAGGACTGGTGATAGGCTCTGCAGAAAAGAGAGGATGAAATTCTCAGCACAGTATCAGCTTTCCACCGCGTTTTTCTGGCATGCAAAGAGCTTGGCCAAGGAGATTTACAGTGCTGTGCTAAGCGACCGTGCCCTTGCTTTGCCATGGGGTGGCTTGTTTAGTGGAAAGATATTAGGGATAAGGAAGACTGGAGTGATGGAGGGATGCGGTGGGAGGTTTCAGCTGTGTCGTAAGTAATTTTTGAGAGCTACCTCCTCTGCTGAGGTCCCAGCTATGGTCACCTCGGGGGTCTGCGTTTTGAGAAGCCACTGATAGTTCCCTGAGGCCAAATCAACTAGATGGTTCCTTGCAGACTCCAACTCATCAAAACAGGACCCCAACTATTAATATAGCCCATCTACAAGAGAGTGCACTTATAAAATACCCTATAAATGAAGCACGGGGTTTGGTTTGTACTGAATTTTAAAGAAACAGTTCTGTTACGGGATCTCTGAACGTAGTCCCAGTAATCCACCACTTTAAATGGTTTTACAGAATCCACAGAGTTGGTAATCTGTGATAAAGAAATCTCCAAATGGTACCGTGTTCTTCTTCTCTTTACTTGTGCTTAGAGCTGCACCAGTTGAACAGCCTTGGTCTGGCTATGTGCGTGCAGGTGAGCTGGGTCTGTGTTATAGCAATGTAGGACTAGGGAATGGGTATTTGTGTTTTGTGATTTAGAGGAGGCAGAGATACCCAACTGACCCTGAAGTTTTTTCCCTGATCCAGCTGCTAATGCAGTACCCTGGAAAGGATTGCAGTATTGCAGAGTCACATTTGACCCAGTGCAGAAAAGGGCTAGAGGAAAAAATACATCCACATTCCTTAGTTTGGGAACTTGGCCTTGGCCTGATGAATAAGGAGGTAACTGAGTCGCTGCCGTAATTGTGCAGTGTTTAGACGTGGAATGGAATACTGCATTTCCACAGTAATTCCAGTTAGTGCTCCCCTGTTCCTCCCACCACCTCCAGATTATATTTCTAAATGATCTAGGACATTAGAGCAAAATCAGTAGCTGATTAGCCAGCCTGCTCAGCTGCAATCACACCTTTCAATATTAATTACCCACTCCTTGAATCTGATGATGTTGAACGTCTGCAGCGAGGGCTGCTCGGTGTTTGGTATCGTTGGCCAAAGACAAGGATTTAAAGGGACAAAGTGCCCGCATTCGCTCGGCCAGCGGGAAATGAGTGCTCGTTTGCAAACGTGATTGAGGAACATGATCAGCTCTTCCAGTGGTCTTAGCCTGAAGGCAGCCAGCCTGATAGCACCGACCCGGCTGTGCGTGTTGAAGATCGCGGGGGGGGCTTTGCATCGCAAGGCAAGACAGAGGAGAAGGAAAACTGTCTGCTGAGGGGTCGGGGCCAGGTTCTGAGCTGGTGGGAGCCAGTGGAGCATTGGCATCAGCAGAAATGCTGCTTGTCCGGGTCCTTTTCTAGGGAACACAGAGGGTTTTGCTGGCTCGGTTTGGCTCAGTGTGAAGATGGTCAGCAGCTCAGGCTGGGCTCCTGGAAAACTGTTGGAAGTCAGGTTGGAAAGAGGTGCTCCAGTGGGTCCTCACCAGGCTCCAGCCCTCCCTCCTTCTTTTGTAGGTTGAAGCAACATCTTTATTTTGCAATTTTGGTTCGTCTTTTACTAAACAAACTCCAAAACCAGGGCAGTAGAAGAAGAACAACTAGACAACCGTATTCACAAAGTTTTTCCCCAAAAGCCCAACAAGATTGCCGTACGCAGACTTGAGCTAGCGTGCGTTGTGCCAAACTGATTCGGTATCTCACCTTGCCCTGCTTCTGGCTGGTGAAATTCCTTCCCTGGCAGAAGACCAAGAGCCAGCTCTGGGCTTGCGGCCACCGCAGGGGACAAGCCCGGCCGGTGGTGAGCAGGGTGAAGGTGCAGGAGGCTGAGCTGCTGCTTTTGTGCAGCCGGGAGCGGGGAGTCGAGGTGGACGCCTTCAGCCTCGGGCCGGGCACTGACGTGGAGCTCAGGGGGTGCCGAGACCTGCACGTGGCGTGTTCCCATCACGGAGTTCAGGCAGAGTTCGGCCCCGGCACTGGGAGCCGCTGGAGACAATGCAAATCCCACCTGCTCCTGCCAGCTGCGCATTTTGCCCCTGGTCTAACCGCTTGTCTGCATATCACAATGAACCTCAAAGCTCCTGCATAAAATAACACTTTATTATTATTAATAATAATAAGTAGAGGTAATTTGTGATTCTTGAAACTGGCCCAAGCCACCGAATTCAGATCGAGATCTGACTTCAACCTCCTGAATGTGGGGGTTTGGGCTAGTCCCTATGCATGCATGGGACCAGTTGTGAAATTTGGAGTTCAGATCCTAAGTCCCTTCCTCCTGCCCCTGAGCTTTCAGAGCTGTGGTCTGGCTCCAGGCCAATGTTTAACCATTATGAAAACCTCTATTTAAGGGTGTGCCACCTGTCTCTCTTTTTTTTTTTTTTTTTATTTAATTATGATCTTCAGGAGGGTGAATTGCATTAATGAGATGTGCTGGTAACTGCAGGGTGATCAGTAAGGTGTTTGCTTGCAGTGGCAGGGTTTGCTACGGTGGAGAACACCGTCGGGGCTGGTGACCCCGTGCAAATGGCACGGTGTGACCTTCTCAGTCTTTATGGCCATTTTTGCATGCTTTGCCTGCTGGAGAGTCCCAGCCTTTGCAGTGGCATCAGCACAGGCTGCAGGAATGTGGTAAATGGCAAGTGTAAGAGGTTACAACTGGGCTTTTTGAAAGAGCCGAGTGCTGGGTGCGGCGTGAGACCATAATCTGGTGCTGGTGTGCAGCTATTGCACATCTGGCTCAAGAGGGCTAGAAATAAATTGTTCCCATCCTATAAATCTTGTTCCAAATATAAGGTGGAGGTGGGAGGAACTCATATTCTGTTAGCAGGGCAGACAGGTGAAAGCTTTTCCCATTACTGGGGCATTCACAAAAGCTTTCTCTGGGTAAATTCTCTTATGTCCAATGCATCGATGTGATGTGTGTCCACAGGGCAGTCCTTTCTCAGTCACCACAGCCATAGGCTTCTCTTCCTCCCCCTGACCATGTTCTGCCACAAAGCTTCATCCTTTAGGAGCTCCATCCTTTCCCAAACAGGCTTGAAACTGGCCAAAGGGTCAGTTTATCTAAATAACTTTTGAAGTTACAAGACTGACAGATCCACGGACACACAGAGGAAAACTGCATAACTGTCCTTTAGAAAAAGAAGTAAAAATAAGAGAAGCCGAGGTTGCATATTTTTTTTTTGTGTGGCAGCTTTCAGATTGGGTATCCAGCACACTTCTTGGCTCATCTTGGTTTTTTTTAAGATCCAGCAAACAGAGTGAGGGTGTTCCGTGTTCAAGAGCTGCTGCAGAGCAGCCGTGTGTGAGCGGGGAACACGGTGCAGAATCTGCCCCTGCCTGTTTGCTGCACTTCGAACTCCCCGTGTGTACTGGGGTGTCACTGCCAGCAACCCCCAGGAACCAGTTTGGTGGCCATCGAGCGTGAATCTCCCCTGCCTTCAATGGCAGAAACAAGCTACCATGGGGGAGAGCTGAAACGAGCTCTTGAGGTCATGCAGCAGGTCCATCCCGGAGGCAGCCCAGTGAGTTCTCTGACCTCCATCTTCACCCAAAAGCCGGGCAGACCACGGATCAGTCCTCTGCAGAAAGCAAACTCCGCTGTTTGTAAAACTGACCTGTGGTAGATGAGTTTTTGCAATACAGGAGGGTTAGTGTCATTCAAAACCAAATTATTTTTTTTTTAAAAAAAAGGTCTGACCAACCGATTGGCATTTTTATTAATAATTTTTCAAAGCTGCAAGCGTACAGCCTCTCCCTTGTTCCAACAAGCATGGGTGGGAGAGGGTTTGCAGCCCAGCCTGCACGCCTGGGCATGAAGGTGGGCGAGCGATCGCAGGCTGGCTCTGGCTGAGCGTTGGCTGTGATGCAGCTCTGCTTCCAGGGCTAAGGAGAAGCCAAGCCGGCGGGAATGTACTCCGGCATCGTTTTCTGCCATTCACAGTAATTTTTATTTATATGTTTGCTTTTTCACATGCAGATGGCCAGCATCAATGGCTCAGAGCTGTGGTTTGCGTCCCAGAGCCAAGCAAGTCGTCTTGTCCTGGCTCAGCCTTCAAGCGAGCTGGCTTGCCCATGTCTACCTGGGCTGTTGCTATCTCTGCAAAGTGGGTAGTTCGTTCCACAAGCTTCCAGCAGTAGGTTGCTGGCTGTTTGCATCATAAACTAGTGTTTAAAGTGTGGTTACGGTCAGCAAAGAGCCAGAGAGCAACTGTAAAATTGACATCCTAGGGTTTTCTAAATATTTATCCCTTGTCAATGGCTGTCCGTATCAAATTTGCTCCATTTATGAGTCTCAGTGAGATTTCTCCCTCCCAAACTCAGCGTGGCAGCTGGAAGCTGCTTTCGCTCTTTGATTTGCATGGCAAATGGAAAGCACCGGAAAGCAAAGGGACAGCAGCCACCGTTGCTTCGAGTCACGCAGGCTTCCAGGGCATGTGCTGGACCCGGCGTAGACCAATACTCATCCGTGCCTAGTGCCAGTTTATGCGGACTGAGTGACTGGGAGGACATTGTCTGCGTGTGGACTCCCTCTTCCACTGAGCGTGGGTTTGGGCAGCTTTTGAGAGGGCTACGAGCTAGGTGGTAGGTGCCCCAAAAGAAGACTTAAGCCCGCATTGAGCTGGCAGCAGAGGTCTGCCCATCATGCTTCCAGGGAGAAGTGACTTTTCCCCAGGAGGAATCCAGCCGGGAGGCTGGTGACCATCCCACAGCAGGGATGGCTCAGATCAAGAGGGCTCTGCTGTAGGAGCTCTGTCTCGGAGCAACGGAGACTTGGACTCTGCTCCACCGTCAATGGATTTTATTGTCCTGCGGGGTTTTGCTCCAACACTTAATTCAGCAGCTCCATTCATTTTGATCGGTACGTACATATATACCTTGGCACTTGGCTGCCAGGACAGGCCAAACGGTATTACGCAGCCCCAGCCAAAAAGCACAGGGCGAGGTAGGGAGGTTGCAGAAAAATTCCTCCCTTGCTCGGGTGAAGTTCCTAGAATCTGTGGGGAGGTACAGGGCGAGGGTTGGCACCGGCGTGGCGGCCCCGCCGGCTTGGACAAGGGCTTGAGAAACTTCTCAGCTTGACTTCGAACCGCTCCGTAAAAAATTCAGGACAAACGTTGGAGGTAAACTGCTAAATCATGTCTTAAATCCCTTCCTCCGGAGTCAGATTCCACTCCCGGGCGCTTACCCGGCACATCTGGAGAGGGGATGCGAAAGTCTGAAATTCACTCTAAACACCCCTTCTTTCCCTTCCCACCTCCTCCCCGCTGACCTGAGACCTCCTTGAACGCGGGCAGAGCTGGGGGGGGGGACACGCGGCGCTAATTACTGTCCGAAATGTGGGTGAGTTACGGCCGCTGAGCACACAGGGCTGGTTTTGTGTGCCGAGTTGGGTGTGGGCATTGCTCTTTCCTCACAAAGGTGAGACCTCCAGGTTTTGAAGTCGGAAAAAGCCCCAGTCCAGCTCCTGAGGTCCTTCCTTTGCTTTTTCCCCTAAGATTTGTATTTTCTTAATTGGAAGGACTTGTACAGAGAAAATCCCTAGGTGGGTGTTGGGTGGTGATGGGACTGTGCAGCTGAATTTGGTGTCTGCTTGGGAACAGTGGGTCCAAAAAAGCTACTGTAAAGAAATGAGTTTGGCATTTGGTGATAATCAGAGCAAAAACAGTGGTAGAGACAACAAATCTGGGGAAACCGTGTCCGTGGTGCAAGGTCGGATAGTTTTGGTGGGTTTTATTTATGTAGTAGTGCTGGATGTTTGGAAGTGAGGGACATCCAACTGTCTTGTTTTCAGTTTGCTTTTCAGCTGGTACCTAATCTTTAGAAACTGGAATTTTTCGGCGCTGTTGCCCGTACTGCGTCACGCACATAACGATGCAAAGAGATTCCCAAGGACCTGTCATCTAGTCTCTAGACAGAAAAAAAGAATTACAGATACTGCATTGCTCTGAGGGGAAGGAGCAGATGGGCAAAGCATTTTCTGCAGGTTTCTGTCTGTGACTGTGAAGAGAAAGTGGCTCATTATTGTAGGTCTGCAAAAAATTAAATCTGTCATATTTCCTAGTCTGCCTGAAGTTCTAAAGTCACAAATTAATTTTCCTTTGGCATAGGGCGAATTGTTGGCCTCGTGGGGCTCCCTTTGGTCAGGCTACTGATGGGGACAGTAACCAAATATGACAGGGCTGCATGTTGCATTTCCATTTTCTTTACAGAGCCCCACTTCCTTAAAATTAGGTAAGATTTATGGTTGCTTCTTTGATACGCCAGCCAATAAGGAAAAGTATCTTTAGCCCAACTTAAAAAACACGGAAAATATTTTTTTTAGTGGAGAAGTTCCACTCTATATAGTACGTCTGTCCCAAAGAGTGCACTGAGGGTGGAATGGCCTGACCTCTGGGTCCCGGGGAGCGAAGAAAAGGTTTTTCTTGAAAACCTGTAGCCTGCTGATCCTACTCTTTCTCCCTTCGATGGATTATTTTTATGCCAAAGGTGGATGCCTCATTTTTGAACAGGTAGGAACAAGGCATGCTCCAAATAACCAAAGCCCCGTTTTCCAAAGGGCGCCTGGTCTGGGTTGCATCGGTGGCTTGACATTTCAGCTGGTGGGTCCCACCGCAAAGCAATGTTGTTTTGGAGCAACCTCAGGCTCCAACAGCTTTATTGCCCGTGTCTGATCGCAGAGTCCCAGTTATAAAATGGCTTCTGAAGTCTGAACTTTTATCCAAATCATGAACAATATTTACATATATATATATTTATTTTTTTTTTAATTAAAAAACCAGAGATAATCTGATGTTTCCCATCAGTTTGGCCCTGGGTTGTTCAGCACTGGAAGAGGATGGGCCAAAATATCCAGAGAAGGACAATTCTCACAGCACCAGGTTTCCGGCCTGAGCATAGGGAGGAAGTGATGGAAATCTCCTGGGAAATCCTGTTCTCTTCTCATAGGATTCCTGGCCCAACTTTCCACTTAGTCCAAAGTTCTGTGGGAAAAATTATATATATACATACATATATATATATATGTAAAAAGAAAAATATATACACACACTTGCACATTGTCTTTATTGTGTTAATGGAACTGGCCAGTTTTCAAGAGCTATAGGCAATATTTCAGTTCAGTACTGATTGCCTTTTGCTCCAGTAGTGCTTTAAGATAAATGTTGCAACTATTTTTACGCAGTTCCTTACATTTTTTGTTTTGCCTTTGTTTTCTGTATATCTTAATTTTAGGAGCTGCAATAGGAAAAAATCTTTCTTTCTATCCTCCCTATCCTGCCTATGTCTCAGGTCTTTAACTGGCAGGGATAAAGAGCAGGCGTTTGGAAGTAGGTGCATGAACAACGGTGAATATTGTGCGTGTACTGGTTGGTCTGAACGGGGAACTGGCAGGGAGGAAGGGCAGTGATGGGCATATGGCTCTCCAAGCAAATAACCCCCCATTCCTGCAAAAAGTGCCCTCCCCTTAAACCCTCACTGTCCTTCTGCCCCTGCCCAGCATTTAGTTTTGACTCACGAAATGACAAAACACCTTTTCCGACAAAACATCTTTTCCTTCAAAACCTGCCCCAGAAAGCTGGAAATTCTACTAGAAATGAGTGGGGAGAGCTGCTCCCAGGATATTGTGTTAAACAAACCGATAGCGATCCTGGCCTTTCCAAAAGTTTTTCCCTAAAGCAGGTGCCAGTGCAGGTGTTCGGACACTTTGCAGATGCTCCTCCCTGGGGCCGTACCGTTACAGCCCTGGGGTCCTGAGCCCATTTTAATGTCCAGCCAGGTTTTGCTGGCTCTTTCCCCTCCTATTACTGCCGCTCACCCCCTCCCTATTTGCAGGACCTTTTTCTCTGCCCTAGGGGTGTTTTGCAGGATTCTGTGCCAGCTTGGATGATAACGGAGTGCTGCCGGCTCTGGGGCTTTTTTGGAGTATTTTGCTCCTGAGGATGGCACCGAGGTGTTCCCGTGTGTCGGGTCCCAGAGCTGTCCTGGGTCTGGCTGCCGCATCGAGGAGGGACCCACCATAGGAAGACAAAGTCTCCCACGAGGCCAGAGAGGCACCTTTGGCATCATTAGAAAGTCCTTGACATCTCTTGTCACTACACCGATAAAAAGGGATCACGGGAAGCGTGGGAAAGTCGGCAGGGCTGGCCGATCCTGCCCGTCCTCCCCTGGGCACTTGCTGCCCGCCCTGCCCGGCAGCTCTGCTCCCGTGTTTGGTTTGAGCGGTGAAAGTCCACGTGAGGAATGAGAGGAATCCTGCCGGCTCAGCCCACCGGGATCAGCCAGGGCTGGGAAGCTGGGGGTCCTCCCACGCTGCCCAGGGCAGGAGCTGGCAGGAGCACCCAGGGCAGGGGGAGCTGATGGCTGGTTTTGGGTCATATCTTCAAAAGATCTGGTTTTCACCACTCCCCTGAAGGGCTATAGGGCTGGTTGCTTGAAAATGGAAGTACCCTTTATCACGTGCTACTGAAAAATATCTATATTGATAAGCCTCCGGTGTGTTCCTGGTCCAAAACTGTTTGTCCGTCTCATCAGGGTCTTAAAAATGTTAGGCAGGAGTCCCAAATGGATGGCAAAAAGCTGTGAAGTCCAGGTGCAAGGCATCCTATTTTGGGGCTATATGTTTTTAAATCAAAGTTCTTTCAATATCCGTATCTGCCTGCGGTTAATGGGTTACAGATGCAAATTGGCACTTCCAGCTCCTGACCCGAGGTGCCCTGGCCAGGTCTCATGACTGAATCGAACGGGGCCAAGAAATATCGACAGGCTGGAAAAGCACCGAGCTCTCCGCTCTGAGGATATTTTCCTTAAAGCTCCAGCTCCCGGAACTGTGTGAATCCTGATTTTTCCTACCTGAAAGCTAAATTTCGGTGGAGGAGAGCCACTTGCCTGAGCGAATATGAACAATGTGAAAGCCAGATGCCCTTTTCATTTCATTATTTCTTTCTTTCCATTTAATGAGGGATTTAATTATATTTTAAAGCGACTGTTTGATGAAGTCTGGGGACACTTCTTGCTTGTAGCACTCGGTTGGCATGGTCTCCAGCCCCGCAGCACCAGCCTGAGCCCAAATCCCTGGGGCTGTTTGTGCATCCACACCCTGCGATGGGGCTCGAGGGGATGCTAAGTGTGTTGAATCGCCCAGAACTGTGTGTCACTGCGGGGTACAAGGCAAAATTCCTTCCCAAAACACGTGTGGTGAATCTCGTGTATTTTGAAGGTATTATCCCCAGCAGACAGACCGGGGGGCAGGGGTCGGGCTTCGTTGACGTAGAACTGGTTCACGAGCGCCGAAATGTGCTGGTGGGTGGTGGGGAGCACTTGGCTACATCAGCTAATTCTCATCGTACCCTGCAAGACTCGGCTGTTTTCTCAGGCTCCTCTGGGAGTGGTGGATTAAGGGCCAGGGTGTGTTTGATTTGGAGGGTGTAACTGTTTATGGACCTGTATTAGAATGGGATATTTGGAGATGCCGAAGCAAGCACAAGTCCTCTAAAAATCAGCTGGAGGCGTGTGCGCCTAAGTCACTTTGTCCCTGGAAGAATCCCGTATTTAATGTGGATATGGCTGCTTGGGGATCAGGTTGCTCTTGGGAGGTAATTTTTATTTATTTATTTTTGTCAGAGAGATGCTGCTTTAAATACCATCCCCGCTGTCGTATTCCCCCTTTTTTTTGTGAATGTGTTGGCAGCACAGCTGGGTACTGCTAATAAATCTATAATGAATGAATTATATTATTAAGAAAAAACACTTCATGTTAGACAGTTCCTGATGCGCTTTTGGGCATTTCCCTTTGGCTGGGGCTTTGCTGCCTTTCTCAGGAAGGAGCCCAAAGTGGCTGCTGTTTAACAGCAGTTTTACAGCGAGGGAGGCGAGGAGGGGCAGGGGATGCTGGGCAGGGCAGCGGGCACAGGGCACGGTTCAGGCATCCCATCTCCTTGTTTCATCGTCTCCGTGTAGCGTGGCTTTGCGGAGGATAGGTTATGGAGGAGCTAAAGGTCATCCGTGGGGTTTAGCAGGAAGCAACATGAAAACACAAGATTTTTTTCCTCCTGATTTTACCAAAGTCATTCCAGGATGGAGTCTGTTAGCTTTACAGTAGACCAAAGCAAGCCTGCATCCCTGTGCAAACTCACTCTTGTTTAATTAAGGTGGCCAAATGGGCATAAGCTCCTGAGCCACTTGTTCTTTATGAGCAGCTTATTTCAGTTTAGCTGAAGCCCGTTCCTAACCGGTCGATGCCAAGGACTGTCCCCAGAGCCAGTGGCACCAGGGAACCCGGCACGGATCAAAGTCACAGGTGAATTTAGAGAGCTTTTAACACTCCTGTGTTTAGACTGGCTGTGACCCGTTGGGTTTTGGGGCATCGCTTCAGGGACCATGACTAGCTGGAGCACTCGGTACCTGACTGGTGACGGCAGCGATCCCCCCATCTGCCCCTTGCCTTGGTCTCCCTTCGAGGAGTATTCGGGCTCCCCTGTGCAAGCCTTTGCCTGCTCCTCTTGTAACTGCGCTCGCAAAGAAATCTTCAAAGGCTCACTCCTATCATTTTTCCCCACCATATGTTCTCATTAAAAAATTTATTGTGCACTTTATCTTAGGATTATTTGCCATCAATTAATAAAACATGTTGCAAGCTTCAAATGAACATTCTCCCCTCCCCACTTCCCTTTAACGAGGGAAAGGACAGAGAAATATGAAAAAAAATTACCACGACAGATGGTGTTTTTTAACCTTTCTTTTGCCCAATCTGGAAAAAAAAAAGTTCTCAGAATATTGACATGGGTTTTTAATTATGAGTTACATCACTTGAAGGCCTAATCCGAAGCTTAGTGAGCTCAGGGGACAGACTGCCAGCCCAAAATACATTCATGTGTTAAGGTATATGGATGCTGACACACGGGCACGCGCCGGAACAGGGCAATGGGGACGGGGGACGGTGGGGGTGGCTGCGGGAGCGGGTCCCCCCTCTTCTCCAGGCACCAGGATGGGCAGGGAAAACTGCAAAATCCACTCCTGGAAGCAAACAGTTGGTGAGTGCCGCGGGCAACAGCTCCCAAAGGCATGCGTAGTTGGCAGCCAAAATGTCGTGTCGTCCTTGGCAGTAGATGTCCAGTCTTGTAGGTAACGGTGGGCTCTGATGGAGGTTCAAGAAAGTGGCATTTGGGGTTTTTTAAAGAGTTCCCGAAAGGAGAGCACCTCCCTGCCGTGCCCCTTTGCATGGGGAATATAATCCCTGATTTAGGGAGAGGAAGGGTGACGTGGAGAGAGGCTGATGACCCTCGAGCTAACGCGTGACCCTCTCTCTCCGTTCCCACTGGATGAGATCAGGAACGTGGTTTTTCCCTCCTGTTATTTGCAATTTTGGGCCGGCTGGCAGAAGCCGATTCCTGGGGCCAGCAGGGTTGGTGGTGGGGAGATAGGGCGGGAGGAAAAGCAAATACAACATCTACCAGCAGTCCCCGTGGATGCTGCAGGGCTGGTACACCGTGTACCCTGCGGAGCATTTGCTTTGTGTCTGTGCCTACCAGGGGAAAATAAATACAAAAATAATGCATACAGCCGGGTTTCTTATATAAATAAATGTCTGGGGAGAGACCTGGCTGTGGGTAACCTGCTGGGAAAGTCCTGGTCAGATGGGAATTGTAGAGTTAAACACTCCAGTCTCACTTGAATGTGTCTCGGCTTTGATTTATACTTCTGATTGGATGTTTGCCTGGCCTGATCAGAGAGCTTGGGCAGCGGCTCATGTTGACACTTGGTGTTTAGCTCTGGGTAAAGTTTAAACAGGACTTATCATGGCTCTGACACCTCGTGAAGGCTTCCCTGGTTTAACAGCATGCTTCATGCCATCTCTTGCATAGATTTTTACTCCCTTGCTGTCCTAGATATTCAAAAAGAAAAAGGTAAACTTGCAAAGTAAATTCATGGAGTAGCTTATTTGAAGGCTCCTCTAATTTTAAAATAACCCCGTTGCCCTCGAATCATGTGGCCATTTCTCTACTCGCTTACGCTGGTAGAATATAAAGCTGGAAGAAGTGATCTGAGGTCAATGAGGCCGATCCAGCCTTTCAGAAACTGTTAACTGCATTGCCCACATTGCTCACGTTTGCCCCAGAAGCAGCATTGGGCTCTGCTGGGACTAAAGCAGCCTCATGCGGGAGGAAAGGCTCGTTTTTAGGGTCTAGCATTGCAACAAGACTTCAGCTGGAGTGGCTCAAAATGGTAACTCTAATTTGTGACTATCTCCTATTTCCCCCCCCCAAATTGTAATGGCTTCTTCCTCTTTTGCTTTTACCAGAAATAGCTCAAATTAACAGCTGTCAGGTTTGTTGCCCCATTTTTCTCCCGTCTCTAGAAGGGGAGCGTTGAGATACCCGCTCCCGGTGCAGCTTCGGGGGCTCAGATGGCCAAGGGCTGCCCCCAGCTCTGCTTGCACCCTCTCGCGCAGGTTGGGTGACAATATTTAGAAGGGAGTGGGTGACAGTGTTTATCCCACTCACCCCAACTGCTGTCCACCTAATTTCAAATGTAAAGACCAGCAGAGAGGTGCATTGGAAGTGCAGTTTAACACAGCCATTTCTGGCCTGATGCGGGCTCTGGCTTTGGACAAAGCTCCTGCTAAATAACATTGTAGTAATTTAATTTTATGCTTCGGTTTTTATGAGTAACAATTAAGAAAAAAAGCAGAACGTAATTACAGCACCTTGAAGTGTAGCGTTACTGGGCCAAAGACTGAAATGAGGTTACAATATGACAGCCTTTTATCTTGGATCTGATAGGGGTGTTATTCATTGTATTAAAAATTTGCCAAGAGAGGCTTCGCTGAAAATTAACCTGTGTTATCACAGTGAGTAATATCCTGGTTTTATCATGTGGAATAAATAAATAATACAGACTTATGCTTTTGCTTAATGAGGTTACACTGAGTGCAGAGTGAGGAAACAGTGTTAACTCCGATGCAAGAAAAGAGTGATTAAGGTGAGATGAAACTGGAACAGAAAGTGTCCCCAATTTTCTTGCATAACAGCAGAGCTTGTATTACTATTAATTATATTATGCAACAGGAATAGGATGGAATTTGGCTCTATCTAGCAAC
Organism: Buteo buteo; assembly: GCF_964188355.1. NCBI lineage: Eukaryota > Metazoa > Chordata > Aves > Accipitriformes > Accipitridae > Buteo > Buteo buteo. The sequence goes on from NC_134183.1 coordinate 2,251,737, forward strand.
AGCCCAGGGTGAAAACCTCTTTGCAAACACCTCTGTGATTTCTCAGGAAAATTCCACTTTTGTGCTGCTCCTGACACCATTTTCTTGCCTTGACTGGTTGTGGTTGTTTGGCTTCAAGCCACCCTGCCGAAACAACCCATTTGGCCCAGCTCGGGGAGCCTTTTCCACTTGATCTCGCTGGTGCTTTTCCCACCTGGATCCCCAACCTGCTGCTCTGCACTGTGGGACTGACAAATCCAGGCTCAAAGTGATGTGGGCTATTGGTGTGACTGATGGGGAAAACTCCCAAATTAGAATCACAGAATATCTCAGATTGGAAAGGACCCATAAGGATCACCGAGTCCAACTCCCAGTTTGTGAGGTCTGCTTGGTGGTGGAACGTGGACCTGGCTTGCTTGAGCCTGTATGATGGCCCAGACGTGCTGGCCAGGCACTTTCCCCATGTGACTGGTGGTATTTCTTTAGGTGAATAGTTAAACCCCACAGAACGTGTCTGTGCTACCGGTGGGAGCGGGGCTGGCAAAGCATCTGAAGCCAAGGGAAGGAGAGGGCTGGGGTCTGCCCGGCCACCGTGACGTGGTGCTTGGGGACATCCCATCCTACGGCGTGTGCTGGCAGGGACGGAGGGGATGCTCGCTCGTGCCGCGAGCCTGGGTTTGGGAATCAATTGGCCTGATTAAGAGCGCGTTGTTATGGGCGGAAAGATGAATAGCCTGATTCTGGACTTCGTTAGCCGAGAGCCTGAAATTGTTTCACGTGAACAAAAAGATCGTCCGGGACGTTAATCCCTCGCACCTGTTTAGCTTTGTTCAACCTCCCTCTGCCCCGGCCGGGGTTGCGTCAGCAGGCGTGACACTGCAGGCAAGAAGAAACCGGCCGCAGCAGAGGAATTAATCGTGCTTTTCAGTCAACGCGATCGCGGGACAGGGCGCCGAGCTGTGCCTGATGGGTTTGAACTCCTGAGGTGGCACGGGGGAGCCTTGACGTCTCCCTGGCACACCGAGCCCATGGGTCGGAGGGGTCCGGAGGAAGGGGACGAGGTGGCCGTACCCCCGGGGCTGCCCGTCCCATCGCCGAGGTTCTGCACACAGAAGGGCTCTGCCTGCACCCAGGTTTCTCTTCCAAAGAATGAACTTTTTCCTCCCCCTCTAAAATAACTATGCTGAAGGGCTTGAAAAAAGCAAACAAACCTCTTGTCCCTTCGTGCCAGTGGATGTTAATAATACCAGGAATACTATTATCCTCTGGGCTATCATCATCTATAATACCTCCAGAAATCTCTTGGGTAGTTTTAATTATGTTTGTACCTTTTCTTTCAGCCCTTGTTATCTCTCGGGTTCCTCTGGGTTGGGGGAAGGGTCACGGCACCAAAGTCGCTTCTCTAAAGCGCCTTTGTTTTCCCTGCGCAGGTATTAAGTTGATGGCACAACAATCCCCCGAGTACATTAGATTCGCTTTCCTGCCCTCCCCTGCCTGAATGCAGACCTTGTGCGTCCCCCGTGCGCGGAGCGAGCCCGGCGCGGGCAGCCCGAGGAGCGGGCCCGCAGGAATGCAGGTGAACAGAGCCAAATTGTTCCAGCTGCGAGAAGAAGGGAAGAGAGAGGGAGAAGGAGAGAAAGGAAAAGCAAAGGAGAGAAGGAAGAGCTGGGGGGGGGGGGGGAGAAAAAATCCTGGTCTGTGCGTGGTGGAATTTCTCTGGAGATATTTGCAGGGTAGTGCGGTTAAAAAAAAATAATGCTTAGAAAAATAATAAAGAGTCCTGCCTTCCACGTGTGCCTGTAAGGGGAGGTTTTTGTCAGTGCCCTCCATGGGAAGGTGACGTTTGAGAGAACAATTGCTGGGCTGTTGTACCGTGCCTGCCGCTATGAATGAAGCTTAAGAAAAGGTGTCCTTGGACTCTTGCTAAAACCCATCATCTTCTCCATTCCCTGCGTGTGCCTGCTCGCTGCCGCTGCCTCCCAAAATGGGTCGAGAGCTTATAAACAAAGCGGTATAAAAGATGAGATTGGAGTGTGCTCCAGCCTCATTTTCTCGCCGGCGGCGGCAGCCGGCTCGCTGCTCGCCCCTGCTGCAGCGCGGTGGGATGCCGGGGCTGCGGCTCGGTGGTCCCTGCTCTCTGGGAAGCTCTGGCATCGCAGAAAACAAAGTCGAGGACAGAGATGGGGCGGGGGGAAGCTGGTCCTGAGCGGGGGCTTTGGGGCAACTTGTCCTTCAAGCTGGGCCACGTGGTCCCCATGAGCTTGCTCGCTGAGGAGTGGGCAAGTACTGGCCATGCACCTGCCTGGTGTGTTGCCCGGCTCGTTGCAGAGTTCTCCGGGCAGTGAATTCACCTGTGAGCACGAGGGTTTCTGTAGCACCACAGAGACGTGGTCCAGGTGATGGCACCGTGTTGTTCTGGGGAGGTTGGACAGCCGTGGTCTGCAGAGGTGCCCCAGGATCCCCGCCAGAGATGAACAGGATGGAAAATGAAGAGCATGACCTTGGAATGGCTTCGCATAAACCCTGGGATGTGTAGGTATGTATATGCCTATGTGTGTGTGTATATGTATATGTACAGTATATGTGCCCTCCCTCTGTTCCTGTCCCAGCAATACTATGTTCAGCCCATGTGAAAACTCTTAACATCTTCTTTCCCCAACCTGAAAGGGGAAGTAAATCCAGTTTTTTGTTGCTGAGAGTTTAACTTGTTCAAAGGTCAGGAGACTATATAGCTGTACAGGGTCTTAGCAGCATTGCCGTAGGATCTTCTCTTTGAACGTGTCTTCTCCTGGAGCAGGGCTGAGGAACAGAGCTGCAGTGGTGCAGGGAGAGGAATGGCAGTGGCTGAATGTCATCTGGCACCTTCCCGTCTTCACTGAGCTTTCCTCTCGGGCATGCTCTGTTTTATTAAAGGGTTCGACTCATTTCTTGAAGATTAGCAGGCATTCACAAAAGATATGTAAAGTAAAATAGTAACTGTATTAATAATGTAAAATAGAGATCTGTTGTTCATATACAGGTACACAGCAGAGCATACTATATGCTGTGCAAGTACAGAGCTTTTACGTAATATCAAGCACAAAATTTATGGTGATGGTAGTTTTGAGCTGTGCATATGTTTTCAGCTAAGAAAATGTTAAGTTGCAATGAACATTTAGGCCATCAGGAGTTTTTAGAAATCTCCATGTAGATTTAGAATATTTTTTTTCTTTTCTGATGTGTTACTTGGCATTTATCCAGTGATGATGCCTCTCAGTGCTGCACTTTATTGTGTTATCTGTTTCTGCAAAATGGAGTGAGGTTAAGGTGGTTAGAAACGTGTGTCCTCATTAGCAGGATGGAGGGATGACTATGGACACCCAGGAAAGCCTTGCCTGGGGGTTAAACAGAGGCTCAGGTTCAAAAGAAACATTTTTCCCTTTCTGCTTATGCTTTTTGCCCGTGGCAAATTACTTAATGTGTCTCCCTGCCTTAGTTTCCCATCTATTCAACAAGAATGATGCTAATTATGAACACTCCCAGTAATGGTGAGATAGGGAAGGAGGGTACAGTCTTTGTGGTAAGTGTTGATGTAGTCACTTAGGCGGTAGCAATGAAATTGCAGTTACTGAAGTGTCCCAGGGAATCACACTGGAACTGCACTGCACTAAATATCAAGGGTCTGTTCTGAACACTGAAGTGAACAGAAATTCATAGTGAATGAATTGGAGGTGGAGGGAAAAACAGATTTGCCATGAGTTTGTCATTGGTAGATGTTAGAGGAAAGTCTTCTATTGGTTTTATTAAAAAAAGAGAAAGAAGCAGATGCAGAGGACGCCTCTGACACTGTGATAAAATATTGCATGCAGCACTAAGCTGAGAAATCATCTGTCATCACGCTCCCACACTTAAAATCTACTTAGGCCATAAGCTCTTCGGAGCAGGAATATGCTGTCTTTTTAGTGCTACTTCCCGAGTGCAATGCATCACACCTAGGAGAAATAGTAATGCAGTCTCAGAGCAGGATCGCTGGATAACGAACCTTCCACTTGTATTCGGGGGAGCGGTCGCGGGGGGTGTGTGTGTGGTAATGCCTCCCCACCGGGGAGCAGACGTCGGCAGGAGTTTATTTTTCCCTGTATACAACAGTGGCCATCCCTCACCTGATACTTTGCAAGTGGGTTTCATTCTCACAACGCTCAGTAAAGTTAAAACAATCTTTTTTTCCGTTTTACAGGGAAGAAACAGAGTCAGAGGAGCAGCTGTGGAACTTGCGCAAAGCCCTGTGGAAAATGGGAGAGACCACGGCAGGGAGAAAACCCACCAGACTCCACTCCAGTCCCTTCATTTTTCCCCTTTATAGCCCGAGGGATGAAGAACGGGCACAAACCCTGTAGATAACCAGCCGAGAGCCCTGCTGTCCTTCTGATCAGCACCCCGGCAGCTCCGCTGGGTGAAGCAGGTTGGACCCACGTCTGGTGCGTGGGGTGGGCGCAGCGCGGACCTGAGGACTCATGCTGGCTCGTTGCCTTTTTCTGTTGGCTGATAACTCCAACGTTCTTCTTCTGTAGCGTATTTATTTACTTTTCTTTTTTTTTTCCATTGGAGAACAGGCAGCGCTGTGAGAGAGTTGGAGTTGCTGTGGAGTGGGTTGGGTGATGAGGGGAACCTGGCTGGCAGTAGCCCGAGGCTATCATAAAAGAAACTGAAACAGGAGTGTTAATGCTTTAGCCGAGTTATGGAGAAATGGTAACACTGTTCGAAAAGAAATTGCGAGAGTAAGACATCTGGGAGCACGCTGCGCCCCTGCAGAGGCTTGGGAGCAAGTGCAGGCTGGAAGGACACTTGGGGGGACTGGCGGGGGTGTGTGTGCGGAAGGATGCAGAACTGCAAAGAATTTCAGCTGGAAAGGACCTCTGCAGGTCTCCAGTGCAACCCCACTCAAAGCAGGGCCAACCGCATTGGGTTGCTTGGTGCACATCCTGTCAAGGTCTGAATATCTCCAAGGATGGAGATCCCACAACCTCTCCATGTCCCTGGTCCAGTGTCTGACCACCCTGATGGTGAAAACAGTTTCTCCTAATGCCCTGTGTCCCTGCTTGTGACCATTATCTCTTGTCCTGTGCCCCTCCAAGAGCAGTGTGGCTCTATCTTCTCTGTGCCCTCAAATTAGGGAATTGAAGACAACAATAAGATCCATCCTCTTCCTTTCTAAGGCTGATCAAACCCAGTTGTCTCAGCCTGTCCCCAGCTCTGCACCATCTTGGTGTCTTCTGCTGGACTCAAGCTGGTGTGTCCATGTCTGTCTTGTACAAAGAGGAACCAAGACTGGACACGGTACTGCAGATGTGGTCTTGCAGGTGGTGAACCCCCTTGGGTAGGTTGCATGGGGCTCTGCCCTCCTCTCTGTTTCATTTCTGGTTCTTTCAGAAATGAAATGATGTGCTGGCAATGGCAACCCTTGTGTGTACTTGTATCTATGATGCTTGACAGCATTGCATCATGTCACGTGGAGGAGGAAAGGAGATGTCTTCTAGTTGAGGTTTCTCAATCCACATGATCATTCGGCCGGTGCCTACCTGCACAATGTGGATTTGGGGTGTTTGGTTTTGGTGTTCTGGTCTTGTCCTGTTCCTGATGTCTTTAGGAGAACATCTTCAGCCAGCATGGTCCTTTGCTGGCAAGAGTCAGATTAACTCCACTGAAGTCAAAAGCTCCTAGAACAACAATCTGCTGGGAATTATGAATAAATGCAAATAGTATTTGTTTGATTTACTTTTCAGGTCTGGCCAGGAAACCTTCAAGTAGCAGCACTTTCCCTTTTAAGCAGGTAAGTACTTTTTTAAAACATACACGGGAATGTCTGTGCTCGTCTGTTTATTGCTATAAATCTTTCTGTGCCTGAGCTTTTAAATAGCGATTCGCATGGTAACTTCATGCTTGTGAAATTCATGAATGTGAGGAGCTGATGAACGGAGCGGCCGTAGTGCGTGGTGGGACACCTACCCCAAACTGGAAAGGGGGAGAGAAATCGCGGGCGCCTGGGGAATGGGGTGATGGGGAGAAGAGGAGAATGGGGTTGGAGGAGACCTGGAGAAGAAGTAGGTGATGGTCAAATCTCTGGTCCAGGCTGGGGGACGGCGATCTGTGGCAGTGGCACAAGGGAGGTGGGGCTGTTGGTTCACGGGAGATTTATTTCATCTGGGGAATCTGATCTGTTGGGGTGAACGGGAACATAAGGAAATTCTTTGAGAAGAGGTGGTAAATGATCAAATCAGCTGAGATTTTTGGCTTAAATATTTTGTTTTTAAATTCTATAATAAAAAAATATTTTTTTAGTTTTAATATTCATTTTTTCAACATTTTTCCACAAAAAGCAGAAACTTTTTCAGGGGAGGGGGAAGTGTAACCTAACCTCCAATTTTCTGTCCCAAACCAGTTTTGACCAGCCATACCAACAATGTAATCATCAGAGGGTTGGTTTTTTTTTTTCCCTCCTTAGCAAACACCAGGCCAAGTATCATTTAAAAAAAAAAAAATCACCAATAAAAAAAAATCACAGCCTTTTGCCATACATGGCTGGTGTATTTTTCCTTTGGAAGTTGGCCACCCCAAGCACACACAGGGCTCTCTGTGAGCCTACCTCACCCTCCAAGAAAGAGCAGAAGAGAAAAACTCCCTGTGACTTGGATGGGTTCCTTACGGGGGGGAGGTGGGCTGGCGGGAAGGGGGGCGAGCGCAAGGCAGCGTTTTGAACTAAGTTCCTTTTTCTATTTTATTTAGATTAGGTTCTGCTCAGCAGGGTGATTTCTTAATTAGAGCAGCCCAGTCTTGCAGGCCTGTCGCTCCAGACCCCTGCTCTGCCTTCTTAAGTTTCACGAGGGAAGTTGTCGTGCCTTATTTCCTGAGCTCTAATATTCGAGCAGTGTGCGGTGATTTCAATGGGAGGAAAAGACATGTAATTTAATCATCTTTATTAGATTTTGGGCGAAGGAGGGGGCAAAGCAGTAGGAACCATGTCCTCTGCTTGTCTCTTGACTTTCTCTTCTGCTTCTAGTGGCCAGAGATGAGATTTCATGGGAGAAGGAGCATAAAAGCAATGATCCTAAAAGACCACGTAGCGATGGACTTCTTGTCTTATGGGTATGAAGTTTTCCTGAGCAGTAGCTGTTATCTCAGTCTTGCGCAGATCCATGACCCTAAACTTTGATTTTTAATCCATTTGCCTACGTGAAAGGGAATCCCATCCCTCCAAAGGGTATTACTGGAGTGGGGCGAGAGGCTGGTGGTGCCAGTTCAAGCAGAGTGAACGGGGAAGCAAAATGTGGAAATTTGGAAGTTTCAGGTGTTTTCTGGGAATCCGAGGAGGGCGGGCAGCGTGCTGCAGCTGTCCTCTGCCGGGAGCGCGGCATTGCCACCGCGTCACGGGCACGGCTCTGCTCAGCTCCCGCTTACAGAGAGCAGATGAGACCTTCTCCCAGCCCCTCCGGGCCACGTGGGGGAAAAGTTATACGAACAAAAATTGGGGAATTTTGAAGCTGGAGACGGTGAGGAAAAAAGGCTTCGTTTCACGGTAGCGGCTCAAAAGTTTGATTCTTCCTATTACCCTTACTGCGCCGAGCTGATGTGAAACGTCAGCAGAAGGGATGCAGTCCGTGCGCCGAGGGGCACTGGGACCTCTGCATTTCGGTGGATGGTGGAGGAGGAAATCTGCCCGCGGCAAGACCTGTTCGCGCTGACTTGCTGCCTGCACATACGCGCCATATGCCCCATCTTAATACTTAATGTAAATCAATTCTAATCCATTGACGCCAACGAAGCCGGGCTATTTTAGCCGTTGAGAGCCTAGCCTTCTGTATCGTACGCACTCAGCTGTGACTTCGTGGTTTAAAAAATATTAAGCAACGCTCAGTGGGGAGCAAAGGGGCACATTCACATTTAATTCAAATTAAATCAGATTCTGGATTTTTTTAATAAATTCATTTTATGGCTGGAACAATAGCGAAAGAAGCAAATGCTTGTTACCTGGAGACACCGTATTCTCTCCCTCTCACCACATGGGTTTGAGTTATTATTTTTTCTAGCTGGCCCTATGAAAGCCTCCTGCGGAGGATGGGAGAGGTTTATAACTCAGTAATAGGCTTCTCGCCTCAAAGTGGTTCCAGTTGCTCTCAGCTGGGTTTGGATGTGATGGTTTCGATTACGTGCCGTCAGTGGGCGAGAGCCGGTCGTGATTATGTGCAGCGCATTTGCAGTGGGCAGCAAATGGGTGCGGGGTGCTGGGGGGGCAAATGGGGTGATGCTGAGCCAGGGAGGAGCTGAAGCACAGGTGGCTGCTCACACCCTCCTGGTACAGGTGATGGTCGGGGAGAAAAACATCTCCTGCATTATCTGAGTTTGGCAGTAACTTTAAAAAATGACCTTTCCCCCCCCCCCCCTCCTCAGGGGGTCACTTTGCATTTGAAGAAGGAACTGCATCACTGCAGTTGTGACTGTATCAGGATGATAAGTTTAAAGTGTTGCGTTTAGTGGGTTGCACGGTCCCAATCATGGGTTTTAGCAGCTATTTTTCTGGGTTTGGTGTATCTCCCCAGGTGCAGCTGCTCCATGGGCAGCAGTGCTGGGGTGGAGGTGGCTCCCTCATTTATCCTGCTGGTCACAGGAGGAAAAACGAGCTGGAAAGCTTCCACTTTGGGGACAGCGATGTGAGTCAGTAAACCACTGTAGCATCACCTGCGGCACGACAGGACCGCGGCTCCGCGGAGCGGGGTATCGCGAGCAGTGGAGGAGGAGGGATGCTCTGACGGTGGTGCACCGGGAGAGGCACTTGCCAGATTTGGCGAGTATTGTCAGGGCTGTGAAGAAGACCTTGTGTAAATGCTGAGCGGGATGTGCTTGTCCCAGGATATATCCGCGGTCCTTCCCATCCTTCCCGTCTGTGTGGGAGCCAGCACAAAGCTGCCCTGTGGAGCAGGGATGCTTTCGTAGAAGGTGTTGCTTGAAAAGCCCACGATACACCGTCCCCAGGCAGACGGGCTGTGAAAGCTGCTGCAGGTGCCAGGGAAAACTTCTGCTAGTACATCCTACCTGTGTGTTTGCATCACGGAGGGACCGAACCTGCCCCCCGCTACGGCTGGCAAAATAAGTTGCTTCAGCTGTAAGCTGTGTTTTGGGGGGAAGCTGCGGCAGCTTGGAGCTTGGTTTCTGGAAAGCAGCATGCCTTGTGAGAGAGGGAGAAAGAAATTACAAATTAAAACCAGAAAGCCCCTTTTCCCTCCATCTCCTGATGTCTTGATTCAAGGTATGCATAATTATAATCGTTATTTTTAAGGGCAGCCCCCCTCCACCTCCCAGGGTCTATGTTGTCTCTAGAACCACCCTCTGACTTTTGATTGCAAAAAAGACACTGGAGGGAAACTCTATCTGCTGAGAGTGAGGCACCTTCAACCCCTCCTCCTCCTCCCTGAGACCATCCGAGCTGCAGGGGTAGGAAAGGAAGAGGAGGGAGCGATGAAGGTCACCTTCCGCTGCCCCGGGAAGGTAACGAACCCCACGCAAAGGGCCAGGTCGAGCTCTCCAGAGTCATTATCGCAACAGGCTGCGAAAGGTTAGGGAGGAAAGAGCTTTTCGGAAGTCTTTGCCCACTAATTGATTGCGAAGAGCGGAAGGAAGGATGTATCGAAAAAATGAAAAAAGCCCCCGCGCTGTTCGTAATCCCCCTCCTCCCCTTCCCGAAACGCGCACGGCCAGGAGGCAGCAGGTTGTAGTTTTCACTGTAACAGAGCAGAAGGGAAATCAGATTCAACAGGAGCAGGGTCTCCTTTCAGTCTAATGGCAGATGTGGAAAATGTTTTCTAGCATCATTAGAAAGGACAAAAAGCACTAAAGGCTGGGTTGTGCCCTGTCCCTGCCCCGCGAGGAGTGCAGGAGGATTTGTTTTTGCCCTGTCTGCTGTATGCAGCTCTTGGCACATAGCATGGCATGCCTCCTGCTCGCCTCGCCTCGCCTGCTGGCATCCCTGCCAGCGTGCTCCAGCCCCTCTGAGCCACACGTGGTGGTCCTTTAGGGTAAAAGTTGCCCCACCATCAGCAGATGCTGCACCCTATGTAATGCACGGACCAGGGGACTGTTCCGATAAAACCCCGTTTGTGAAGGGAAGTGCTGTTTTTAGCATGAACGGGTAGAAGTCGTGCCCCCAGCATTTGCAGCCAACTTTGCAGCTAGCCCAGAGCCAGGACAAAACACTGAAAAACCAGTTTGACTCTCCCTCAGCCCATGCAGAGACAAAATGCACTGCAGCCACGACACGGGGGTTGAGCCCAAACCAGCTCCAGCCATTAATGATACCCATCTATCGGCTGAAATATGAGGGGATTAGCACAGAGCTTTTCTACAAATTCTCCTTGCATACAGTGCGTCAGCCCATATGTTTCTGTAGCCTTGAGAACGGGCCATGGACAAGGTCTCCTGGGGAAAACCAAAGTACCAGGTGCTCCACAGGGTCCCCGGGGTGGGCTGCATTGCACGGACGGGACAGAGGCTGGAGAGGAGATTTCTCCTTCTGATTCAGCCTTAGAGAAGCAGCTCAGCAACGTACACTAGAAGGGACTGTTTGAGAAAGAAGTCCTCGCAATGATCAGGGCTTTCTGACCCCAGGTGAGATGGTGCCCAGAAGTGAAAGGCAGCTGCAGAATTTGCCTCCTCCCAAGACTGGATGAAACCAGAGCACTTTAAGATGACACAGGGCAAGAATTAATCCGCTCAAGTGGCACCAAAGGATTGTCTAAGTATGTTAAGTATCTCCTGGAACAACATTGTGTCAGTATCTACACCAGGCAGTCTAATTTCATAATTCCTAATCAAGTCTTTGGAAAGAAAAGAGACAATTCATGCCATCCTCTAGCAGCTACCTCTCCTTAACCTTTCAGTCTGGCTTCCAGACCCAGGAGAAAATGCAGTGGAAGAGATGAGCTGCTCTTCTGGGGAGCAACTTCTTTGTCAACGTTAATGAGTGAATCCTGGTGCAACCTCAGGACTGTAACTATCATCATTGTTATATTGGTAAGGAAAGAGGAAAAAAAAAAAAAAAGGATTTTTAGAACTGACAGGATTTGCCCAAGTCACCTGGATAAAATTGGGAACACTCCCTGACCGATCAGGAACAGACTGAGACTGGAAACCAGTTGCCTTGATGCCTTGCTCTAACCACTAGACGACCCACCCTGTATGAGCAAACGGAATAAAATTTGAAAGAAAACAAAAATCTGACTTGAAAAATGTGTTCCGCATAGAACCAGAATGTTCAGCAGAGAAAAAAGGATGCAGTCCAAAGTTTTACTTCCAGGCAAACATTTCAAAATGGACTTATAATGTACCCTTTCATTTAGATTTTATATGAAGGTTTTACTTGAACTTGTAATGAAGATGGAAAAATCCGAGGTTACCATGGCTACTGGCACTTTGCCTAATACACTCAAATCTTTTTCCCCTAATAAAATAGATTTCAGAACCCCCCCTATAAAAAGGGAAGAGTTAAAGACCCTATAAACAACTGTAGGACGAAGAATATTATTCTGTGTAAAGCAGGTTCTGAACATCATGGTGAGGTAATTATGTTCATTCTTTTTTTCTCCTCACCAATTAGGTCCCCCAAACCCAGAGTCCTGCTCTAGATGGTTCTCCTGCTAATAACTAGGAAAATGCCAGGAGTGAGAAAATTGGGCGGTGGTGAGCAAAGTGCCTGGTACTCTTTCTGGAATGTTCTCCTGTTGGTTGGAAATGCAGCTACCTTGTCATGTAGGAAGAAACTCGGTTATTTTGGATGCTCTGGCAGTCTGCAGCTCCATCCCAGCTGTGACGGACCCTCTTGGGCAGGCATTTCAGCCATGCCAGGCTCTGTGAGCACTCACATGGGCAAAATTCGAGATAGCTGAGGGTCCCCAGTACTGTACAGCAGTTGCTGCTGGTGAGATGATGCATATTTGACCTAAATTAAGGACTGGACTTGAGATCTTGTTTGGTTAGCATGTATGTCTTTATGGCCTGGGTCTTTGCTGGGAGACGAGCTAGTTGGAACCTTGATTGCAGGCAGAAAGCAGCTGGGAAGAGGTGGAAGAGGCAGCTTGTAGCCGTCTCCTCCTGACTGCAGCTACCTGGCAGAGACAGGAGACTTGGATCCAGCAATACTCTTCTTCAGCTTCGGCTGCTTCTTCTTCCTGACGTCACTGCAGGGATGTGTTTTTTGTTCGTGGGAGCAGAGAGGGCTCTGGCCATTCCCTTGTCCTTTGCAGGGTGGTTGTCTTGTTTGCCTGATGAATTCAGGTGAGACTGGGGCTTTTGTAGCTTTTGTCCTTGCAGTTTCCCCTTGAGATCTTGGTGGGAGCTGATTTGGGCCATGCAGGAAAGAGGTTGGGCTTTGAGGTCTTCTCAGAGGAGACTGAGCACGCTGAAGTTTTGGGGATGGACGGACAGAGTGTGTGCACACAGATATCGCTAGGGCTGGTTGAAAAACGGTTGTGATGTTCGTGTGGGTAGGAGACAGCACAGACCATGGAGATCCACGATAAAACCCCATGGAGCTGTCCTGGCCCTGGCTCTGCCGGCGGGGTGGAGGGAACCGCTGATGCTCTTGTTCTCTTCAGGCTTTCGGGGGATCCTTTTAATGCAACGGCTCTTTGGCTTTTAAAAGTGGTGGCTGACTGCCAGCCCGATTTATTTTAAACATGTGTTTCTGATTTGAAAATGTCCAGATCCCAAAATCTTTAATCTTCTCACACCTAGGGATTTTTTGTTTTGTTTTGTTTTGTAAAAGGCTGAACCACGTGCACAGGATAATGGTTAGAAAGCAATACAGTCTGTTTAAAAAAAAAAAGAGAAGAAAGAGAAACAGAAAAAAAATAATCCAGCTGGCACTCTTCTATTATCAAAGCAAGATGCAGGATGGAGATTCGTGGATGCCAACAAATAAGGCTTTTGTTTGTCTCACCACTGCAATCACTGGTGAAACTCCCTGAACTTTGTGCTGAAAAAGATCCTAATAGATCCCTCCCAGATGAAAAAAAACCCACGGAGTATTTGTAAGGCTGAAAACAGGTTGTCTTCCTATATAGTTAAATCCAATCCGGTTCTGGTGTAAAACTGGAAGAATTGGGTCCCCTTGCTGCCAAAGGCTCAGCAGGGCAGGAAGGCTTTCCTCCTTGACCTGGGATTTGGGAAGGTCACTTGATCTTCCCTGCGTCTGCCACGGAGTCGGAGAGGAGAGGAGGTCAGGGCAGCCTGGGGAAACCTCTCCTGGGGAGGGGACGGGAAGGACTCGGGCATGAATCACCGGGAGGACTTCAAAGGATGTTCCTCCCCTCCCAGCGCAGGAGGAACAGCACGGGATGAGCCCTGCTCCATGCCGAGAGAGTCCCCAGGACGTTTCGCATTAGTAGCATGTGATGGAAATCAAAACTGACAGATTTAAAATGTGCAAGGGGAAAAAACTTTTTTATAGCAACCTACAATTAACGTGCGGCTCAAAGGGGCTATATATACAAACGTCTAACCGAAGACACTTGCTGCAGAAAGATGTTTTTTTCAGGCATGTGGCTTATTTAAGATCTAAACAAGCGATTAAACTTTCAGCTCTGCAGAAACGCTCATCACTTGCCAAACTGCTCTGGGAGTGCTACCGCCGGCTTCGGCCGGACCAGTGTTAGCAACTGCAAAGCGAGTTGACCGAGCGCCTTCGCAGGCTCCCTCCTGCTGCATTTTCGTGCTTGTTTGCTGCTCCTTGTGCTGCCTCTGGTGCGAAGGTCTGGGCAGAACAGAGATTAATTCAAAGCATGTCTGATAGATGGTGTTTTCTCTTCCCCGCTCCTCCATCCAGAAGCATCCTCGTGGTCTCTGTGGGTCCTGCCACCACCGACGGTCGGTATAGAGAGGTGCTGAGAGAGGACGAACACGAGGTGCTGTTGTACCTTCGGTGGTGCAGCCCACGTGAACACGGCAGCCAGCATCTTCCCGTACCTCTCCCGGGGGTGCTGTGCCAGCAGAATCGGGGGCAGGAGGAGAGAGCCGTGTCCCCGTTCCCCCCACGATACACGTGTGGGTTGGGGCTGCTGCCTCTTCCTTCTCCCCATTTCACTGTGGCTCTCCTCAGAGCGGAAGGGCTTTTAAATGTCTCCCTGTGCGTTAAGAGTTAAGGGGACTGTGCAGCTCTGAAGATAAGAAACAGATGATAAAGGTTAGAGGAGGGATCGCGTTTCCATTATGCAGCCTGTAAATGCAAACTAATTAGAATGCAGCCTCGTTTCCGAGAAAATGCAAAGAAAGAAAAAGAGCAAAAAAATTCTCCTTTCCTCCCCAGGAAAGAAGCCACTAAAGGCCTGAGAATATGGAATAACAGCTTTGCTACTTCGATGTGCTTAGAGCTGGAAAATACACATCAGCCAAGGTGTGCGAGCACGTGCAAGGTTGCTTCTTAGTGCTTGACTGGGAGTGCTGGGAGGCGGCTGAGGAGGTGCTGGGATGTCCTGGCCCTCTCCTGGGAAAAACCACTGCGGTATTGACCCTACCCCGGGACCGGAGGCAGCTGATCCCTGCCTAAGTCAGACCCGATTCTTCGTTGTGTTGGTCTGACGCTCAGCTGCAGGACAGGAATTAAAGCAAACCCAGTGGTTTTTGGTATGTTACGAGATTTTAGAGCACCAAATGAAAGAGTCTAGCACAACTTCAACACAGTTATTGCCATTTAAGAAGAAAGCACTTAAGCGTGTGCTAAAGTTAGGCATGTTTATTGCTGTTTACACCGACACAGATACCTGCTGGGCTCTCGTCTTACTAATGCAGAAGGGAAGCATGCCCCTAAATTTTTTGCTGACCTGGTGCCTAGGGATTTATTAGCAAAAAGGGCCTAAATGCTGGTTATTTCTGGGACTTTAACGCCTCCTATCCTTAACTATTCCCCAAGAGTGGAGGGTAGGTCCTTATCTAGTGACTTAGAGATGCTGCAGTTTCCCTCTACGGATCAGCTGGATGTGGATGTATGAACAACATTAGTGTTTAATTTTTTTTCTTTTGTTTTCATTTTCTTTTAAACTTTATTTTTCTCTCCTCTGCAGTTCATTAGCATCTTCCCTTTCCTTGCTTGCTTTCCCCCCCCTTGCTTTCTTCTGGAACCTAGAAGTATTTCACTGTGGCTTGCCAAATGATTTCTATCTCAGTGAAAAAGAACTTGCTATTTCCTGAAAACCTACCACTGTTTTCTCTCTCTCTCTCTCCCCCCCTCTCTCTAATACATTCTGAGTATTGAAACAAATCCAGGTAACTTGATAAGAAGTTAATGAAAACAAATGAATTCTGTTTTGCAAAGGTGCATTGAGGAGAAGGGCAGCAGTGTTTGGAAGGGAGGGAATTGTCTCTGCTGAAAAGAGATTTCAAGGGACATCTGGCTTTAAAATCCCCCGGTGCCAAATTTTGCAGGGGAGAAATGGCAAAAGAAGAGGCTCTGTAGTTTTCCACGTCTGTGGGTTTTTTTGTTATTTTAGATGTTGTTTGTGAGAAAGCGCTGGGATGACGTGGTTTGGTCAATACAATGCGATGTGGTTTCGCTGCCAGCTGTTTCGCACCGGGGGCACGAGAGGGGCCGCGCTTTCGGCCCGACGAACCCTGACCTCCCGAGGAGCCCCCGCTCCCAGCGTCGGTCCCAGCAGCCACCCCCCGCCGCCCATCGCGCCCACCTGCCCACCCTTCCCACAGCCCAACCCACCCTGGCACCCCATAACACCACGAGGAGAACCATGGCCATCGCTGCTCATGCCAATAAAATTCCCAATTTAGCCATTATCCTACGGGCGGTTGAAGAGCTGAGTCCCCCAAGGACCTGGGGGACGCAGCATCCAGCCGTGCTCTGGCTATTGCTCTCGGGCATTTCCACCATTTCCAGCGTGATGGAGATGTCACCGTTTCAAGGAGCGTTTCGGCAAGCTTTTATATTTTGTTTTCCATGGAGCTATTTTATGAACTGCACTGGAGCACACTGGGAAAAAAAAAAAAGGCAAAAGTCTTCGTTTAACGAGCTGATTCTTTTATTAGGCTGATTTTCAACGGCATTTTACCTTTCAGCACACGGGAAGTTTAGCTTTTAAGAAGTTTATTTCTTTATCGTGCATTCATTTCCGAAGGCTTCGCTGTACTTCAGGGTAGATTTCTGTTTGGTTTGGGACTTGGAGAAATAAGCCTTTGAACCGATCAGTTGTGGGATAAGGTACTCTGTTGGTTAGGTGGGTTTCTGTGTTCTATAACTCACAAATATCACCCAGCATTTAAGAAAATGGATGATCTTTATTTTTTTCTTCACCCCCTCCCCCTCTTTGGCCCTCCCCATCTTCTGTGTGATTTTTTATGGTCCGTGATTGGAAGCAAAAGGTCTAAAAGAGAGAGGAAATCAAGCCCGTCAATAAATGCTAAAAATATTTAGTGTGGCAGCCTCTGTATTTTCTTTTTTGTGAAACACTGATTAATATTCAGTGGTTGAAGGTTAATACCCCATTCATTTTATTCCCTTTACATCCTCTGCACAGCAGTTGCTGCTCCAATTTCGACTTCTAATTCATGCAAATCTGGTTCCAATCAGGATATTAGTAACTCACTGCATAAGCAGGAGGGGAGTTAAAAAAAAAAATAGAAAAAAATCACACAATTGTTAAACTTATCTTTCAGTACAAGCCCATACACACATATGGACACCCCAAATCCACAAGGCTGCTGTAATGAAAGGGTGTTCATTATGCATTTTTCTCCTTTAAAATACAGAGAGAACATCCACATAGAAGTAGTTTGGCAGGCTTACCCAGAAGTTATTGTTTTGATACAGCAGTGAAAGTCTCTGGCCTGGGTTACAAAGGAGATGGATGATAATAATAGCTCATGCTGAGCTTAAAATCTAAGATGCAATGCAGGGATAGGAGTGATCCGTGCTCAGGTGAGGTTATCAACCCCAGCTTGGTGCATGAAATGTCTAGGTGCATGAATAATGCAGAAAAAAATTATATTTTGTTTCCTCTCCCCCCATGTTTTTTTTTAAATGTGAGTGCAAAGCAGTTTCCGTGAGTGAAGTGGCTGCTTCCAGCCATCCAGTGTTGTCCGTGGATGCCTGTGCCCAGTTTTTCCATCCTCTTTGGAGGGCGATGGGGTTCTGCACCGCTGCGGCACTGTGCTCTCTGGAGAACAGGCTCCGCTGAGGACTGCAGGGGCTGGATGCCGGACCTCACGTCTTGCAAGGCGAACCCCGGTGATTCCAACCGTGTGGGCCGGATCCTGCCGCGGGCCACCTCTCCATCATCTCCCCCCGGGGAGGTTGCCGGCATGGACCCGGCCCTCGGGGAGGACCACGCTTCCAAGGCTGATGCGCTGCTCGCTCCCGGCGGGTTGGCGCGTTGTGCCGCGGCGCTTCCAGCATCTGGTCAGAGCAGACGGGCCACAGCAAAAGGTCTCCGTAGAGTAAACTGCTTAAAGCCCAGCGTATTTATCTTGGAAAACACGCAGGGTTCAGCCTTCCCTACCAGGAACCCCAGGTGAGGCTGGGAGCCAGGGCGGGTATGTCAAAACTTGCTGCCTGTGCCTCTGGGGGTGAGGATCGGGGTCGCTCGGATCCTGCACGCACAGGGATGGGGATAGCTTTGCTGCTGAGTGATGCTACCCAAACTCAGGGTGCTGGGAGAGCTACGGCATGTGGCCGTGCATCCCCATCCCAGCATGTGTTTCGGTCCCTGCGGCGGCGTGGCTGATCTGTGGCTCTCCGTGCTGGAGAGGGAACCCTCTGCCTGCCACCGCCCGCCTGTGAGCAGTTCTGATGTCCTCGAGCACCGCTCCAAAGTGGGAGTGGGGAGAGGAGTGTGGTTACGATTTGATTTAGATGGGCTATAAGGAAGAAATTTTTTCACAAGGGTGCTGAGATACTGGAACAGGTTGCCCAGAGAAGTTGTGGATGCCCCATCGTTGGAAGTGCTCAAGGTCGGGGCTTTGAGCAACCTGGTCTAGTGAAAGATGTCCCTGCCCAGGGAGGGTTAGACTAGCTGATCTTTGAAGGTCCCTTCCAACCCAAACCATCCTATGATCTACAGCAGGCCTTAGGCAGCGAGCGGGAGGAGGTGGCAGTCCAAGGTCTGGTCTTCACCCATGCGCTGTTGGACCGGGAGGCACGCATGAGCGTGATGGCCCCCTCGGACCCCCCAGGAGTGGCTGTGCTCCCTTCCTCTGGAAGATGCTGCTTCTACAGCATCTTCCTCAAAGGCAAAAGCATTTTCTCCCTCTGTGGATCACTGGTGACTTCAACTTTTAAAAATAAGCAAAGGCTCCAGCACAGCCCTGCACGCGATGTCTAGCCAAAATGCAAAACTTTACCACAGTGCACAAGTGGGCTGTGTTTTTCCGACCAGGGAACAACGTTAGGGCCCTTTCATCACCTTTCTTTTGCACTTCTTTTAAAAATGATTTAAATTGGAGGCAATAGTATTGAACCTCTGACACTCAGACAAGACTCTCTGAATCACACACTTAAACTGCATACATTTTCTATAACCACTTTGCTTGCAGCTCTTGTGGTTTGTTTTATTTTTTCTCCTAAGCATTTGTTCTTTCCACTTGGTTTGCTGTTTGTGCCATCTCTGTGAGATTTCATTTAATTTTTTGCCTCGATATAGGAGAGAGCGCTGGTGACCGCCAGGGGTTCATTTCCCAATCCTACTGCTGATGCACTCCAAAAACCAAGGCTTGCTTCCAGCCCTTCTTGAGCAGCAGCATTAAAAACGTTGTGCCGAACCCTCAGTCCCCACGTCTACCGCTGAGGAAAACGCACAGCAGAGGAAAGTCAAATTCCAGATTGCTCAGCAGAAAGGAAAAACCAGCTTGGAAGCCCCTCTGGAAAGGGGCCAAGCAATAATCTCATGCTGTGTGGGTGAGAATGGCAGCATCTCCCTTGGACTTAGATGGAGCAAGAGCTGCTCGCACCCACTCAGCATCCAGCCTGCTACATTTACAGCCCTGATTTTGAACCAGCTGAATGAAAATACTTGTGGGCAGCAAAAATAGCCGGTGCTGAAAACCTGTGTCTACTGAGGGTGGAAATTGCTGGGAGTTCCTCCGTGGCTGCAGCCGATCATGAGAACCTGTCTCATAAATAAGACACGGTTGCGCGGCGTGCCGCGGCTGCGGTCCCCTCTGCTGTGGCGGCACGGAACCCGTGCACCCCGGTTGCGGTCCCGGTGGGCTCATGGCCCCTCGACCACAGCACCACAGCCCGGTGGCTTGGAGGATGCCGGTGAATGGGTCAGTGAGAAACAGGCCTTTTTTGGGGGGAAAAAATGGTGCATCATGCATTTTTCCATTGCATCAGCAGAGTATGCAGTGGGATGGAGGAGTTTGTCACCCCAAACTTTAATGTACTTTCTGCTCCGTCGCTTAGTCTTGTGATGCCAGAGTAGAAGCGGGATTATATGGAGCCACTGGGGTTACTGCATCATCTATGGCGTGTTCACAAAGTGGAATTTAGCCCTCTGGGTATGTAAACATGCCGTGAAATGCATGCAAACCCAAATTTTCTATCAGCTGGCAAGATATAGTTAAACAATCTAATCTGGAGCCCCGAAGGGAAACGTTAATGCTCTGCAAACCTCCTGCTCTCGCAGAGGGGAAGACAGCGCTGGCAGAATGAGTGCCAGGCTCCTGGAGCCCCTTCCCACGGGAAGGACAAGCGGGCTCGTCCCCTGGCACGATGCCCTTTGGAGATCAAGGAGGGGAGAGCTGCCGTACATTGCTGCGGGGATGCTTTTGCATTTGAAGAGCCCAGAGCAGGATCGATGGAGCAGACCCATCCTTGTGCTCATGCGGGCCGGCAGCCGGTTGTCGGCCACACGGGAAAGCGGCTCCGCTCCCGGCTCTGCTGTCGTGGGGGTCCCGGGAGCAAGGGGTGGGCAGTGGCCACGGTCCAGCAGCCAGCAGAGGGAGAGTCGGACCCTGAAGCGTGGCTATTCCCAGGGTTTATTTCCCAGGAGCGCGGGTTTTGAAAGCTACAGGTCGCCGTTGGATTTTAGTGACCGTAAGGAAGCCCTTCGGCTCTCAGCAGCGAGAGATGGGGATGCCATCGCCGGCGTTTTGGTTGGCAGAGCCCAGTGCCAGTTAACTGGGTGATCTGGGACATGTCCCAGTCTCATCTCCTCCCGCCTCCTGTGCTGGGAGGACAGGGAGGAGGGACTGGGGCACCAGCCTTGTGCACGCAGCAGCTGGGGTTGCTGCCAGCGCTGCTTTGCCATAGCAATACAAAGAAGCAGGATGAGCCTGGCTTTAGCCTCAAGGTCTCTGGGGTCCTTTGATGGAGAGTGCTGGGGAGGCACAGGATGGCACGGCCACACCAGTAGCTGCATCGGTCGCAGGGGCTGCCTCGGCTCCCCCCTGCCCCGGCTTTGCCTCTCCTGCGGCGCATCAGGAGCACTGGCCATCAGCTGTTGGTACCTCTGTACTGACTCACTCATTTATTTTTTCAGTGCTTCCAGAGCTGGCTCTCAAAGCCCATGTGGAAATGCTTGAGCAGCCATTCTAACCTTTGGGCTGCAATAATTAGCCTCACATGGCATCTGATCTGCAACATGTGGCCCAGGCCATTACTTTGCTTTAGCTGCTTGTTAGGCCCTAATCTCTGTTTGATTTCAAGGTGAAACCGATTTGAGTTTCCTGAGGTTTCTCAAACGAGCTGCAGGGGTGCTGCCCCCTTCAATCCCGCTTGTCTCCTGCAGTCGAGCCCGCGTCTGGAAGGAGGAAGGAGTCAGAGATCACCTGCTGAACCCGCTCCTCCGGGTACCATCCCCATCACCGCGATGCTGCGGGGAACCGAGGCGACATCTGATTATATTTGGTCCTTATTGATCTGAAGTATCTGCAGGCTCATTTAGGAGCAGGTGAATCCCTGGTCACCTCGAGAGGAAGGTTTGCATCCTGCTTGCATGCTCCGAGGTGAGTACGTTGTAAATTAGCCACTTGTTGTTACAGATGTTTGAAGCTTTCCCTGTCAGCTTTGCATTTGGTTTCCCTTCTGCCCTAATTGAGACCAGAAATCCAATTAGACTATAATCCTGTCCTTTTTGAAGTCCCTGGCTGCAGCGTCACATAATCTGAGACGGTGGATGTTGTGCTAGTGATGGGACCAACTGGCCGCGGTGAAATCCTTCCCTCGTGCAGATGATGAAATGCATTTTTAAGATCCATCCATGTCAGGAACCGGCGTGTGCTGTAGTTTGCCGTTCCTGTTAGGGACAGCAGATGTTTAAACAAGGGGCTGTGGCATGCGCAGCCTTCTCACTGTTACTGATTAGGCACCAGCCCCTGCCTCATGCAGAAGGGACGGCCGTTGCTTGAAGTGGCTCCTATTTATTTGCACAGATGCGCTGGGTGAAGGGAGGTGGGGCAGATATTTCAGCAAGGCCCCCAAAGAAGCTTGTTTATAAGCGGCATTTCCTTGATTCAGAGATCTTGGGGGCATCTATGAGCAGCCCCTGCTTAATTCTGGCTGGAGAATTGCTGTCGCTGACTCTGGTCCGAGCCTTTAATGCCTGTCTCGGGAGCTGGGCATGGCTGTGCAGCTCAGCACGGTGCCAAGTGAGTGTTACTGTTGATAAGTTGGATCCTGAAAACATAGCAGTGCCCTGGAAATTGTTATCCTTACAATGCATTCAACATATGTGTATGTTGTGTATTTTTAATATGATTATGTATGTAGTGTGTGTGTATGTGCAGAGTGTACACGCATATTTACATGCATACACTCTTGGTTTTGTGCGTGTTGTGCAGAGACTCTGAGGAGTTTAGAGATGTATGTCACCATTGTACTTGGAGAATAATGAAGTTAATGCTCACCTGTGAGGCTTAAGCATTGTAGACTCAGTGGTTTCTGAGCCTGGGGGATGTCAGCGATGATCGTTCGGAGCTGGAAGGGGCTTGTGCAAGCTCCGAGCTGGCTGGTCAGCCGCAGTCCATGCTGCAAACTGAAACGGCTGCCAAGCCATCGAATCAACCCCCATCTCTTGGCTTTCCATTGCGAGAGCCAGCTGGTAGTTTGTGTATCTGCTGCCTCACAGTAGGCAAACTGCTTTGGGCTTGGTATTGACCGTGGGCTTGAGCTGGAGCTTTGAGCTCCTTTTCAGCCCAGGAGCACAAGAGCTGCAAGCTCAGGCAGCTCAGATTAGCTGCATCTCCCTTCTCTCCTTCTATCTGCTATAGAAAAACAGGAAACTGCACCAAATTAGCTCGGCAGCTGAGCCTCCCGAAAGCCACAACATGGCAATTGTAGGCACCACTCAATTGCTTTTTTCCTACCCTAGAGCAGCCGTGTGTTAGGCCAGCAATTTGATTTGGTGTCTCAGCCTGCTATTGTGGAAGAAAGCAAGAAGGGAAAAAAAATTAAGGGGAGAGATTTTAAGCTCAGGGCCTCCCATTGCATTGTTTTTATCCTTTTCCCATCCTGGAAAAAGAATCAAAAATAGCTCAAAGCCCATTTTTCTGCACGATTAAATTAGGCTGAAGAGATGACAGAAACAGCACTGTCCGGCTCTTGATGCTTTTACGCCTCATTGGGCAAGACAGAGTCATGTCGACTTTGTGAATTTAAGTGTTCTGGTGGAGCCAGGCTCCGGCCACAGCTCCCGAGGGCTCAAGGACGAGTTTTCTGCCAGCAGGTTTCCACAGGGAGTGCAGCGATGGCCGTATCGTACCTCCCATGGCCTGGCACGTCCTGTGTTAGTGATGTGAGTAGTTGAGCATCACTGAAGTACTTTTAGATGGTTGATGTGTGGCTGTGCTTTTGTCCGATTAAAAAAACCCAAACAAACCTCAAAACCTAATATAGTATAATGTAATACTCACAGCTGGGACTGTTTCAGCGATTAATTTCAAGTATGTTTTCTTGTGGTGGGCATCAACAGTGTCAGCAGTAGAAGGGACATTCTTGTACCTGGGAGATCAATGTTTGCAGGATTGATTGTGTGATGGGGTGAAGCCCAAATGGCTGCAGCGTGAGGTTGGGAAGGGTCCAAAATTTCTGAGAGTCTGGAAACCTGTGCAAAAGGAAAAGACAAAAAATGGGTGACCAATTCTGGGAAGGTTTATAAAAGACAATTAAATGCAACATCTAGAAACACAAGCTGCTCTATGCTGGTTCAGAAAGGAAGAGTTTGCCCCAGAGGGGCACCAGGAATTTCAAGGGAAAAGAAATTGAGCCTCCCCCAGCTGCACACGCCTGCATTGCTCACGCTCATCTGGCTCGTCCCGTCTTCAGTGTAAAGGTGTACCTGTTAAAAGTGCAATTGTCCTCAGTTTAATTTTACATCATTTTGGCAAGGCTGGTAGGGCAGACAAGGGTAACATAGAGGGATTCAGCCTTTATTTTACCAAAATTTGCTTTTTTTCCTCTCTCCTGCACTTCCATTGTTTCCCAGCCTGCCAATTCCTTCAGCCTTGCCTTAAAGCCCTGATTCTCAGCTGGCAAAATTCCCCTTACGCCTGTGATTTGACCCATTATTTGACTTGTTTACTTTTGGCTGTTCTCCAAATACGCCTTGCTCCCAGATGCCTCCATTTGTGGATGCTTTAGGTTGAAAGCTAACTTATGCGTATTGATGATTTAAATATAACCTCAACGCTTATTTTTTGGGGAAAAAAGAAACTGCAGCCAGCGAAAGGGTAGGAAAAATGTTTATGCAGGGTATGGACCTTGGTGTGCTGCCGGTTTTGGCTAGTCGAGGCTCACGCAGCTTTACCCTCCGATGGGGACTCGCTGCTCGGGATGGTCACAGCCGCCAGCCCCACGGCAACAGGATCCTCAGCCGGAATGAGCGGCCGCAGATCTGGACGGGGATCCGAGCGCTGTCACCCGGAGCTGCCAACTTCTTATGCAGCTTTGGGCAAAGCGACTAACACAAAGCGGAAGCCCTCAGGAGGACCAAATTCTTCCTCAGCCTTTCAATTAGCTTCTAATCCCTTCGCTCCCATAAAATCTCAGCTGCAGGCTGCCCCTGTTTGTGTATTTCCACTGGCCACGAAAGCCACCTCCCTGAGCATCTGTCTATGCGGTTTAGGCTGAAACGTCTCTCCGTGCCAATGGCCACACCTCTCCGCAAAGAACATGTAATTGCAAACTCTTTTTTTTCTTTTTTTTCTTTTCCTTTCCTCCCATTTAACGTAAAACAAGCAGACACCCGTCACCATCCTCTGCTTCGGCTCTGATGCAAGCTTTTTCCACCTGGCCGAGTTAGGCGTTCAAAAAATATAAATAAATGTGAAGAGAAAAGGGGGGGGAAAAAAAAAAGGCCGTCAGTAGAGATATTTTTAAACACATGACACAGAGGAGTGTGACACACTTGGTGTTCTCAGTGGGTGGGTGCAGTGTTATTTCATGTTATT
This sequence comes from Buteo buteo, assembly GCF_964188355.1. Taxonomy (NCBI): domain Eukaryota; kingdom Metazoa; phylum Chordata; class Aves; order Accipitriformes; family Accipitridae; genus Buteo; species Buteo buteo. The sequence continues at coordinate 2,276,127 of NC_134183.1, forward strand.
CTTGTCGCTGGGCCCAGCATTACAAGTGTACGCGTTATTAGTGGCGTCTGATAATAGCGTGTGGCACGACTGCCTGGTCCCAACCTGCCGCGAGGGGCTGGGAGGCTGCGGCGGTGGCTGGTGGGGAGGGTTTGGTGGGTGGGTGTCCAGCCGCAGCCCCGTGCCGATGGTGCCGGGCTTGTTTATGCCTCCGAGCATCGTTAGGATGGAGAGGCTCCAAATCAAGGGCATTTCATTGCCTCGCTCGTACCCCGTTTTGCTTGGGCACGTCCACCTGAGCTGGCGCTGCTGCAAGTCCATCTTTCCGCGTCCGCTTGTCCGTCTGAGGGGTACTGGTCCTCAGGTGGTGGTTCTGGGGATGGAGGTGGAGGGAGCGGGGACCACGTGTGTGCGGGAGCCGGGGAGGTGGTGATGAAGGTGGCAGAGGCTGGTGCCGGCCAACGTCTGACAGACTCGTACATGAACTTGCGGTTTTATAGCCCTATAAAAGGCAGCTGACAGAAGAGGTTCTGATTTTTTGGAGGCTCCAGCTGAGTTGGGAGGAGCCGGCCTCGTCTCCCGGCGCCGGAGCCGCGTCTGCTGGTGCCGAGCCCCGGCCGTGACGTCGGGGAGGGAGAGCCAGGCTGGGATTCCCGGCGTGCCGGAGGGCAGGAGCCGGGCGCTCACCCCAGCTATCGCCGTGGTCCTGCCAGCAGCGCTGGGCTGCTGCTTTCCTGGCTCGCCTCTTGGAGACTCTGTGCAATGCTTGGAAGGGACTTCTTAGCACCTTGCTCCGCAGGTTGGGCACATCTGCCCCCCCCTGCCCTGGGTTTACTGTTGGCAGTTGCGTTGCAGGTACAGGAGTTTGCAGGGAAGGACGAGGCCAGCTGAGGTCCTAGGTCTCCGTTCGTCTCCAGCGCACGTACGCCGGGACGATGGGGCAGAGCTGGTGTAAAGCAATGCAGCTCCGCGATCTGGTCCGCGGCTGGCTTCCCTAACGTGGCCTCTTTCACTCGCGGGTTTGCTTTCTCTTCCCTGCCCGCTTCTCCCCATATCCCCTCGTACAGTTCGTTTCTGTTCGATACCTAAATACCTTGCTGGAGCCCGGCCAGGTGACTTGGCCCGGGTCCCTTCTGGCGCTGGCTGCTTTCTTGTGGATTGCTGCTGCCGTCTGTGGGGCTGAGCCCTCGGCGGGACCGCGCCAGTGATGGAGCAGGATGGGCACGAGGTAGGGCTACAGGAACAACACCTTAAGATCCGCTTCCTTTGAAAACTTGGAGGTTTCAAATCGGGGCAGGGGCAGGGCTGGGGATGCCCCTTCTGTTCCCGGTTGTAGCTGGGACTATCACAGAAAGTTTGGTCTCATTGCAACATGTGCTGGTGTGAAGGTTTAATGTTGGACTCGGGGATGCTCTATCTTAACCCAACTTAGCCCGGAGTTACCAGCTCAGAAACCAGGGAAGAGTCCTCCTCATCCCAAAGCAAAGCAAAGGCAGCAAGGAGAAGCTATGGACTCAGAAAAAGGAGAATTAACCTTTTAAAGAAGTTGATTTTCTGTTAAATCCTATAAGATGTGGATAAAAGGAGAAACTAACCCCTTGGAAATGTTTGGCTCGCATACGTTTGTTCTGTAAAGCTGGAAACTGGAGGAAATTTGTCTTTTGACCCATTCCTGTATGAAACATGGGAAAACTCGCTGTAAAACTCGGCATGTGGGATGTGCTGTTTCATCGCCCGTTATCTGCGTGGAGATGCAGGGCCAGCTCGGAGGCTCCTGAGCCTCGGCTGGGTGCTACGTCACTGGAAACTGGGGAAAGAAAGTGAAAAGCGAAGCCCTGAGCTTTCCCTTTCTCCCACTCAGCTTGCTCAGAAATCTCCGTGGTGCTCCTATGCCTTGATCCCCCACCACGACCAATGGATCCTGGCTCTTTTTTTATGGAGACTCCCCACCGAGGTAGACGCTAGTTAAAAGGTTACTAGCCAGCTGTGAAATATGTAGACAGGGTAACAGCTAAATGGCGGAGTGACCTCATATCTCATATTTATTGACTAAATGTGGCTTGAACTAGTCACCACTAGTAAAATAAACCACAGCCCCAAGTACTGCAGGAATATTCCATGGCAGACAGACTCCTGGTTCGTTGTCACACTCTTTCTTTCACTTGAAATATAAAAAAAAAGGCAAAAACTTTGTTACTAATCTCATTTCGTTTACAAGGTAGGTCCTGCAGAAACCCTTTCAGTGCAAGCTTACTTTTTCCTATGAGGAGAGCTGGGAATCTCTCTGGTTTTGCACTGAAAGAGAAGCAGCGAATAAGCCCTCTGGATTATGTTTTTGCCAACATCCACCTCAAGAAAAAGCTTGATCAGACTAGGCCAGACGTGTTAGGCTTTAACAGAGAGAGCTGGGGTCAGGCGGCTTTTTTGTGACATCTATGTCCACATCACGCTTGCTACCTCTGGGATGAGAAATAGCTATGAAAAATCAGGAGGCTGCCTGAAGAAATGGATGTGGTATAAAGGTAAAGTGATTCATTTCTTGCTTCTGCAGTGAATTAAACCCATTCAGCATCAGAGATATTTTCCTGAGCATCTCCAGCTAGTCTAACCCCTCTGAAGGCAGGAGCGGCTGTGGCACGAGTGTTAGGAGCCTGGTAAATACGCTGGAGGCTGCAGAGTGCCGAGGGGTGCAGAACAGACGAGGTACATCGGTAATGTTCCCAGAAACAGTGAATCACCACTTCCACAGCGCTGCCGTCAGAAAGGGCCGTTCACCTCCAGCCTCCTTTGCACAGCACCCAGCAGAGATGGGGGAGAATTGGGAAAAGCCGCAAGGACTTGGTTTTTCAGCTTCGCTGTCGCAACAGCGGTCGCTCACCTTCAGCGTAAAGAAATGGAAGAAAACAGTAACTGAAATGCTTGGAAGTAGCACTGAGAGAGAGTTAGTGATTCTGGGTGCTGTTCCACCAGGAAGCAGAAATTCAGTTTGTCCCATTCCCTGGCACCCTGATTGCTCTTGGCATCTCTGTCTTGACACGGCACATGCCTTTTCCACCAGCCCCCTGTCACGCCAAGCCCGGTCCGGGCTGTTGCACCCGCAGCATCGCCTTCCCCGAGCCCCCGAAGTCGCTGGCCGGCTGACCCGTTTCTCATCGCCTCATGACCCAAAAGCCTGTGGGGTGTTGTAAACCATCTGCGTTGCGGCTTATTAGCTCACGGCCGTCTGTGGGTCCCGGGGGGTGGTGGGTGGTGGAAGCCCTGTGCCACAATAACGGTAGTCTGGGCTGGAAAAGCCACAGCGCGTTGCAGGTGTTGCTATAACGTACCTCTCGGGATTACCTTTTCGGTCAAAATCCATGATGCAGTGTTTCCCTTTACATGCACATGGTGGCGGGGGGGGGGGATGCCGAGTATTGGAAAAAAGACGAACTTGGCACCAGGACGGGATACAGATGTTACAGCCCTGAGCCCACGTCAACACGGGCTGTAAACTGCAGGCTCGGAGCCGAGCAGCAATTCGTGGCTGCCTTTCAATACGGTAATGATGCAGAAATCCCTTCCCTCACCCATCCTTCCCCTCCCCACCCACCAATTTCTCAGCTAAACTATTAAAGAGACTCAAAATTCAAGGGCTGAAAGAGAATGATTATTTGGAGGTTACTAGTGAGATGCAGTGTTGATATCTAGACTGGTCAAAAGTCTTCTTGGTCATGTCACCTGGGATCTTATGCTAATTGTTATCGTCGTTAGTTTTTCCAGGCTAATATGTGGATAGATAACGAGGGTCAGAGAAAGGAGAGGAAATGGCCTCGTTAATGCTCTGTAGAGATAATCATTCCTGCTTCTGTCTGGAGGGAACTTTGCCAGCAGAGAACAACAGAAGCATCTTTCCCTGCTGATGTGACACCCATTCTTCCCTAGCAAATTGGGTCACTGAGACTGAAGCCCTCTCTCTTTCCTCTTTTTTTTAGGTAGGAAAAAATAATTGTGTCTCCTACTGTCTATGATAATATTTTGATAGGGGAATAAATATTAAAAAGCCATTATAAATGTCCCAAAATACCATCGCACTATTGTAGAGTTCTGCATTTAGGGAAGCGCTGTTCACAAATGGTGAAGCTGGTGAATTGCTATTTTTCAACCAGAAAAAATAACTTCATTGCTTGCTTGCCCTTATTATTCTTTGATTTGTTTAATTTCCTGTCTCTGACTTGAGCAGGACACTGGTTTGATTTGTGTGTCAGCTACGTTTACTCAACACACGATGAACAGGGTTTGAAGACTTTGTTGGGATGTGTTTGTGCTGCTTAATTTTATCTGTGTTCTGGCTGTCCCCAATTCCTCAGCGCTGAACACAGCCAACTCTGGGCTGGGGTAGCCAACCATCCTCCAGTTTGGGGCTGAAGCCATCGCGTTTCATGGTTTCCACCTGAGGTCATAAATCATGCCGGAGCTGGATTAAAGCTTAGGTTAGATTCACTGGCAGTTTTGCTATTTTCACTGAACCTTGCAGTGATTTGGACGTGAGCTGAAGATTTATGCGTATTTGCAGAGCCCACGGTTCCAGGTCAGAGCTTGGACTGAGGCATTACCAGGGAATCATTGCTTCCCTGAACGTCTTTGGTGGCCTCATCTGAAGCAAGAGACATTGCTAGGAAAACGCATCCAGTGCTTATCTCCCTGCTGAGTCTCCTTCTGAGAAGTGAGAGACTCGATAAAACAAGCCCCAAAATGCTGATATAAACATTGCTCAGGAAAAATGTGATCTGCCCTCGTTGTTCTTCACTCAGGCAATATCAGAGTCTGCATGTAACGATGCTGGGAAGAGCATATGGGCAGATCATGAGCAGAAAATTAAAAGCAGAGTGGAATACAGGTTTTATTTTCTTTTTGTAATTTCAGAACCTGCAAATGGGGGTCATAGATGGATGGAATATCTCGGGGAAACCCCAGCTCTGTGTCCCTGACATCAAGATAAACGGGCTGATGTGATACCAGTGTTTGAACCAGGGTGATATCCTCCAAAACGTTCAGTCCCAGGGCAATCCCTCTCTTGGGAAAGGTAACTTGCCTGACCTGTTTATTACAGCTGCTCCCTCTGGATTGCTGAGTGGTTCCCTGACGTGATGCACGTTGTCTTGTACCTGTGGCCACAATTTTCCTTTCTGTATTCATCTGGATATTGTCGGCAGAGCTTGGACCACAGGTGAGACCTTGTTTCAACCTATGGGCAGGGGGATCAGGCTTTGCATGGTCCCTTGGGATGCTGTGAGCTGAGACACCTCACCGCTCACCCACCTCACACGTGCCAACCCACGTGTGCATCCGTACACGCACATGCACACGCATTCCCTCGCCGGCCGATCTCCAAATCTGTTCTGGAGGAGTTGGAGCCGTAACAATACGGCAGTAAAAAATAATGAAATGCCATCATAAAAAAGATGTGGGAAAGCAATTATTTATTTATACCTAGGGAACTAGGAATAATACACCTGTTTCGTAGGGATGGCTGGCACAAAGCTGGCATTGCATAGTGGTACTTAATAATTTTTTACCGCACTTTATAGGCTCTTTCCTGCAATTAATGCTAAATAAAATCAACATTTTTCCAACTTGCATTTCTGGCTCTCATTAACTCCCTTCTTGCCATTCACCATCTCCTTCCCTCTCAGTATCTTTTCTTCTTTTGTATTTTTCTAAATTTTTCTTCACTCTTCACTTCTCATAAGCTCCAGTGTGTGGCAGCTTCAAAGAACAGGACCTGCTCTCTAATGGAATTAACTGAGATTTACCAGCCTGGTGCAGGATTGTTCCAAACCATAGGGCTTAGCAAGGGCTACTCCTCCAGATGGAGCATGGGCACGTACCCAAGTGCAGGGATGAGCCCCAGAGCCCTGGCACGGGGCTGGGTGGCAGCACCCTCCCCCTCAATTCAAGCCCACAGCTGGGTTGGCAGCAAAACCACAGAAAACCTGCAGAGGACCTGATTTACGGCCGACGGGTGGCAATGCAAAAGGAAAGTTGGAAATTTAGACCATCATCTGCTCAAGTGAATTGATAGATAAATGTGAAGCAAAATGCTATTGATGGTGCTGGGAAATGATCTCAGGCCAAAACTGGTCCTGAGCTCTGCACTGAATTAATTGTCTTTCTCTGTTTTTTTAGGAAGGAGAAACTTCAAGGACTTGCAGCAACTGGTGAAAATGTCCCCAGTTTGGTTGATACTTTCTCTGTTACCTCACTTGATCAGGTAATTTTTCTTTCTACTGCATCCCACCCCCCTGCCCCAAATTACTTCTATTAATTCCAGTCCCCCCCAAAAAAGAGGGAGAATTTTTGCCTTCATTAATCCTCCTTCCCCCCTCCCCTTCTGATTTTAAAATTGCAGATTTTCTGGCTTTATTTGCTATTCTTTTAAACAAAAAACTCCTGATTTTTCACACTGAAAAACATTTTGGATTAAACACTCTCAAAATCTGCCCCCAAATCCATGCATTTATTCCTAATGCCACTGAAATTATTTAATGCTTTTAATATTTGTTTAAGTAGATAAAATGAGCTGGGAGAGTAATTAAAAGGCAGGGTTCTCCCTGTGCCAGTGAACCTCAGGTGAGAAACTGGCCCGTAACCTCAAAGGCAGGAGAGGTTCAGCTCCAAGAATATGCACCATGAAGCCTGAAACTGAAGTCACCCAGGGCACTTTGCGATGGCGCGGGGAGCCCTTCCGAGCCTTGCATTCATCGCATCCAGAGGTTTTTTTTCTTTTTTAATCAAGAGCAGTTGTAAACATGCCTCAGATCGCAGGACAGCTTTATCTGCCATCTCGTTCAGATGTGGGGAGGGTGGGGGGAAATAGGACCCACATGTTATCAGCTGATATATGAAATAGAGAGAGGATTATTAAGGAGGATAAAGGCCACAAGGAAAGAGGAGCCATGCCTGCTGCTGAGACCCATCTCTCCCTCCAAGCCTATGGTCCCTCCTCTCCCTTTTCCTTACAAACTCCAGTTAAATGATGAAAAGGCTGGTGTCAGGGCTTCAGGATTTATGTGGATAACGGCGCAGTGAGGCCTGGCATTAGAGAATTAGATCCACGTGTTGCTCCTGCAGGATGATCTATGGACAGGTTTCTGGGGATCAGCAGAAAAGTGAAATATGACGGCGGCTCTCCGGCTGGCTCTAATCTCGCCCCACTCCCATGTCCCCAACCTGCCGGCAGTTCCTCCCAGCTGTCCGCCAGCCCACGCGCCCTGCACCACCTCAATTACTTCTCTGTGGCTCGTGGGTGCTCCTCTGGAGTGGCCCATCCATGAAGAGCGGCTCAGGAGCACCAGCCAGGACCAGGCATCCCGGGATGGAGAGGTCAGGAGGCTGCGCAGTGCCCCAGGGTAAGGCTGTTTTGAGTTTTTGCAGGGGTTGCGGAGTTTCACCCAGCAGCTCTGACAAGGGCTGAATGTAATTCCATGATATTTCTGGGAGCAAATTGGCAGCCGTGCTCCGGCACACCCACAACCTCTCGTTTGCAGAAGCCTATCCAGCCAAGTGCATCGGGGAAGGGTTTGGTGTCAGCATCTCTGGTGGTGCCCAGATTTGGTAGCAAGTCTCCCCACCGTCCATTCATCCTGGAGGAGAAAAGAAGGGAAGACAGGCTCGTGGTTGCACTGTCCACGCAGGAGGGTGGGAGGACAGCCTGGCTCAGCCCCCTCCTGCTCCCCGTGACTCCTGGTGGGACTGCAGGTGCTTGTTCGGCTCGCTGCACAAGCAGGTCTTGCACAACTGCTGTTTTTCCCTGGTGGGCTGGATTCGGACCTGCGGTGTGAGGCAGCGTGTCTTGCCCCAGGACCTGTTTCCCTGCAGGCTGTGGTCTTCCTCATGCAAGTCTGCTCATTAAATGCACACCTCCACACATCCATAGCTGAGGAGGCAGCAGGTGGTTATTATATCTCTGGAATCGGATTAATCTCAACCTAGACATAATATAAATAATTTAATATTCCCCTGTATGTAACATTTCTCTTGCCTCCCACATAGCCCAAGTAAAGGCTTAGAGATTTGCCTCAATATTATCTCGGTGTTTTTCTCCTCTGAGCTTTAACCTTTCCAGATTTTCCCATTAAAACACCTGGAGGGGAAAAAAAGAAACAAGACTTGTCAAAAAATAGGAACCTCTAAACCTTCATTAGAGTGGCTTCCCCCAGCACTGGATTTGGGATGTAAGTGGTTGCAGCGGCCTCTTTGAAGTCTGTCATTACTGAAACAGTCCTCTTCCTCCTTCTCTTCTTCAGGTTAAGGCACCCATGTGGGTCAATCTGTCCTTGCTACCGTCCCCTCGTCTGTCTATCCTGGGCCACTGCACTTCTACAAGACAATGGGTGCCATGAGCTGGAGTGAGTATCCCAGGGCTGGTGGCAGGAAAGTGCATCTTTTAAAGCCTTTGCATGCCATAATCCTATTTATACCTTCTGGTTGAGTGGTTGCCTTCCTCGTGAGGGCAGATGACTGGTGACTCCTGCCTGACTACAACATGAGCTGTGCCAGGCTCGCCCAGTGATTGACAGTCATTCTCCATGTCGGTCATTCCCCTTTCTGTGCGTGTGCACTCTGTTATTCCTTGCTGAATGAAATGCTTTGCGTTTGTCTTTGCTGAACTGTCTTTGCGAGTTTTTTCAGGCTCTGGCTCCAATTTTTTCAAGATCAAGCTAAAGGCCTGATTTTGGCATTGCTATTGTAGGAATTGTCTTGCTTGGACTCTGTGTGAGTTTCTCCATCTTCAAAATAGGGCTGACACTAATTGCCCATTTGCAATGCATTTCCAGACGCGTGGCTGTAAAGTGCTATATGAAAAAACAGGCATTGTTATTATGAAACCTTCAGGAAAAAAAATTAATAGATTCATATAACTCCACGGTCATTAAAACAAACCTTATGTGGATGGAAGAGACCAGAACTGAATAAACCTTGAGCAAACACAGCCTTTCACAATGAAACACAAACTGGTTTTAATCAGCAGTGCCAAATAAGTTTTATTTTCCGAGGTTTCTTTTTCCCCCATCTCCTTCTTTCAATATTAGCAGTTGCAGAAGAGCACATTGGCCTGACGAAAAGAGAGGAACCTTGCCCGACTCCTGGTCTCAATGAATATCATTTTTAAAAAACAACAACAAAATACTCTGCTTGGGCTGGCCAGGTCTCAAGTTGCTTTCAGCTACACTAGGATCTCAGACAGCCTTTCTGAGTGTGTTATCCTGTGGTTAGAGCACTGCTATTTGTCCACAGATTTTGGACAAAATTGGGTTTAAGCCCCATCAGACGGTAAGAGATGGCTGACGATCACCTCCTTGCGTTCGTGTCCTTTAGGGAACCCACGCAGCAATTTTTCATTCTGCCTCCCCAAAGCTTCTCCTATGTTTGTTTGGGAAACAGAAATAGCTTTCTGCTAAGAGGATGATGAGGTTACGCATCCTGAGCTGTCACGGTGAGTCAATAGCCTGGAGCGGTGGAGCTGCCTGCAAGGCAAGGAATGGGAAACACCCTCGGAGGGGAGCCCTGTGCTGTCCACCTCATCTCTGCCTGCACTGGGGAACCTCTCTCCAGCAGGACACCTTCCACGCGGGGATGTTCTCGTTGCTTTTTAAGTGCCCTGGCTCCTCTCTGAGGTTGATGGCTTGGTCCTGGAAAGGCCACCATCCCTACCTTTCACCAGCATGAGACAGCCTCCAACTGGAAAAGGACGGGAGAGCGAACTTTCATTACGATAATGACATCTCTCTGTCTGTCTATCCCTTTGCCTCTTTCCTCCATCCAGACTTTAGACTCTCCATGGACCTTGCCACCATCTGCCTAATGACTGGGATGCTGGAGGCTGGGGTTGTCAAATACTTACAAATAGTTACCTCTGTACAAATTTGACCCTGTGCTGATCATTCAGCATCATAGACTTTCCATTTTCATATACACCAGATAACTTCAGCGTCCAGGGTAAAAAGCTATTGCAGAAGGTCATGTTGGCATCTCATTCTTGACATGAAAGGTGCTAGCTCTGAATCACTGGTGGTGGGATTCGTCGAGGAGAAGGAAAAGGGAACTTCTGTTCTCGCTTAATCTTCATTTCCTCACACTGAATCCAGGGTCATCTCTGGGGTGAAGAAGGTGGACACTTAGCATCTTGTGAGCTGTCAAGGAGGAAAAGCTGGGAGAAAATGGCCCAGATTAGCAGCCTTGCTAACGCATACCTAATTTTTAGTAAAACCGGTGATGTCTACTTGCAGGTTCATTCCTAAGCACTAAATTTAGTGACATGTCTTACAGTGATGTATGTGGAAGAGGGCTTTTGGATGATGCATGGGTCAGTCTAATTCCTGCATGGGAAACATCCAGTCTATGCTACTTTCACTGTCTGGAATAAATAGGCACCCTCCTGGTGATGCCATCAGACCATGTGAGCACCAGCCAGACCTGGAAATGTGCAGATTCTTGGTAGCTCCAGGAGTGTAAGATTGTGTAACTCATTTGCAAAAGTGTGTAACTATTTGCAATCTATTGTTTCCTGCTAACAGATTTTGGTCCAGCTCAGTAATGGTATTTAATCACCTACCTCTTTGTAATTACATTGGTATGCAGGCATTTAATTGTATTTTGTCCTCAACTAAGCTAGGTCCATCATTTTTCATTTGTCGCTGGCAAAGACTGTGCACAAAGATGTGTAGTAGCTTTTAAGAAACTGCCAGTTCCTGGTGATGCCGAGACCTTCATTTTTCAGCTCAGCTGGCTGATGTATAGGTGCTAAAGCTGGTGATCTTGCATTCAAATCTAACCCAGCCTGAGGTTCATAAAAATGGCACAGTCATTGCACTGTCAACAAATACTTTCAAACAGTAATGACAGTGCCCTAAAGCAATTTCCTTCTAATGTTGCTTAAGATGATGACAATGGCTTGTAGAAGATAGAAACCTCCAGATTCTTTGGCCAGGCGGGATCTCCTGCTGGTGCTTTGAGGGTCTCGCACTTGGGTGAGATTTTGCGTCCCATCAACACAAAGGATGAGCGAGTGGGTTGTGTCTGGGCAAGGCTGAGGAAAAGAGACAAGGCGATCACAGAGACCAGGTATAGAACTGATGGTATAGCAGTGGGATGAGTTCTGGATTTTGCAAGCAAAAGGCATATTCCTCTATTCATCATTTCTGCACAGACCTTTTTTTCTTTTTTTTTTTTTTTTTTTTTTTTTCAAATTTCGTTTTATGGCACTTCTGCAGACACCAGTGTAGGAATACACAGTCCTGTCACCGAGGAAAGGGTGGCAGGCTGCCATGTCCCCTCCCCAGTTGTCTACGATAGCACTGGGCAGATTCCCCAGCGATGAGAGAAGTACAGTGATGCACACGCGTCTGTTGGGTGGTTGAAGTTCTCAGTAGCTCTGCTGGAGCATGACTAACAGGTGAGCCAAAGAGAAGGACGCAAGAGAGGTACTGCACAAACGCTGAATAAAGGAGAGTCCCCTCGCCAAAAAACGTGCAGCCTGATGAGATGGGGACAGGGCAGGCAGTGAGGAGCAGTGTAGCCCCATACCCTTCCCACTGGTTCTCTTCAAGGAGGTCCATCCAGTGCTCTTGAACCACTATGGCTGGTAGTCTCACCTGCAGGCGTTTCTGCATATGAACTCATGAATGCAAAGCACCAGCAGAACATCACCAGAGACAATTCCTTGAGGCAGCCAGTCGCATCAGCCAGTCTCTCCACCGCGTTTGTCGCAAATCAAGTTATTACCTGCCACGTCCAACGTGACTCTGGCGTTACTCACCGTGTTTACTTTCCACCCAACTCCCTGCTGCTGCAGCGCAGAACCAGTCGTGCCAGCTAACGAATGCCATCTAAACAGCGTGGAATGGACTTCTTATGTGCTAGATATGTTAGGTCATGTAAGTCCTTCCCAAGGGGTATAATTAGAGATCGCCACACCCGCCTTACACATGTTGAGCTTGACGAGGCTTGTTGGGCTGCGAACCCCCCGGTAGCACAAGTAAACAGCTTGCAATGAAGTCTGCCCGGAGGGCTGGCTGTTCCATCGCTGCGGCGCATCGCCCGGTGCCAAATTCGTGGGCTGGAGACGCCTGCCTGTGGGTTTGCACAAAACAGTCGTGACAGCCAGCTGGGCGATGCTCTCTGCTCACAACCCATTCCCATTTGCTTGCTGCTTACATGTTGCAACCAACATGGGCTTGGAGGTGACTTGTAGCACTCTGCTGTGAAATATTACTGGGGGTGGGGGAAATAATACCCTTCTCTTTGCACAATTAGTTTGGCCATGAATATTTTCTGTTAAAAAATCAGTCTCTCCAAACTGAAGGTATTTTGCTTTTTCCATTGCTGCAGCTTCCTCCCATTTTCCAGTAGCATAAATGGAAATGGAATTTTTTTTTAACTTTAGATTCTTATTTTGTGAAAAGACAAAAAAAAAAACCTCGAAGAGGTAAATGCATCTGGCAAAACCTTCACTTACTAAAAAAAAAAAATAAAATCCAGCTTGGAAGGACATTTCCAAGAGAATATGAGAAAATGTAAGATCAGCTCTGTTTGAAAAGGAATTGCCTTCTTCCATTGACAAGTGACAGAGAGGAAACTGTTGTTCTTATTTAAACATGGCCCAAACCTGCAGTGTATAAACTTCTGTTGGTCTCAGGCTTGTGGTCCCTGTTTCTTTTTGCTTTTCATCTTCAAATCTGTTTTTTTTTTCCCTTTTACTGTCATGCCTGACTCCTTTTCTCTCTCATGTAGGAGGTCGGCTTTTCAAAACTGATCTTATGTCATCTTACATCCAGAGTCAGTGTCCTTGCATCAAAATAGCCCAGCATCATTAGGATATTTCAGTGCAGAGAGGCTGCTGTCTATGAGCTGTTTATACAACTTTCTCTGAAGTATCATCTCGTCCAGGCCACACAGATGCCTGGGCTGATGCAAGCTTGCATTACCCATGTTTCTAGGTCAAACATCTCGGAAGATCTCTGCAGACAAAAAGCCCACAGCCTTCAAAAAGTGAGGAGGATGCTTCCAGTTAAGCTATCAGAGGGGGAAAAAAATCCCATATTTCCTTTTAATTGATTTTTTCAAACTCTGCCCTTCCAAAAAAATAAAATAGTACCCAAGGTGCATGTAGGTATGAAGCAGAGCAGGATGTTAAATAGGCAACCTACGTCAGCAAGGAGCTTGCTCGTAATCAGCCATCCACCTGAAATACCTGGGGGCAAGGAAGGAGGCTGTGGGAACATGTTGCAACAGACTGAAGCCATCTCGGAGGAGAGCTGCCACACAAACGGCGAGGCGGAAGGGTGCCTTCGCCTTCAGAAGCCACTTGTTAAACGTCTCCTGTTTGATCCCCACGTAACAGCACGCCAGGAGCAGGATGAAAATGTTAATTCCAAGAGAAGCCCCCCCGCCTCACTCCAGCAGGTTTATTATCCTAATTGACTTACGGCACTCGGGTCTAAATTAGCCTGCTTGGAAATGTGATCGGCACCAGTAATTTTCCACTTTATGACATACTTTATAATAAATAATTTAAAAAATCATAAATAGCAGTAGTATTAGATCACTGGCTCTCATGAACTAGCCTTAGTTTAAAGTATGGTGTAGAAAAGAGGGTTTTTTTGATGATGCATCCTTAAAAACCGTGTCTGTGTTACTCTTTTGCCGTAATTAAATTATTGCTTATAAGAACTTTTGCTTGGTCAAAAAGAGAAAAAAAACCCCAATTATAATAATTCCACTTCAGTGTTTTCCATAAGCTCCTAGCCAAGTTGGCCAATAACTAAGGCAAAGAGCAGGGAAAAAAAAGGTATGTATTGTATACTCACTTAAAACTTGGCTAGAAATGACCTTTTATTGTCTAATTTTTTTTTCCATGCCCAGCTTGGCTACTTGAGGCAAACTCATTGCCAAGTTTCTATAATGTGTTATTTTCCTATGTGTTATATGTTCAAAAACATTTTTAAAAGCTGCCCTCCAAGTGTTGTACAAAGGTTTTGCATGGACAAGGCCAGAGGACCCTGGGTTTGATAGCGGTACCAATGAAGATGCTGGCGTTCAAAACCAAAATGTTTTGCTTGCATTTTTTTTTTTTTTTCCCTTTTTTCCCCCCCCGTCCTGTTCCCCATGCAGCCCAACATGGCAAGATCTCCAAATGGGCTGTGCTAACAAACGCAGCTGAAGACAGCCATGTGATGTTAATATAAACCTCCTCTGTCAGCTTGGAGAGGCACCAGGAAATCTCCCCCGGAATGCTTTTTGCAGCGCCTGTCTCTGCTCGGTGCCACGCGGTGGCATTTGTCAGGCGCACTCAGCCGCGGCTCTCCGGAGGGCTCGGACCCTTTTCCCTCCGTCTGGGTCACTGTTACATGTGTTGTGTTGTGTCTGAGCACATCGATGACTTTTTAATTTAAAAAAGAAAAAAAAAAAAAAGGAAGCGATTCTGGGTTACAAAAACCAACCCCCCAAACCAGTTCCTGTCATTCTGGCTCATCCATAAGGATCTGGCCATGCCATAAGTGATACTTGAGTCACGATAAAATAAGAACTGAAACTCTCTTTACATTCAAGGGTAATTTCTCTTTGAGTCCCTCATTAAAAACACCACACTGGAATAAATATAAAGACCAGGGGCGCAGGCATATTCTTATTTGGGATCATTTCGTTTTAGAAAGGAAGAAAAATAATTTTAAAGTTTGATGCAATTTCTTTTGTGGTTGTGCAGTTTAAGTTTGCATTTCACTGCGTTTGCCTCAGAGACATGTTTAATTTCTTTCTTTTTTTATATTTAATTTCATTTTCTGGTTTTTATGAAGTCCCGCAATGATTTTTTTGTGGTGAGCTGCCATGGTGTTACCAATGCATCTGAAATATTACAGGCAGAAAGACAGCCACTTGAAAGCAATAATGAAGGCAAGTCTGTCCTAGCTTTTATTTCCTATATGTATTTTGTCCTATATAAAGTTATACAAAGGGTAAAGCTTTCAGACATCCTGATCCTGCAACTGCTTATAAACATATTTAATTTTATTATGCAGTGGCACAAGTTGAATACATCTATAATACAGAGATGTAAGCTCTAGGTTTTGAACATAATTTAGAAATCCAGCTACGGAAAAGCAAATAAAAGTGCAATTTTCAATGTCGTACAAGTTTCCTCTCTGCATTTTTGTGTTACCAAACATGTTTTAAAACCCTACCCCAAGTGATTTAGGAGCAAAAGCCCCACTATCAGAGACAGGAGCCTCAATCAGTCAAATGTGGCAGAAGGTGATTATATTCCTGATGGGGCCTTTTCCATTTTATGGATCATCCTATTTTCACATGTTTATTTTTCACTCTGATGTAGATGGACTCACTCTTCATTAGCATGTTGGTAACTGAGCGCATATTTAACTCTGCTCTGTGCACTGCTGGCATTTGTTGGGTTACTTAAATGCAGGTCAAATCAGAGAGGGCTTGGAAGAAAAGCGGAGACAAAATTGAGAGAGGAAAGGTCGTGTGCAGCACGATGCACACAGATGGCTTATTATCACTAGGACCATGTGGCGGAATCCAAACTCATCTGACAGTCTGTTTTCATGATACAAAACTCTTTCAGGGACTGCTGAATCTCTGAAAGTATCTGGGTGCATTCTGCATGATGTTCACACCTCGCTGACCCCGCAGAAGCCTCAGAGAAGTTGCAGTTTCAAATCTAGTTTTGCAAACTAAGAGGTTTAGTGCAGTGCTTGTGGTGGGATGGAGATCCCACCAAACATTTTGGTGTTTGCCAGGTCTCTCGAGCCAGACTCACCAGGTTTCTATAGGTTTCCAGAGACCAGATGGACATTTTGTGGGTCCCACCTTGCCTGGCATCTCTGCAGGAGTGAAAGTAACTCGACAGAAGCTCTTCTCCGTGGATCGGTCCTTACCTTTCTCCTGCTCAAAGACTACGCAGAAAGCAAGAATCAAACGACTGGAGGATTTACGTTGGAACTAGATCCCCATGGATCAGAACATGAATAACACCTCCATCCCCTCCCAAATCTTCCAGGCCTGACCTTTCACAATCTCCATTTCCTGACCAATGACTCCAAAGAAAATAGAGCTGCTAGTTGGTATTTAATGGAAATCTGCGCAAAACTTGTCAAAATACACCACCATGCCTGTCAGATGCCTGGGACAAGACCTCTACAGTAGTTTCCAGAAACCCAGTGCAATTACTTACATTTTAAATTATCTTTAATTGTCGCATGTGAGCTACAGAAACATTTTTCCCCACTCTGAAGCAAGACCTCGCTATTAAGAGTCACCCCATAATTGCGGCTTTAATAGGGGGACCGCAGCAGGTCAGCCGCGAAGGTTAGCGCAGGGCGCAGCAAGGCGAGAGCGGCTGCTGAACGCCAGTAAGTGGAAGTGACACATCACAATAGTCCCATCAATTATGTAGGGGCAGTTTGGAGTGTAAACTTTTTAGTGAATCTAATTACCCCGCCAGATGTTTTAATCCAATCTCCTTGCCCCTCCTCTGCCGTCAAATACTACGCTGTTTTTCGAGTCCCTGATATGAAAAAGTCACCTTAACTATAGAATCTAGAATAAACTTGTTGCGTTTTTTTGCAGGAACTGAGCATCCTTTTGCTATCCGAGAGATTATTCAGGTTCATGTGTGACTCAGTACTCGTGGGATTGCACTGAATCAGAACGAACGTGCTTATGAATTGATAAGGGTGTCATGAAGGGTGCAAGACTGATGAAAAATAGATGAGATGGTGTAAATATGCTCAAGAGCTGAATGACAACTGTTAGCCCGGCAATGCCGAATTTAAGCAGGCCCTGTCAGTAGCATTAGAGATGCTGCACCAGATTTTCCAAGGCTGCTTGCAAATTGACCTAATGTTCCTGTTAACACAAAATCTTGAAAGTGCAGCTAAAAGTGGCATTGCTGAACACTCCTGATTCGCTCACAGATTGCAGTCAGAAGCGAGCATGAAAGAAAATACTTGCCTGCGCATCCAGGAGAGGGGAAAATAGTGAATTAACTGTGCACACAAATGCATGATATTACCTTCCAGAAGCGTAAAGCAGAGAAGGAACCTGCCAGCACTGGGAGGAGTTTCCTTGTCATTCAGTGAACTGTGGTTTTTGGTTTGGTGCTAAATCTGGGTGTGCACATGCAACGTTGATCAGTCTTCAGCCTTGACTGCGGTGCATGGAAAAAATCTCTGTCTTTGACAACTTAAATCCCTAATGTGAAAAAACCCAACTCAAATCAGAGGAGTCTCAAACTGTTCTTTGTTAGAACTCCAGTTGACCAAGTTGATGGTCTTTATTTTCACCAGCTTATCACATTAATAGTTGCTTTTCTTCACTTCTTGCCCCATCTTGTTTTCCAGTGAGAGAACATTCAGACTTGAACCAGGCACAATGTTAGTCGCATGCTCTTGGAAGGAAACACGCAGAGCAAACAATGAAACAAGGCTGTTTATAAAGCCTTCAACACGTTAGGCAGTGGAGAAGAGCCCAAGTTTCCACGTAAAGGCCCGAATGGACAAGAATGACGTGAAACACATGGAAAATATGGAAAATGTGGAGTAAGTAATAAAATTATAAATAAAACAAATACAATAAATTGGGAATGCAGTTTTACTCATAATGATTTGTGTTCCTAGTAACCCAAGACTCCCTTACCTTTGGAAAATTGCATGTTTTTCCAATGGGGGAGCTGACTGCAGGTAACAGGCCTGACGGGTTGTGCGGTGGCTTGGGCCATTGAATGGCTCAAGCGTTCAGCAGGGTCTGCTGCAGCCTTGCATAAGCCCCTTCCTCTGACAATGACTTGCATCATCATCTCAGGAAAAAATCACTTAATCAAGCGGGGGTTAATGTTAGTGCAGGAATTTTGGCCAGAAAGAAATCTTGGCTTGTTCTGGGTAGAGAAGTTTGCCTGATGGAGTTACCCGGATGCATTGTGCTAGGTTTGCTTTTTCTCACAAGTTTTCTTGCTTATCAGTGCCTGCACTTCCCTCCATGAGTGTGCTCTCCCAGTGCTACCCTGTGGATGTACTGGTGGGATGGGGACTCCAGTTTGTCATTGCCATGAAAGTTGGCAGGTACTTCTGGATCTCATACTGTGGGGTTGCCTGCAAAACCTCTGTTTTTATAAAACACTTGTACAGAGGCTGTCTTTAACAAGTTCAGTATCTTTTCAGCTCCAGAAAGGAATCCTCAAAAGCTAACTCTGGAAAAAAAAAAAAATAAAGTTCTTGTCTGCTTTAACTACTGCTTTATCGTTAGATTAACAATAGCTAGAGTTATAGAATAAGCTTATCAAATGCATGAAATATGGCTTGTATTCGTAACTAGTCAAAGGGCTGTTGGAGCCCAGGAGCCAGCGCGGTTAAGGGCACCTGTAGCAAAAGCCAATGGGACAGAAAAAGTGATGGAGCTGGACTCAGCTGCCTCTGACCCTTTGTCCCAATTAATTAGGTACCAATTTTGATGTAGTCTATTGGGAATGGCTTTGGTACTAGCCAAGAATAAGGCTTAAATTCATGATTTTCAGATGGAAGAATTTATATCCAAATGGACCATCTAAAAGGGCAGCAGAAGCCCAGAGGAGTGAAGCAACATGCCCAAAGTCATTATGAGAACCAAAGCGTGCGCACAAAGCACAGTGCCACGGTCTGAGACAATTAAATGCTGAATTATATGAAACTGTCCCTTTGCTGTTGTCAACAGCTTGGAAAAGTTTCCTTTGATGCCACCGCGATGATTTGTTTTGCTGCGCTAGCAATAAAAGAAAAAAAAGGGGAGAGGGGAGTACAAGCAGTGTATGAATTGCAGCTATTCTTCAAGGTGAAAGATCTGAATTTCCATTTCCCTGTGCCATTAGGACTGATACGGGTCTGACTGGCCAGTATATGGTGAAAAAGTCCCTCCGTGTGCCAGTATTGAAAACTGTTTGTGCATTAGTTGGAGTCTTTGCCAGTGAAATAATATCGTCCCCTTTGTTTATTATATTGAAACTCGATAAAAGAAAGTGTCGGAGGGGGAAAAAAATAAGTTTGCGGTGTGAAATGAATGTTCTCGTCTGGGCTCCAGGATGCAGCCGTGAGTAACGTCTATGGCATCGCTGGGCGTCCTACTGCAAAAAACAAGTTCTTGTGCTGCTGCAGCTGTAATCTGGGGGTTTGCTGGGAGAGGGACAGCCCGTGTTTTGCCAAGGGACCGCCACACTCCATCAGTTCTGGGGACTGTCCCCTTTCAGAGGCATTGCCTTCTGGGGTGATGGAGGTGGCATAGACTCCGTAAGTAACTCAAGTCCAGATCTAGATGCTCGACACTGTTATTCCTGAAAAAGGCAGACCCGTGCAAGCTTGTTCTGAAGCCCAGCATTATCTCGGTGCCTCAGCATTCGGAATAGGTGCCACTCCCCCATTCTTTTTCTGAAGAAGTGACTACATGTTGGAGATATTTCTGGATCAAAAGCTAGCTTTGCTGCATTGAAAATTAGCAGAAAAGACCCCAACCAAATGAAGTGTCCTTTTCTAATGAGAAAGCTAGATGCTGTGTGTTATCAATGTGCTTGCAAATTGATGTAACCCCTTTACAATACAGTGGCAAGGAATTCCTTTAAATTACAAAATCAAAGTAAAGCCAAAACAAAACCAAACAACCCCCTCCAAGCCCAAAAGGTCCCTGTACAAAAAAGGCTATAAAAATCTCACATGGCTGAAATGCTGCGAGATTCCAAAAGTATTAAGCAACATCAATTTGTAAGGGGGAGGAAAAGTATTAGTCAGATTATAGATGCTTTGGGCCAGTCCTCACAATTTTATTTCACATCTGTAAGTGTTAGCGCTGAGGGCTCTCACTCTATGACAGGGGACCTAGGTGTTAATTCAATAGGAACTGTAATAATAGCAACAACAACAGCAATAACACCAGTAGAAATATTGGCATCCACCTCACCCAGCTCAGCACACACGCCACTGGACTACCAGACTATATTGCTTTTTACCTGGGCAGCTATAACGTGTGACTGCATGGATGAATACAATAAAGCAGAAAGGCAACGGTAGCACAATACGACGTGGCCGTATTGCACTTTCTGGAGCCTGAGCTGGCACAGCTCTGGGAGGGAACAGCCGGTCCCTGCAAAAGCTCTTGTATTTCTTTGGGTCGAGGACCGGTGCAGCACCTTCAATATTACCAGCACAGTCTTTCAAGAAATTGTTTTTCCAGAAGAAAGACATTGGCTAAATGAATGAAAATAATAAAGGTTTATTTGAAAATGACGATCCTTCATGTTTGGTTTTTAGTTTTTAAAACTTTAGAGGGTATTTCAGAGCATAGTTTCTGCTGTCTGTGTAACAAGAGCATTAGAAGCAGCATGGGTTTAAGTGAAATTTGAGATTCACATGACTCCAAACCTGGAGTTTTACAAAAGAAGACAATGAACATGCCTCTGCCCCAGCTTACGTCATGGCAGTTTGGCATATAGAAATAATACTGCTTTACTGAAATGCTGCACTAGTCAACCAGTCCCTTCTCTCCTATACTGCGCTGTAGGATAGGTGTCTATCCTTTTCTTCTTGAGATGAAGGCTGTGATAAAAGGATACCCCATCAATTATTAGAAAAAATAAGAAGTACTAAAGAGAAAGAGCCCCTTCTGGCTTCAGATAGCTGCAGCTTGGTAAAGTTTGAGAGCAGGGCATCCTGAGGGTTAAAGGAAGAAATATTCTCCCCTTTTAAGTGTGTCTGTGTGCACAACAGCCCAACCTAACATTTTGTCTTCACTAGCAAGCAGCACACACACACACACACACACACACTGTCTCAGCATGATCCAGGTCACTCCGATTTCAGGAGACTTATTAGCTTTACAGTGTTAATGGAAACCAGTCTCCAATGCGGGGTGGAGCAGCGAGGTGAACCAGGAGGCTGGGAGGGGGGGATTTGCTTTCTGAGGTGTCGAGTACCAAAAGTGGCAGCAACTTCTGACAGTTCCTAAAAACACCCTTATTGTGGCTCGTTCGGTTTCTGGGCAGAGATGCCTGTGAGCAGATCTAGAGAGCAGCCCCTCATGCTGCTGAAGGACCTTCTGTCCCGCGGCAGACGTCCTGGAGAGCAGCATTAAAAAGATCAGCTCACTGGCTTTTGCATGGAAAGGCAAGATAAATACATGTTTCCACCCAGCCTTTGAAATGGGTTCACAGGGGTGTTCTCCTCCTCGTGTATAGCCCCTTAACCTACAGCCCAAGATGCTGCTCCGCGTGTTGGGGCAGCAACGGCTGCTGTGCAAAGAGAGCCCAGGAAAGACGGATTAAGAGCTGTCTCGCTCGCTCTGCCTCCTAACCCGGGCAACCCCTGTGATTTTCCATGTTGGCATGTGTGACCTGGGATTACTCCCCACCCTTTGCACCTGCGGCTGCTGCCAAGTCCCTCCAGGCAAACCCGCATCCCCGTTGTCTGCTTCCCTCCGCGGATTTGGGCGCCGCGGCAGAGCTGCCCGAGCACGGTGAAAATGCGAGACTCGCCCCGGGGTGGTTGCTTAACGCACTGTGCGTTAATTGGGGACGGTTACGCGGTAATGCATGTGGCAAAATGCTCATCTCCTATGCGGTGAGGTCTTTATGCTTTTAAGTCTCTTTGCTCTGACAGCCTCACAATTAATAGGACCTCTGCGGTGTTGCCGGTGCCATGTGCTGACGAGTGCTTGACCACCACTAAAAGCTAAACCTCCAGTAGTCCCAAATAAATAGCCTTATAGTACTTATACACGTGAGACAATGAGGTGTGTGGCATGATAAAAAAGATGGAGAAGGGCATCATCCCTGCTTGCAGCTCTCCTTGTAGCCTAAAACTGCCACTCCAGCGCTGAGCTCTGCAGACCCCCCCACTCCAGAAACAGCTTCTCTCTCCTGACACCATGTCCCCCTCCCTTGCCCAGCACCCTGGGAAGGATGGCTCCCGCTTCTGGTAGGAGATCTCCAGCGGGGAATTAGCAACTAGGGAATTGCCCTCCACCACAGCTGCGTGGGAGCTTGTGTAATATTCTAGCACTATCAGTCACATTGCTCATATTTACTTCTTTTGGCCCAATTCTCTGCCTGCCAAATAAATGTGCAGCTGCAGAAGCTGAGCTCTAGTAGAAAGCTGAAGGATTTACTTCCAGCTATTGAAAGGTTTATAGCCGAGAAATGTTAAGTTGCACAGATTCTGCTGCTGGAGATGCGTCCTCCTCCGCTTCCTCCCGCAGATGCTGCTGAGTTAAGGGGAGTGTTGCATCGTGGACCATGTTCAGCTGCTCCTTTCATCTGCGGAGCCAAATTCCACCTTAAACATTGTTTGAAGGCAGTAATTCAGAGGCAGAACTTGCTGCTGGTGCTGGGAGCAGAGAGCGGTTCACTGCTGTGTGCAAGGCAGAGACACCTCATGGGCACTGTTTGAAGATGAGTAGGGATGAAAAATTCCTCTATGTGTTATTCCCAGCTGTCCCTGTCGTTTCTGCTCCATTAACTCTGGGACTGGCCCAAACATCGTTAGTACGTACGTGTGTGTCCAGGGGAAGGCTTGCCAGCGCCTGCTGCAGCGAGGCACTCTGGAGTGCTTTTATTTGACTAAAAAGGGTCATTCTGTACAACTTTGGAATTCACAAAAGGTGAATTATGAATGTGTTTGTGTTTGATTTATTATCAATAGGGAGAGACTGTGCTTTTGCGGGTAGCTGAATCAAACAGGACCAGGCCCTCGGATGAGACGCTGCCTTCCTTGTGCCATAGTATTTAGCTCTGGGTACTTGTAATACTGCAGCTGCTACAGCCTCTGGTTCATTGAATCGCCCTGTTCGACTCGATGCTACTCTAAAAAAAAAAGCAACCCACAAAACCCAGAGCAAGACAGTAGCATAGCATATAAACAGAATATAAAAAGCAGAGTGCTGGGGAGGGAAAGGGCATCTGAAGAGCAAAGCATTTGCCAAACGAGAGGAAGAAGATGTGGCTGAACACAACAGAGAACTCGGGTATCTTCAGGAGATATTAGGTAGGATGAAGGGTAGGTTTCTTACTCCTGAGTCTGTGTGCCTTCAGCTCTGTAGCATTCCCAGTGTTGCTTTGTGCCTGGGAAATCACGAGACAACTTCTAGCTTTAATCCCCATGGGTTGGTGACATATGGCAGAGATTCACAATAACAGCAATGAAATCCCTGAATTCGCTTGTCCCAAAATGCCCTCTTCACTGTCCTCCCTGCTCTCCCCTCCCGGCTCTGGGACCCGGGGTCTGGGGACACTTGGAGCAAGCAGGGTTTGGAGGGTAGCTGCTCCCTTGGTTTCCCTTAAGCCATGCTCAAGCCCAAGGGTGTTGGATGCTCTCTCCATCCTTCGGGACACCAGCCCTCGCTCAAGCTGTCTTTATTTAAGCAGTTGGTGCTTCACAGATTACTTTCAGGCCCCTTGAGGATAGAAAGTCTTTTACCTCTTCTGGCCCTGAGACTGTTCCAACAGCTGTAACTATTTCATTTTTAATTTACTCGATACAACTTGTCTCTGCTTAATCCATCAGGACAAGTTTGAGAGTTCCTGACCCATAAATCCAGAGTGGGGAGGGTGGTGGGGTTTGGGCAGGAGGGAAGAGAAGGGGGAGAAAATAAAGGAAAAGAAAAAAATGCAAAGGATTTTGAAAAATTGTATCTAAATCATAGCCAAATGTATTTTCCTAGCTTATGACAAAGTGCAAGACTAGACCCAGCAAAACAGCCAGGTCTCACCTCAGTGCTTGGGGGTGAGGCAAGACCATTGCTTTTTCATGATGACATACTCCACTACACTTAACTTTTCAACAGCGTAAACCTCCTAAATTTGTCTGGAATGGACCTTAACTTTTTTTTCCTGCTAACCAGTTCCTTTTGTTTAACACAAACACTAAAGAGGAAAAACTGCTTTGCATCTTCTTTACACAAATATACACAAATAGGGTTTACGTCACGAACTTTTAAAAGGCAAAACCTCCTCTCCTTCAGGTGCCACTTTCCCTCTGTTGCCACTGTCAAAGGCCCTGTGCTCTTTTTCGGGTGGGTGGTAGGACTGCTCTAAATCAATCAGTTGACATTAGACTAATGTCTAATTAGCTCTGGGTGGGCATGTGCTTTGATTATAGGAAGAACCTCGGGCAATGACTTGTGTTTTTAAGGCCCACTTCTACACATATCAATCATCTTTTGACATGCAGAGCAGGAAGGAAGAAAAATAAGCTACAATAAAAAAAAGAAAAAGAATTGAAAAGAAAGAATTCTGCAATATTAAAGTGTACAGGAGTGTTTATAACCATATGGCAACACTGCAGTTACGGCTGAAATGAAGAACACGCTCTTGTACATTGGCATTAATAAGAAGAGCTTCTCTGGCTTAGGAAGAAGCCCAAGAAATAATTTTTTCCTTAACCATCCTCCATGATTTTAAGCAAGGAGAGAGGTTTCCTTTTTAGGGACAGAAAGGTGAGATGCGTCATCTCAGGGAGACTTGATACTGCTAAAGCTATTTTAAGGAGAGCTAAACAGACCTCTCCCATCAGGGCAACTCTTCCTTTGGGAGATGCAAAATCAGGCTGCATTACCTATGTCTGCTGCTGTGGCGTCTCATGGCCATGAGAGGCCACGGGTCTCTTTCTCCTGCTCTTTTCCAGTAACCTGACTGTCATGAGACTGAGTTTTCCCTTAGGCTGCTGGGCATTTATTTTTTTCCCCTCCAATCAGGTCTTATTTTGCCATTTCTCTGCTTTTTTCATTGCACATGACAATTTACCAAGGCTTTGCTGTGCGTGTGTGTACTCCATGTGTTTGCTGCTCTCTATAACTAGCTCCATCTCGCTCGCTTTGTAGTCACTCTCTGCCTCCAGAGGCTACCCAAGTGTGGACAGCAATGCTGTGAAGACAAAATTGATGCCAAGTGAGGACATTTCAAGCTGCAGAATTTTTCTGCCTCAAAAAAAGAAAAAAAGAAAGAAAAGAAAAAAACCCCACCTTCTTCAAAACCAGCATCTCCATTTCTCACTTTAATTGTTTCACCTCAGTCTGTGTAACAATGCTTCAGTTTATTGGGAAAGACAAGAGGGATTTTTTTAGAATTACATGTAGATATAGAAACCGTATAGGAAAGGTTCTAATTATAACTATTAAACTCAGAGAATAAAGGGATACAGTATTCCTAGCTCGCTTGGCGGTTAGGAGTTATGCAATACTTTCTGTGCTTTAAAATGTGTGGCAAACGATGTGATTTTTTTAAAGGAAGAATTATTTTTATTTTATTAAACTCACCCTCAACATTGTTCTGCTTTGGGTGATTGACTTTACCTCTTTCCTGAAACTTTTTATGCAGAGCAGATGGGGAAGAGGTTTTTGTGAGACATGCCAGAGGTGTACTTTAAATAATAATAATAATGCTAGTAATGCTAATAGTACTGAAAGCCCTCTGGTGTACACACTCTGATTGCTTTATTCCTGGCTCCTCCTATAATTCTCTGAGACCACATTATAAAATTGTTGGGTGATGATTATCCAGGGATTAGGGATTAGCATGGTGGTTTGACTGCCTGTCAAAGCCTTAAAATAATACACAGATTAAAATAATTCAATTATCTCATCAATAATGAAGCAGATGATTTTGAAGCCCATGTAATGTCTAATGGAAAAAACCTACAGTGGTTAATGAGAAGGGACAGATTTTCTGCATGAGCTCATGATCTCTGTTTCAATCTTAGTTTGGTCTGATTTCTGCAGAAAGATTTAGTAATATCTATAGCACTCAATTAAATTTCAGAAGCTCATTAGGTTGGCAATCTCATTTAGTATGCACATGTATTGGGAACTTAGAGATAAATGTAATAACTAAATATAATAGAGCTGATCATTCAAAGCAAGCAGCTTGCTCCCATTCCAAAAAAAAAACCCCAATCCCAAACCTAACCACCTTTGAAAGGGAATGATTAAATAAACAAATGAAACAAATCAAAGTTTTCCACTGAAACTTACTCATCAAACCTTGAAGTCCTCCCTGCCTTGTGGCACTGAAAGCAGCTGGAGGCTGGGACTGGAGGAATAGGAGTAGCTGGGGAAGGCAGTGCTCAGCCCAACTCTCTTTTGCAGAAACAACACATGTGTTTTTCCAAGGGGAAAAAAAACATGTCAGAAGAAGCAACCACCAGAGCCCTAAGTGCTCTTAGCATTAAAAAAAAAGGGGGGAATAAAAAGGAAAAGATGCTGAAAACACAGTGAAATGAGTACCTGAATCGTGTGCAGGACACGTGGACACCACTCTTTATTAACTCCTAGAAAATAATTCGGTGAAGAAGCACAGGTGAGCAGGGCTCACCCATATTCCCCTGTTCCAGGTGTGGCTTCCTGAGCTTTCCCTGGGGGCTTTGCTGTCTCAGACTCCAGAAATTACCCACTGATCTTGAGCAACTGCGTGTGTAAATCCCTGAAAGCCTGAGCCCACTAGTGTGGTACCAGCTGGGCTCCACGTGAGCTTGACCCACCTGAATTCAGCTGGTGCCTCTGAAAATCTTGCCCTAAGCTGAGAGTTAACCAGAGTGCCCTGTACTGGTAATAATGATGTTGGAGAAGTGACATCTGTGCATGATGTAGGCTGGCTCAGAAGACCTTGGTTTCTTGAGGGACTAACTACCCATTGAAGGCAGAGAGAATTAAAAACTACCACCAAAAAGAGCACTATATTTTCAGAGAAGCTACGACACAGGGAAAGGGTTCAAATTCTCTGTTAATATCCCTCAGTGTAACAGTAAAATTACAGAGCATCACCAACATTTATATTATTATATTATATGATATCAATCATATTATTTTATATCAATCATATATCATATCTAGAAGAATGCCAATAGAGTCTTAAGACTGAAGAAGAATCTGGTCAGGAATACCAGAGGAATGCTTTTTCTTTCGATATGTTGCAAAGGAAGATTCTTTTTTAAGAAGTACCATCACACTGCTTTAAGCAGTTACTTTGTCTTGCAGCTTGTCTGCAGGGAGAACTGCTGCCCAGCAGTTAGTGTCTGGAAACAAGAGCGAAGACACCTGGATTATGTTAATGGTACCGCCACTGACTTATGGCTGACAGCTCTAAACTGGGAGGAGAGCTCTTCTAAGTGCTCGTTGTCAGAGGCTGAGTTACTATTAAAGAGGTTTTTCCAACAAGGGTTTAAAACAAACAGAGAACAGAGAGGCTTCATCAGATGACAATAAAATCCAGAGGGATGAGCTGGTGGTAGAGTCCAGCTCTCACATGTTGTGCATGTTCTCACTTATGGAGGAGGAGGAGGAGGTGATGAACACCCTGTGGTAACGACCACCCTACGGGCATCTGGGAGAGAGTGAAGGGTATTTTGTGGAGCCAGAACAGAGAAACCAGGGATACCCGTGAGTCCTCGCAGCCACGCGAGTGGCCCTGGATCTGTTTTGCGTGTTGATTCACAGCTTGGAAGAAGGTCCCAAACCACAAATCCTGCAGTGAACCGCTGTACCAAGCTCATTTACTCAGACTTCATGCAGGGAGTTAGGCTTTTTGTCCATTTTTCTATTTATTACCAGACGTGAAAATAATAACTCCTTCAGCTGAGGCTACACAACCAACCACAATCGGTCAATTCAGTCCACGGCATAGACATTCTCCTGGACTCCCTTCTGACTTCAAACTCACACCGGACAGTTTCTGAGAACAACTGTCTTTGCTCAGCTAGGAAACTCCATCCCAGCCTGGCAGACAACGCTCTGGATGCAATTTCTCACATTATAGGCCTGCTCTGTGAGACTACAGCAATAAATATGCCTGGGGATGCTGCCGTTAGCATGTACAGAGCTCCCGTTGGTGCAAAACATGCTTTTTTCCCAGCCATTCAGGTGTTGGGAGGCACCAGATGATAACTTCTGTGGCTTCCCCATGAGGTGCAAAGCCTCTTTGAGGACATAGGTCCCCACCTGCGAAGCATTTCACAGTAAGAGGGTGTCTGAAATGCCCATAAGTTTAAGCAACCTTGCAGAGCTCAATGCTGAAACCTCTGCTGCACCACACATGTCCCCTTAGCAAGGGGAGAGGAGAACCAGCAACAAGGTGGATATTATTTGTCGCAAAGCTCAGCATGGTCTTGGGAGACCTCCAGGCTCCATAGGTGACTAAATGTAAAAAAGGACATAGCTCTGAGCAGGGTAATAGCTCTCAGCGTGTCTGAGGCTTAGAAAGGTTTCTGCTGTGCGGCAATAAGAATAGACCAGACTAACCAACCTGGCTCGCTGGCTACTTATCTGCTAGATGGGGCTTTACTAAAGCCCGCTTGTCTCAGAAAGTATGCTGTCATGCCAATAGTTAATCTCCCAGGTACAAAGTTGGTATTCAAAAATGCTGGAGGCTCACTGGGTTGCAAAATCTCAAAAAGAAATGGTTGAGAAGCTTTGGTACAGGAGTGACTGGATATTTCAGAAATGACCACAGAGGCAGATTGTGGTATGGCTTTACACGGTGGGCTTGAGCTTCCAGATGCAGTTTAACGCATCCCCATCACCAAGAAAACCACTAATGCTGAAGTATTTAAAAAAAAAAAAGAAGGTCCGTGTTTCACTGCTGCATAGATTTCCTCTCAAGTTGCTAATTATGAATCCTACAGAATCAAGCAAAATGCATTTATGGCTTTAAAAATGTGTCATGACTTTGAATTGCGCTACAGAAAGCCCAGGTTACGGTTTTATTTCTCTTCCCAGATCTCATGTTTGCTCATTAATTAGTGCTAGTTTCAGGAGATTAGATGACTTTTTAATGTTTCCCATGTAAAAAGAACATAAAGTGAATTTTTTTGTTTTTGTTTTTTTCCCTTTGCAAATGGAAAGGAAAAGTAAAGAGACCTTTTTCATTTATACGCAGCTATTTTTTAATTTTCTTTTGAAAAATGTTGCCAGTACCCAGAAGTGTCAAATTCTAACACGCAGGGGGAATAATGTTGTTTTTTAGCTGGTAATAGTCTGTGTTTTTGTGGCTGACTATTGGGAAATTTTTAACATATTTCTTCATCCTGTATTTTCAGGAGATGAGATGACATTTTAATGTTCCAGGGTAGAAAACCCATAAAGAAAGTGCATCTTTTTCTCAATAATTTTGAGGATATCTTTTACTTAGAAAGCAAAAGTAATCACATAATTGGGACTGTTTGTATATATATCTTTATGTTCAGTTAACAACCAGAAACCTGATGATACAGGTTTTTGTAAGGAATGCAACTACTTGCATACTTTGCTTAGGAGTTCAGTGGTGCGTTGTCAATGCCTGGGACTTCCAGGTGTGCAAGGGGCCGGAGCAGCCCCATGGCAGACTGGCTCGGAGGCTGCCCCATGCACTGCACCTGCTATTTTCTGTGATTTTCAGAGCATATACAGTGTTGGGTTATTTAGGAAGACCATTGGCTTTGCTGGAGGTTGGGAAGGTTTCATGACTGCCCAGCTGAAACTTCCCAGCAAAGGAAACTCAGATCACATCCATCCCTGCACCTTCATACGGAGCTGGAAAATAACCAGTGAATTAAAGAATATCTCAGGGCATAGCCTGAGGCAGGTTCTTTTTGGTAAAGGTGGTGTGCAAGGTAGATTTCAACGGTAGCAGGCGGTATGCAGCCAAAAGACACGACTGCACATTGCGGGGACCCTACCACTGACCTGGCTGCTCTGCTCAGGGCATTTGGTGCCCGGCTGTGCCGTAATAGCAACACCAGCTTTAGTTGTGACCGAAGGGCAAAAGCTCATTAGATCGTGCCCAGAGCTGCGCTGCTCTGAGATTTGGAGCTAGCTGGAGGTAGAGAGGGAGATCTGCTCTACGCTTTGAGAACTTGACTCCCAGACCACACGAGTTTGACTTTGTGCAACCAGGAATTCAGACTGAATTCCTAGAGCTTCGGAGCTCTTGTGCCGGTGCTTTCCATCAACACTGCAGCGTCTCATCCTGAGCTGTGATGTTTGGGTCTGATTCTGCTTACTCTTAACCCAGCAAAGCCCAGGAAAACCTCAATAACTCCATTGAGGTTTCTGCTTCGGGCACTGCTGTGAGAAGAGAATTAAATCATGGCAATGTGAGCTAGAGACAAACCCTGCGAGCCAGGGATGCTCTTTCTAAGCACTGATGCCAGCCCTTGCTTGCATCAGCACGCAGACTCGGATGCTTATGGCAATGCCCTCGTTCCTATGGCTTGTCTCGCCGACCATCCCACATGCGCATCTTTAGCCCAGTAAGTGCTGTGCCGCAGCCTGTGAGATCCAAGGGGCTGCGGAAGCTGAAGCTCCTGAACACTCTACAGGATTTCATCCCTTGTTTTCAGACCGTTGGGTCATTTTATCACAGCCGAGAGCACCATGCAAGCCCCAGGACACACAACACCCCCCATGTGCCATCCCCACACCAGCAAGAACCCTTCCCAGCAAGACTGGGACGACCCACGCTGCAGCAGCTTTCGCCTGCTGCTCTGACATCTTTCAACATTTACTTTATGTGACTAAGGACACAAGTCCGGGCCTATTTCTTGATCCCACTGTGCCTATGAAACAAGCCTCTCTGGGCAGTTTCCTTCTGGGAGTAAACTGTCATTTTTCACCACATAAAATTTTATAAGTTTCAAGCGAATGGAAAATGGATTTTATTATTTTATTTTATTTTTTTTATATCTTTTTTTTTTTTTTTTTTTTTTGCCCTGAATGTTTTATGGCTGCAAAAACAGAATTTGTGGTTTGAACTGTTAAGGTTTGATGCAGAGGGCTATGGAACCTTTTATGTAACCCGCTGGCCTGAATAATTATCAAAATATTTTGCTTTCCACTCTTTCTAAGCCTCTGCATCAGAAAAAAATAGCGTATGCAACCTTTTGACCACAAAATAATACTACTAAGAAAGCCCCCTTCAGAAGCCGTGCTGGTGGAGCTGCCCTGGGGAAGGCCGGTAGCTCCCGGCAGCGGCCGCAGCGCCGGGGCTGGTCGGTCCTGGGATGGGGAGAAGGGACCCGGGGGGAGGTAGCCTGCGGGATGCGGGAGAGGACCTCACCTTGAGAAGGACTTTCACGCAAAGCGGCTGATTTCAGAGGAGGAGGAAACTGATCTTTGCTGAGATTAGCGAGACGCACGGGAGAGCCGCATCTGGCTCTGCCGAAGAGATGAACGCTGCTGACATCGGGGACAACTTTTGGTTTTTCAAACCATACCATCGCACACGATCTATGTCTCTGAGTAGCACCTCAGATCGAGTTCGTCTCCTCCGCCCTTCAGTCCAATGCTATTTCTGTGATTATTGTTAGCCTGACAGGAGTTTTTAAAATCCATCACGCAACGTGTGGTAAAAGCCAGTATCTGTGGTTACAAAGCTCATACGGACAGACGGCTTTTGCGCACACTCGCACGGCGTCAGAGGTGGGGACCGGCCCCAAATCCAGTGCCTGGTACAGACGGCAACTTTTGTAATCCAATTAACAAATGTCAGCAGGGAGGAATTTGTCCCCGGGCTCTGGGGCAGGGTGGATGCTGAAGCCCCATCCTGGCAGGGTGCAATGCTCTTTCTGCCCTGATCCTGCTGCTCCTCTGGGCCGAACTCACACAGATCTACGTAGCAGGGAAATTGTAACGCTTTTCTAGCGGACGTAGCATGAAGTGTGAACAACTCCCCCATCTCCAGTGTTTGGCTGTTATTTTACTTCCAGAATGACTATAGTCTCTTAAAGAAAAGGCATTGCACATCCACTGCTCCCTGCAACTCTGCTTTTTACTGTTTTATATTTACTTATACTTCTGTATGTTTAAATATAGAATTTTAAATGCTTTTAGAGTGAAAGCGTGTCATATATTTTTGTATAGCAAGTAGGGAATTGCTATTTCCAATCTGACCCATTAATTTAATCTTTAAATGGAAAGGGAGGTGTTTGATAACATTAATGTTTTTATTACATCTTTCCTTTCCTAGAAAATGTGTCGTATTTTTTTCTTCTAGATTTCTTCAATCTTCTCAGCTTTTGGACAACATATTTTGATAGCTGAAAATCCAAATGAAATGTTAAAACAATTTTTTTTTTTTTTAAAGTAAAAACAGTCAGCAAGGACGATGACATTCTTTCTGATCAGCTCACACAGAGATACAGCGGTCACTTTTCCGAAAACTTAAAGATACCAAAGCCTCTTTAAAAAAACTCTGCCTGAGTTCAATTCCTTTTGATGCAGTTTCAACATTAAAAACCAAGGGATGCTCTGACTGTCCTGGTAAAGGTCTCTCAAAAGAGAGAGCCCAGCTGTGCTGGCAGCAGGAGGATGCCCCATCCTCAGCACAGCTGACATGCTGCAAGTCTTTTGGTTCAATCCCACAAGCAACATGCGTGACATTTTGGACAAGAATTAATCAGGAATGGCTTCGTTATCGCTGATTTTACCTTGGGGCAAGGGAAATGGGCTGGATGACCTCTGAGGGTCACTCCCCATCCTACAGTTCAGGATTTTTCCTGCCTCCACGGGGGTGGATTTTAGCTCTGGCCCCTGCAGCCCTCCCTGCATCCTCCCCTCCTGGCTGCCTGCTGCACAGGGCAGGGAAATACAACCTCCGACTTTTGCAGAATTACCTTTTTTTTTTTTTTTTTTTTTTTTGAGGGGGTTAGGTGCTAGGACTCTTTGTTTCCATTTTTGCCTTCAAAGCAAAATAAACCCAAGGAAAGCAGTTTCTCTTTTTCTGTTGAGCAGTGAAAGGTGGGCTGAGGACAACCAAGACTGGAGGTTACCAAAACCTTTCTGCATGTGTTGAGCAGATGTCTGTTCTGCACTGAAGGTTTCCTCCCGTGACATTACTTGCTCTCTCCGTTCGCTTGGTCCCACATGCTCTGCCATGAGACATCTTCCACAGCAAGTTTTCACAGCCCCTCAGTGCCACCCTCCTTTTCCATGTGCTGAAAGGGAGGAAATATGGGGGGATTTTGTGGTGGGCTGCCCTTAGTATGTCCCACCTGGAGTAGGATGGGAAGAGATCAGCTCTTCCTTGCTGTAAATCAGTGCAATCTGGTCAAATTCACGGGACTGCAGCAGCCTGGATGAGAAGACAGTTCAAGCCTACATTCCACTCTTGCTCCCAGGGTCAGACTTTGGTCCTTCTGCATTACAACACTAATTAGACAGGGTTGTTAAGGAAAGGTGATGGTGGGGGAAGAACTGGAAATTTGTCACTGATCTCATTCTTGTGAGCACCCAGAGCAGGATAAGGATGGACAGAAATCCCAATTAGATGACTAATTTAGCTCCTTGAGCAGATTTTAGCCTTTGGCCCTGGAGCCAGAAGCAGAACTTATTGCTTCTAGGTTTGCCATGCTTGGCTGATTATTGGTTAATTGAGGCTTTTCACTGAAAGGCCTGGAAACGCTGGGTGACCTGGAAGAATGTGTCTTATGCCCTGGAGTCATCCTTGCTGGCTCTGCCTCCCTCCTGCTTCACCCAGCAGTTAAAACAAGCTGAAAAACAGCTTGGGGAAAGGCCTGAGGCCATGGCCAGGCAGAGGAGCAGGGATCCCAGGGGAGGCAGAGGGACTTCAAAAGGCTGGTGTCAGTGGGATGCTCCCTTCTGCTTGCTGTGCCTGAAACCATCCATCCGGGCACAGCCAGAAAGCCCTACTCAATTACCCAGAGTTTAATAAGAGTGCTAAATGAGGCCACTGATCCCCCCAGCATAGGTCCATCCATGCAGGAGCTGTGATGCCTGCCAGGGCGCAGAGGTTTGCAAAGCCCCGCGGTTCCAAAAACACACACAGGCATGTGCAGGAAGGAGCTGGGAAGGTGGCTTTCCTGCTATCCCCATTTGGGGTCTGGTGGGACCAGCTCCCACTTATTCACACAGCCCCTAAAACCACCTTCTAGATCACCGTGCAAAAGCTTGTGTCCATCCTCCCCCTCCTTTCTCTGCAGGTCAATAATACACAGTTGCTATCCTGAAGTGTTTTGTGAGGTTTTGCTGAATCCTATGGAAGAAAAAAAAAAAAATCTCTTCCTCTCCTTTCTGTAGGAAATACTCTACAGAAATGGCTGGTTACAATTTACTGGAGTTCAGGTACGAAACCCTGTGCCTTCCCTTCCTTTGCCTCCTAAAGGAGTTAGCATTAGTCCAATGCTAAAAGTGTTTCTTGTTGCAATGGCAGAAGTGCATTACACCTTGGGCAATGTCCAGAATAAGAGCATTTTCCTCCTTTACAACACTAAATTGAGAGGTTTATAGGCATACAGAAAATATTCCATAGCTTCTAGGGCTTCCTATAGTGTTGCACACCTTGAAGGTCTATTTTCTGAAAACATTGAATCATGCTGTGACTCACTGCAAAACGGGGATTGGGGTGCGGAAGCAAGGGAAGAGGACAGGTCTCCTCTCCCAGATGAACTCACCCATGACTGAATGGGGCTTTGCCTTGAGGGGATCCAGCAAAGTTTTTTGTACTTCTCTACCAGACATGATGCAAGCCTTCACTTTGAGCCCCAGATGTGCTCAGTCCTCAGTGTCCCCCAAATGAGGCTCCCTTGAACATCTGCACATGTGCCATATTCCTCTACACACATGACTACTGATTTCAAACAGCGGCTTGCCCCCCCCCCTAAAAAAAAACCCCACACCCAAACCAACTCAGAAGTGGCCAGCTGTATTCATTGGTAATGTCAGCCTTGACCAATGCTACACATTTGGAGGCAAGTTGAAAAATGCCAACTTTTATGAGAAAACAAATGCAGTGTAAGTTGTTTTTTTTTTTTTCTCCCCATAACAGAGCAATGAATCCCAAGCTTGCACACCTGATGCTCTTTGGTAGTCTGCACCTTTGTGAGCCTTGGACCTGGAATTCAGATTTTGGGACCATTATGAATAACCATGAAGACCAGAAATAAGTCTTATTTTTATGGGGAAAGCCAAAAATCTTTCTACTATTGCTTACCTTCAGAGTAGAGACTTCCAGTCATAACATCACATGCTGGGAGGCTCACAATCAGTAACAAGTGCTGGAAATAAGGGTGCTCCTCCCTCCCCACTCTAGTTCAATGTGAATCCCTGTGTCTAACAGCTTTTAGCAGGTACCTTGTAACAAAGTACTCTTACAAAAAAGATCTGCTCCACAGGCTCACCATGTAATTTTTTAGCCTGATCAGTGTATTTTTTTTTCACCAGTGTAACTGGATTTCATCCCTACACAGCACTGCCCAGTTAGAAGTGGGTTGCAAAAATACCTGCTTTTGCCAAGATATCCTAAACACCATTTTTATAGGTAGAATATGCAATCCAGACACTCAGCTGGTGGAATTTGGCATTGCTCCACCAGAGCCAGTGCAGGGACACTGATTTACACCAGTGCAGGAGCCAGCCCATGAATTTTCTCAGCCTATTTGGTTATCTCAATCTTACTCCATCATAGTGTTTGGATTTGTTTCAACCCTACTGTAGAAACAGAGCTGGTTTGGAGCATTGAGAGTGATTCATCTGCCTCTCCATAGGACTCTGTCACCATTTCAGGGACTCTGAGGTTACTTTCGATTCCTCTTTGCAAAGGGACAACACCAAAATGCTGGAACTGGAAATCCCATCCTTGTTCTTCTGCTTCTTTCCTGAACTTGCTGCTCTCTCCCCTCTGCAGGCAATAGGGAAAGGATGAAGATGAGTAAAAAAAGCTTTCCTTTTTATGGAGAAACTTTACAGTATTTCAGGAAATAATGATCTCAGTAAAACCCAGACCTCACTGAATTGATGGACAGCCTCAGAAACAAGCAGGGAGGTGCCAGAGTCAGAGTCCTAGAGAGAATAAGGCCTTCAATTACTGCAGTGATATAATTAATTAATTTATGGCTGTAGCCAGACAGCAGCGACAGCAATATTGACTGACTTCACTGCAATCTACATTGCTGACTAATGCTCATATCAACACCTACAGCAACCAACCAGCCACCAGCCCCTTTGCTGGCTGAGATTTAGCTTGATTTCTCCAGAGAGAACCTTTCCAGATCATTTGAACTAATTGAGGTAATGGAGAAATTGTTCTCATGCCAAAACACTTTTTTTTTCCCCCCTCCCCCTCTTTTTTTGGTAAGATGATAATATTTGGAAAGCTTCTGGCTACTACTTAAAGGAACAGGGCAGCCTCTTTAGGAGCAGCTCAGAGCCTTGGTGCTACACCTCATCCTCCTCGGGGTGCCAGGAGCCAAATCTCCCCCCCAACATCTGCTAAAGCCACCAGCAACACGAAACACCCCTTTAGCAGGAGCACATTGCGCACTAATTGCAGCGATTATCAGCAACCAGCATTTACAGCCTCTCTGGACACGGGGGCTGAAGGTGACAGCAATGTGGTTTCGATCAGGGCTGTCAGAGGAGGGGGTTCGTGCTGCCCTTTGCCTCCCACCTTGCGCAGAGGCTCTGCTTGAGACAGGGGCTCACCCCTCCCCACGGGTTCTTGCGCTGCCTGGGCTAAGGGATGCTCTTCGGATGCATCTTCAGACACCTAAACACCGCTTAATTCTTGTACTTCATCAGTGCCTCAGTTTACCAGGCTGGTTCCCCTTGGACTCAGCTGCTTACTACAGCTCAGGGGCTGTGTTTGCTGGGGTATCGCTGACACGGCACATTTAACCAGGGCAGTCTGAAGTTCCCTGAGGCTTCCCACATTGCCCCAGTCTTTCTCACCAGTTGTGTAACAAAGCAGCAAGAATAGGTTTGTCTGGGACAGCGCACTAAATGGAAGCTTAAAGATCCATCTGTGACTAGGATTGCGGCTGCACAAACACTACCCAGGTAGTTCCTACGTAAGTTTGGGATCTCAGTAGGACAGCGCTTTTGGAAAACATGTTGCCTCTTGCAAGTTGGGTAATATAGGATTCATTGCCAGGCAATCTGGATTGATCAAGGTTAACAGACAGTTTGCTCCCAGCAGCAACCTCAGCCCTTGGAGAAACACTCCGTAAGCAAGCTTCCTGCACGTCCATGCCAGACTGCTCATATGCTGAGGGAGGGACAAGGAAAATCTAGAAGAAAACCAGGGAGCAGACAACGCTGGGACAGCAAACTTCCCTTTGGTGCAGATCCCCCAGTCCAGCCAGGCAGCAGTGTGGAGGGCTTCCTAAAAAACACAGCTGGGAGTTCAAAGGAGAGAAATCTTTTCCTGTCTATAAGGGAATTCAGCCTGAAGTCTCCCAGAGAAATGCTGGGATGAAAAGCAAAGCCAGTGGTGGGGGATCTACCCCAGTCTGCTCTAGGCAGCACCGTCCTTGAAGTCCTTTGCCTTCAAGATGTGTGGGCTTGTGGAGTTAGAGGACAGAAATACAACACTGGGTGGGCCAGTCCAGGTTTTAATTTTTTGCTATAGCACAGATATAAAATGCTCATTTTCATGTTTCATAACTTTTTCTTAAAGCACATTTTTGATTTGTGTCCAAATACATAGCAACCCCCCAGATGAAGCCTGCTGCCTGTGTGTGTTTGTACTTGCATGAACGGTTGAGAGAGAGATTAATCCTAATCTCTGCTGAGCCAGTTTCCCCCAGCCTATATTCTCCTGTAACCTGCCTGCTCACCAGGTACCTTATTAGAAATTGCACTACCTGTAATGGACAGTATTGGGAGAAGAGAGAAAAAAAAATCAGCTGAACGCCATCAGTTCTGCTCCTTTGCTCCAAGTGAATGTTAATTACACAGGACTGCCACAACTAGCATTAATCATACCAGAGCGTCTAGAGGCCTCTAGTGTCCAGAAGCTACAAGAACTAGGCCAGCACCTCCACACAGGCGGAGACACTCCTGTTCTAGAGCCATGCTGAAATAACCAGGACAAGCAGGATGGGGTGGGGGGGCCTGAGAGACACAGCACTGTCAGCAGGAGCCTGATTGAAACTCATTGCTTTGCTACAATAGATGGCTTACCCAGAAAGAAAATAATAAAAAAAAAAATCATGGATAGGTGCTTTTTCAGTACTTGCACAGAAAATAAATCACACGACACAGAACACTATAACTCCACCATTACATGTACATGCCAACACAAGCCAGCTGTGCTCCATTCCTGCATGGGTGATCTGTGCAGCTCACTGGATCGAGCAATGACCAAGAGTACTTGCAACCAAACAGCATGTGCAGGGACAGTATACGCAAAACCCCACTGAAACAGCACCTTTGGCATTATCTACTAATATACAAGGCAAGAGAAATCCTTACTTTGGTCATATAGGAGTCCCCAGACACTTGGATTTCCCCCGATGAGGCCTTTGACACTAAAAAGAATTGGATGTCCATGGTTGGAGAGAACAGCACTGAAGGCAGAACTGTTCCAGGACAGATGCTTCCACCTGAGAAATGAGATTATTATTATTTTTTTTTTATTCCTCATGCAAATACCCCAGCTGTCAAAAATATCTGTTATAAAAGATAGGGACAGCAGAGGTCCCCTCTCTTCCCACCTGCCCATCCCAACAAATTGTGTTCCCCTTCTCCATTGGTCCCACATGGAAATGCAAATAATCAGAGGCCACTTTCTAAGGAGCAGAAAAGGCTCCTGCTTTGCCAGTAAGTCAGAATAACCTGAATTTAAAAGAGAAGGTGGGGGAGGGGGCTCGAACAACTTATTGTTTTCCAGAAGTGCTTCAATTAGCAAACATCCCATAAGGAGAGAGAGCGAGAGAAAGAAAGAAAAGAAATTTCATGCGCTGACACAGCCCCAGTCAGCAGCAAACGCTCCCAGCTCCTGCACGGAAAAAACTTTCATCTCCGCTCGCTCACTCTTGGCATTACATCACGCCAAGTGCATCCTGGGCAATATTGTTATGCTAATAAAGCAGCCCATGAGACTGGATTCTCCTGC
The DNA here is from genome assembly GCF_964188355.1 of Buteo buteo. Taxonomy (NCBI): domain Eukaryota; kingdom Metazoa; phylum Chordata; class Aves; order Accipitriformes; family Accipitridae; genus Buteo; species Buteo buteo. Next base: position 2,314,990 of record NC_134183.1, read on the forward strand.
ACTGGGAGAGACATTCCCACCAGGACCTGGCACTCCAGCTTATTCAAACCAGGCTGAATTGCCTCCAGAGAATAAAAGATGCAGGCTTAATTAACTACTGCTCTCCGTTCCCAATCCCGGCTCGATTGTTGTGCTGGCTGTTCTGGTTGCTAAAGAGGCAGTGCCAGGACGCCCGATACTGGGGCTGGCCTCGGCACTGGGGCTGCTGGACCACAGCGGAGCTGAGGCTCTCCTCTTCTTGTTTTATTTATTGCTATTGTGGTGCTGCGGGTGTTGCTTTTCCGTGCCAGTGGCTTGCAATGCTCCAATCAGTCATGGAAAAATTCAGGATCCTTATGCCAGTTTTATTCCCCCTTCCTTGTTTTCACTATTAGGTGCCTGTCTTTTCCGGTTTGGATCTCTTTAAGAGCTTTTATGACTCTGGACAAAAAAGAGCCAGCTTTTACATCCAACAGCATCTTTAATAGATTTTACTAGCTGCCTATGCTACTGATTTTGGAAAAAAAGCTGCATGCTTTAAGGCAGAAAAAGCAGCGAAGTACCATCTGGCCTTCCCTGACCCTCTCCCCAGCCCTCCTGGAAAGGAAAAGCAAGCAGGAGCCTGGCAGGCGATGCAGACAAGCGACCGAACAGCCCAGCCAGGACAGCCCTGAGGTTTGGGAGGGAAGGAGGAATCCACACACTTTCAAGACAGCAAGCTGGGCATGGGGAAAAGCCAGCCTGGGCTGAGACCCTCTGGGCAAAGCCTTTTCTAGCAGCTCAGGAAAGTACCTGCAGTTCTGCAGGGTCCTCCTGGGGAACAGCCATGGAGAAGGGAGCCTTGTCTGCATCTCCTCATTTCTTCTGGGAGAGAGGGAGTGGAGGGGGAGCAGCTGCTGAGATTTGGTGCCTTTTCTGCTGTCAGGCAAGCGAGGGTTTAGTAGGAGGGAGCAAGGCAAGGTATAAATGGGAAGACTGCTTCCACCTCGAGCAGTCAGTCAAAGGAAGCACAACAGGGCAGACTTTTGAGATGCAGAACTGCAACTTCACTCCTGTTTGCTGACTGCATCCCCAAACAGTTCCACACTTTTTCCCAGTGGCTGACTCCACCCTGGGAGCAGAGGGAAAGCCCTCAGCCAGAGCCTGTCCGTGCTGGACACCAGGGAATCTCACCATTTGACATAATGCATAGAAACCGAGCTGCTTGCAGAGGTGACTTTGCCCACGCTGCGAGCCCAGCAGTCCTAGCAAAGAGGATTTCCTCACTGCAGAGCTGCGCAACGCTCACAGCAGCTTGTTTCAGAGCTGCTCGGCATCTGCCTGCAAACCCACGTGTAGACATCCCCTAAATTCAGAGGCTACAAAGTAAGAAAGGAGAATAGCAGGGATATTGGCTATGTGGGAGTAAAAGGAGTTCACTGCAGGGTGAGGGTCCTGGGTTTGGAAGTTGTCACATCCTGGGGGGATGAACCTCTTGCATCTGCACAAGCCAGGCCCTGCCCCTCCAGTTAATCAGCAATTAATGCTGGAAAGGGCACTAAATGGTGCTGTATATTAGCTTATCTCAAATGGCAGATCAAGAAGGAGACCACTTTAACCATGGAGCTGGTTTATCTCTTAGGGTGAAGTGAAGTATTTCTTTCTCTGTCCCCTACCCCTGTGATTTATACTGACCTGACATTTGCATTTACACCAGTAAACCAGGTTCTGACAAGAAACTCATTAAATGTTGCAATAAATCAGTTCTTCTGACAAGTATCTTTTTACTGCCTTTGGAAATGATAGATGTATACCTATTCTGGGACTTATACACATGCATGTACACACACAGATGCACAAACACACACTTTTAAAAACGTTTGGCTCAACATCCTGAGAGGCTTTCCAGGGATGAAATACTAGTCGTGCTCAACAGCAGGGGGAAAATGCAAGTTAAGAGTTATAGACAAGGGAGAAGAGAGGCACTCAATATGAAATGAGATGGGTCACCTGCCAGAGGGATCCAGGGATCTCTTCCAGACCACAGAAGCTCCGGAGGCAGTGGGCTATTGCACCCACCGTGCTCAAATTGTGTGAAAGCTGGGACAGGGCAGGAGCCAGATAGTATATGGATATGTATATTTATAAGAAAAGCTAGAATTCAACCTTCTGGAGATTACATTCAGAAAGTACACAGATGTTAAAATGAGAAAGAAAAGCCAGTTAAAGTTGGTCAAAGTACAAAATTAAAAGAAAATAAACAGTTTAGAAGCAGCAGCTACAGCCCTCGCAGGAGAATAACTCCATTTTCAAATCCTTGCAGATGTTATTTGAAAGACCAAGCGCAAAAGAGTCTGATTAAGGGCAAATGATTATTATGGGTAAAAGAACAGAAACACACACAAAGAACCTCCTCACTACTTACCAACTGTGGTCTAACGCTAAGGACTTGTTCAAGTAGATACATGGCAGGTATTTGAAGTGAGCTGGATGGGCCCATAGCCCCAGTTCCTCAGGAGCACAGCAAGTCAACATTTCTCTCCAAAAGCCTCTGTAAACCCACAGCTGCTATGCATGGCTTTATTTAGACACACTAGCGTTTCCTGCAAGGCACTGGCTTACCTGGATTTAGGTATCAAGTAAATAACTGCCACCTTTATCCCCTTGAGGAGAAAATTCTACAACATTAATTTCACCTGTGAAATTAAGCAGTTCAGCTGGAACAAGTATTTTCAAGGGCTCCTGACCCTGGTAATGAAGGCTCTAATCCCACTCTCAATTGTAAATTGCTACAGATTGAGCCTTTGCCTGATGTCAACATTTGGCTCATGGTTTCCCTTTACAAAAGCTGTTAGATGGTGAAAGAAAAGAACAGGCATTAATTCTGTCTATATATCAAGCCTTAAAGTCTTGGAAGGTGTAGGTTCTCCATCTAGAAGATTACCAAAGACAATGGGGACAAGAAACCTCCCTGCAAGACCTAAGACATGGATGGATCATGTCCCATATCTTTCCGCTTGCCAATCACATGACGCCTCCTGACTAAATGAAAAGGTCATTTCCCCATTTTGCCATAACAATGTGGTCTAAAAATAAACTCTTGCCTTAAAAAAAAAGAGAGAGGGGAAAAAAGAGGAAAAAAATTGAGAGAGGGAGAGGAGAAGAAAAAAAAGTCATAAGTTGTGCTGTTCTTCTTGCCAACATCCACAATCCCTCTTCCAAATAACCTCTCATTTACATGCATGTTTATTTAGTTTTCATGGCTGTCTGGAAGTCAGAACTTTTTTTCCCCCTTCTTGTCTAAGACAAAGATGCGGAGACGTAAAGAAATGTAACCTCCATTAGTCAAACACATCACCACGACAAACCACCATGGTCAGTTTTCTGACTGACCAAACAACCAACTCACATGGGCTAAGGGTTTCTGTACAGGGAAGATGTTTTAAAAATGAGCTGATAAAAAACAAAATAGAGGGATATGCATGAGAAACAGCCCTTCCAGGTCCCTCCTAACATCCGTAGCGATGTTTCTGAGCTTTTTTAACCTGGCCTTGCTTTGTGGAAGGTGGTATTCCCCCTGAGAAGCTCTGCATTGTTTTCATTAGATTTCTTTGAATATATTCTTTTATTTGCCTTTATTAATTACATTGTGACTGTGCTAAATATCTCAGGGAGTCATTGGAGCTAGATCATATTTTACCATAGGGTCTGGAAGTGTTCTAAAGACACAGGCAAAACTCATGCGTCTTAATAGAAAAGGCTTCAGATAGTATTTAGAAGGACAAACTGCATTCTTGGAGGATCCAGAAAGTCTAAAACACAGAATATCATTTACTTTCAAGACCAACAAAATCTGCACCAGAGTGTGAAATGGAGTAGGTGTAATTAAATATTGAATAGCCTATTGATGTTCTTTCCTGGTATTTAAATCACACCCCATGTGGCTCTCATTATCCAAACACTCACACACATGCTTAACTTTGACCGTGCAAATACACCGAAGTGGAAGTAAGAGAAATATGCCCATGCATAGGAAAAGCTATAGCGCCATGTTTATGGGTTCAGATCATCTCTGTAACTTGCTGCACCTTATTTCCTTTTTCTGGAAGAAGGTGCTGATCTATGTGGTCTAAAAGATGATCTCCTAAAGCCTTTTATTAATTTTTTTCCAGTGAAGGTGCAAAAATCTTCACAAGCACATAGGTGACGGGCTGGAAACAGTCATTGCTCGTAGGTGACACCTGTAGGACAGCTCAGTGTGCTCTGCAAAGCCTTAGTGGTCCTTCAGAGAGCACTTACCATGCTGAGCTACCAGGAAGAAAGAGTGGAATGATGTGTTTCTATCCATACTGGTTATTTTTAAGCTTTCATATTTCTTTTGGACCACCTGATGGATTAAAACCAGAAAGCACAGTCAGAACCTATTGTTGTAAACCTGAGGTATCAAATCTGGGCCTTTATTTATCCTTTAACACTGGCCTAGACATAAAGAGGGCAGACTTGACTGTTTTGGGATGCTAAATACACAGGCAATTTCTGGACTTTTTAGGAAACCTCTTCCTTCAATGTCTCTAAGCTCCATCTGGCTGTGTCAGCCTGGGCAGTCAAGAAGTATTTTGGTTATCACTACCTACCTCTTTAAGGATTTTCTATGTAAAAGTTTATTTTTCTTTGGATGGCTAAAATTGTATAATTTCCCTGATGTGGGTGAAGCTCCACTAATATAAAAACACTTATATACATAAGGCTTATTCCTCTATTAGAAAAGGGAATGAGCTTAGATGGTATAAGGCACCCTTATGCTGTCCACACTACAGGATATGCTGCTATAACTGTATGGGTAAAATATCACAGCCTTAGCCAACATAATTACACCAGTACAAAAGATACTGTGTGTAGACCAGAGCTACATGTGCCACTTCCTAATACTTTCATATGCCACTTTTGGCCACTGTTGTAAGCGAATTAAAACACTTCGTTCAGTCAGGTCCTTGTCAGATCGCAAGCAGTAGGGAAAAAACTGGCCAATTTACCTGGGTCAACAGATATTTCTGACATGGAAAGGCAGAGCCAGAGCAGTTGGCCCCAGGCAGTCCCTTCATCAGAGGAAAGCATCTCTCATTTTGCTGGTTGATAAATTTATGATCTCGGTCTCTGGTCAAGAGAGACGTTGAGAGTAGAAAGGGAGAAGAGTCACAGGGCAAGAAAGCCAACCCATCTGAAAATCTGGATCATTTTTTATTGTTTCTGCAGCTAGTTTTTCTCTGCCTGACCTGTTGCCTGTCAACCACTGTGTCAGCCATCATGGAAAAGAAGAATTTCTCTTTGAATAAACACTTGAGAGCCACTGCAATGAAAAGGCCATGAGAGGTGGGAAGATGAAGGAGACCTGCCTGCTCTGCTCTTTCACGGGTGGCAAATTCAGAATGGCTGGCACTGCTGAAGGGCTTTGTCTTTCTGGGAGAGGATAAAGGGCAACTTAGCATAAATCTGCAAACTCAGGAATGAAGCGGTTCCATCAGACTCCCCATGTGCTTTTGGGCTGCGCAGAATTTCTTGGGATGTCTCTCCCTGTGCCTCAGTTCAACCTCTTAAAAAATGGAGACAGTAGTTAAGTGAATTGCTTGGATTTTGGCCAAACAGGACGGAATACACTGAACTCATCTAATCACGGAAGTTAAGTAGCCTTAGGCCCCTTCAGTGCTTGGATGAAAGGCCAGGCCAAGCCAAGGGGTCATGGTGGAACATTAAACCAAATAAATCAAACCAGCTGGGAGACTCCATTTGCTCTCAGCGTTACTTTTGAGCTGACGGACAGGGAGAAAAAATAAAGGAGGAGTTCATTCGCTCACTCCCTGGAAATGACAGCTGCTCACCCATCTGAGGGGGAGAGACAGCATGAAGATCAACTGCTACTATCAATCAGTTGGGCCCAGGGTGGGGAGAAGGCTGGAAAAAAACATATTGAGTCCTGAGGGATGGAAGAAGAGGAGTTTAGGGAACGGTGTTGTCTTGTGTCCATAACCACAGTGAGATGCGGAGGTTGGAGACTGCCCGACTGGTTTGCATGGCTCATTGCTGAACTGCTTGGGGCATCCTGGAGCTGCCCGGCAGGGCAGGACTTCCCAGCTTGCCAACATCTTCCTCAGCCTTTCCTGTAGCACCAAGCATAATGTGATGCTACAAATAGCAAGTGCTCGAGAGCTGTCAGCCCAGCTGTAGTGGAAGGGCCTGAAGGAGACTCTCTGAAGACAGCCTCTGGAAGTGTGTAAACCACTCAGGGAAGCGTCAGAGAAAAAAAGGCCTAGCTTGGTATGCATCGGAGTGAAATAAAAGAGTCTGAGTGTCTGAGGGCAAGAGCAGAGCAGAAACAATTGCTAAACTGGATTTCATCCCTATGGTACTGTTCAGTTAATCTCTTGTGTTAGCAGAGAAGCTGGTTCTGGTAACATGGTCCTGCTGTATGATGCTTTTATTCCCACAGAGACTTCCATACCATGTGTGTGAAGAAGGGCTTGAATACAACACTGAGTAAGACCCCATCCAGTAAGGACTCATGGAGGACAGTCGAATTGAATTGAGTTATAATTTCAGTAGGATGGGATATGGAATATACTATATTTATGAATACCAAAAAAAGTGAAACCCTAGAAAAACAAGCCCATTGGAAATGGTTCTGAAGAACCAGTTGATGCTTTCCTTGGGAGGGTTGGGTACTGTTTGCATCATAAAAAATAATCCTGAAAGCGCTGTAGTGGAACTGAACCATGCGAGCTGGTAGAGCAGTAACAGCAGGAAATGTTGAGATAGTTCCTTTTCCCAGTCCCAGTTTGTCTTGTTATTTGTCTAGGAGCTGCTGAAATTATTCTTTGAAGATGTGCCTTAGGAACAGCTTATTATTGTTCAATCTGAATGAGACAAAGCCATCAAAATCATAGTGCAAAGAAGAGCCCTGTATTATCAGGGCAAAGGCATCTGTGCCTCTGAAAGATCTTCAGCTTAAAGTGCCTTATTGCATTTTGCCTTTAACTCCTCTAGATGATGGCAATAGTAACCTGATGTTGAAAGACACCTGTGGCTGAGGGAGAAAGCCAGGGTACTTCATGATGTCAGATTCATTCAGATTCAGTATTTTTTCACCATCACATTGCTGTGGCCAAGTTACTCAACTAGCTAGCCCCAAGGGCTGACCTAGTTTGGAAGCTCTTTATACATACAACCATCCCTGTTTCTTTTGTCATGGCCTTTTTGCTTTCTATTGAAGGTCTTTCCATATAAATCCTACCTTCCTGTATGTTCCCTATATTCACCTCCACTGTGTATTTTTTATACTTCTTTGCATGATGCCCTTCAAATTTGGAACAGTCCCTCTGATTTCTGTTGCTTCTGCCTCCCGGCCTCCTGCATCTCTATCCACTTTCTCCTGTTGTGTCTCTTTTAAGCTGAGAAAAGTAAAGGGTAGCACATGTTTGTCTCTCTACAGGAGTGTCAGTGAGCTTGCACAGGGAACGGTAGCAGTGCCTTGCTTAAGCTTTGTAAACCCACTGGGGATATATGCACTTTGCAAGCGTCCATCAAACCCTGAACTAGCACATCCTGGCAATCACTGACTCCTGGTAGTACTTCTTTCGATCTCTCCTCAATTTTGCTGAGTGCATTCTTGGGGTTATATTATCACTATATGCATAAAAGAGAATCGCCACCATCACCAGGCTTCTTGTGTGCACTGCACAAAGCACCTCCAACAGCGTATGAAGGAGGGGGAAAAAAAAGAATTTCTGTGTTAGCACACACTTCGAAACTTATGTTAGGCCCAGTACAACAAGTAAGTCTAGTCCATGTGGAGGCATAGATACAGAAAAGTAACCCAGACTTAGAATTTGGTAAGTTATTCATGAGTCAGATTTGCAAATTATTTCTATTTCTATATTAAGTACCTAATTGTTTGATCACACATAGGAGCAGAGAAAAATACAAACGCAGCATTTGCCTTGCCTACTACTGTGAGGATCTCGAGTACAGAGTAATTAGACTTGGCCTCCCCAGGTGTGGAATTAACAGTGTGTTTGTGTTAAACTCTTAAGACAAATCATAGCCGGGACTTGTCTCAGCTTCCCTCTGCCCCCACAGTGTAACCAGCCCCTGCGTTTGAGAATATTTTGGTCTCCAGTTCTGTTATTCTATCACTTCTTATTATTAGAAGTTTTTCTCATATTCCGATTGGTAGAAAATGTCATCATCGATTGCCAAGAATAACCTAATATTGTTTAAAAACATTATTGCTGGGGCTGACCCAGGGCATGTCGTGCTGTGAGCGGAGTAGACTTGGAATCACAAACTCCTTTCAGCTTATGGAAGCAACAAGGGCCGAAGTGTTTCATGTGCTTTCGGAGGGCAAGCTGGAGAAGAAGGTTACACCCGCTTCACATTGGCACTTCCTGCCAGTCAGCAAAGCAGCAGTGTCCTGCGATCGCTGTGACCGCAGATGTTCGTCTTCCCCGAGGTGGGAACAGAAGGGTGGAAGAGAAAGTAACAAACCCGAGGGCAACGGAGGCATTCGCACTCCCGTTTCGCCTCATGTGTCTTTGTCTCCATCACGAGCGGCTCTTGCGGAGGGCTGGCAAACTCCTTTTCAAAGAAAATAAAAGCATCTCACAACATTTGCGTAAAACTCGAACCACATCTTTAGGGATTTTGAGAAGTCCTGGATCGTATTAGAAAAGTTTTGCCATTATATTTCCCCCCCATCTCCAGTTACTTCCCGCCTTTTGCATAGCTCTGGACTAGTCTTGTGCTTTCTAGGATAGGAAACATCAGAACTGTTATTGCTGCTTAACTTCAACAAGACTCGCACCAACTGTTTCTGATGGGGCCATCCGATGCTAGGTGCTAATCCCCATGAACTCAACCCCTTCCTGGTGGTTTTTCATTCTGACCAAGGATGACACAGGACAGGGCAAAAGCGTTGTGGTTATTTGCATTTTACATGCCTGACTGAAGGCATAGAGAGAGGCAGTGGTTTGCCCGAGTATCCAGTAAATCAGTGGCAGAGCCAGAAGTCCTAAGAATGAGCCTTGTGTTCGAACCAAAATACCCTCCTACTGCCAATTCAAGAGGGTAGCAAGATGTTTAAACCATTTGGAGGGGAAGGGGGAGTACAATCACATCCATGCTTGGGCTAAAGGTGAAGTTGCTGTCTCCAAACTCCTGCTATTTGACCCTCTGGAGAGGCTGGTCTTCCTCTATGGGCTGGTGTGTGAGCCCAACACAAAACTGCTCTTGGCTCTTTAGTTTACGTAACAGCAGCTCTGTCCTGCCCTTCCCTTGCTCCGTTAGAGCTATTGAAAATATTATGCGCAAACAAACTACCACGAGACAATTTATTTCCCCATTTCCAGTAATCTCTTTTTTTTTTTCTTCTTCATATCTGTGGTCCAGTTATAAAAAATCCAACATGCATTTGGAAAGCTGAATATTCTGTGATTCATCCATGACTATTTCATGGCAGATTAATGTGCTGTTATAGTGAGAAGACATAAATAATTAGGTGCTTGTTGATTTATTTGTTGCTGTTAATATTTGTTCACAATTCAGGCTCTTTTTATTTTAGTGTCTGCGAATTGTTCATAACTGACTCTGGTTTTGTTAGAATAGTCATTTTTTAATAGATGTTTGACTGAGAAACTGGAAGAAACAGTTCCAGATTGCACGCAATCTGTACAATTTGATCATTTGCTGCTTCCTGTTCTCAGTGTGTGGTGATCACCTGATTCACAGGGCACTATTTCTGCTTCTGGTTTGGGTGGTTAATACTTCTTGGAACAAAATTTTGTTATTATTGTTTTCATATGTCTTTGAAAAGCGTTTATGGCCCTCGCAAAAGACCCAAATAAAGGCAAAAATTCTTAGTGTAATAAGGAAATAACGGCTATGAGGGGAAAGAAAAGGAAAATAAGACAATGTGGTTACTCAGTGTGTTGTCACCTCACCTTGACTTTGCCATTTCACCCTTTGTCTAATTTAGTTTACCTTTTAGGTTCAGCCTTTTCCATTAATCAGTTTGTAGTTAACCCCTTGCACAGTGACTTTCTCCGCTCTGCTGGCTACACGGCTGTTTTTACTGGACAAATGGCAAACATCAGCGGTAAGCGGTGAGTCACGGAGGTGGATTTCACCACAGCTGAATAATGGGCACAATAGAAATCTGACTCTTGCATTTGAATAATCCTATATGTTGCGGGTCTCAGAATATTTTCGTGATTAAAACAAGCACTTGCAACAGGCGATTGTGGTGTTAGTCAGCGTAGTCATTGTTCTCTTCATTAGTCGGGTCGTGTAAATTATGTTGTAAGCAACCAAATTCACACCTGGTTTGCCATCTGAGTATAATAATCTTTTTAACTCTTACTGAAGTTTTATTTAACATATGGCAGGATACAAAGATTTTGGAGCCAGTGATTTTTCATCGTTTAAGAAAAGATGGCTGATGAAGAGAGCATTAACTCCTACAAATAAATTACAGGATAGTAATAGCTACAGCAAATCGTTTGTCATCTGAGATGATGGTGAGACAGGAAAGAGCAAAAAAGAGAGTCAGGCCAAGGCTGGGAATTACAGAACATACGCTCATAGTAAGAGCAGTTTGGGGTAACAGGATAATGTCCCCCTGGGTACGCACAAGAATTCATCACTGCAGAGATCCAGCAAAAAGTGATTACACAGAGCATTACTGAGTCGCTCTGGAAAGCGCAGAGCTCAGACGGGATGGCCCACGGGACCTTTTTCTACTCTACTGTTTACGATTCCATTAGCTGAGGTTGCCAATGCCAGCCTGCAGCGATTTTGTTCAAGATCTTGCCGTTTGCAAACTGAAACGTATATCAAAAAGGAACAAATTTGTATGCATGTGAAGTTTATAAAGAGGAATTCCCTGAATTTGTTGCTTTCCTGAAGAAGCCTGAGATTTAGCACTGTGGTAGGCCACTCATGCAGCTTCCCATCTTTAGGGACTCACTGCCAAAGTTGCCACTGGAGAAGACATGTTTAACTGTCTGAAAGAGAGGATATAGCCACATCACTCTTCAAATTCCCCTTGCCAACTGTTCCATGGTCAAACGATGCTATGGAAAAAGAGTCCCTTGCCAGCCCTAGAGGGAAACTTTAATGTTCCTTGCCAGGTGGATGGAAAGAGAATCATGCAGCCGGCATGAACTTTATACTTCTGATAGCGATAGAACAAATTCTTGTATTTACTAGTTCTTTTGCATTACCTGTTGATCAAAGTTCCTTGCCCAAGTTCTCTCCCTTGATGTTGAACATGCCAGTTGGATGCTTGTTGCCAAAACCAATGCATTGACTCAAACAAAATAATTTTATGTTGTGCTCTTCATAGCAGCGGAAAGAGGGAGATCAGTGGGGAAAGCTCCTGGCTAAATTAAATATAGTTAAGTGAAAAGACAAATTGTGAAGAAAACTGGAAGAAAATGGAAAGACCTGCACTGTGTGGATAAAACCACTTGGAAGAGAGCTGCAGAGAGCAAAGGCTGAGGGTAGGCATCGTTTTTTGTTCAGGATCTGATCTCAACTGGAAGGGAACTAATCCCGAGTTACTCCATCAGCTTCAGTGGGTTTCAGCATGGTGTGACCGTGAACAGACTCAGCCGTAAACACTTGGTGGATTAAACAAAAGCTGGAATTGAAGACCAAAGGTCACTAGTTGCTTAGATGCTACTCTGATTACCGATGGATAATGTCTGTCAGAAATTGTAGTCTCTGAAAACCAATTTTTAATGAGCTCGGTTGTAAGTTTGGATTATTCCAGGATATTTCTTGTGTTCAATGGATCAGCCCTAGTTACAAGACTAATATTCTATCATATTCTCAATTTAGACTGCTGTGTGACAAATGCTGGACCATACATATGCTTAATCTTTTCCAGTGTCTGGAAAAAGTCTGACTTTCCTTATGTTCAACACAGTAACGTTAGTGTATGTGGCTTGTTTTTCTCTAGTGATGGACTGAGTGAAACTAAAACTCCCCAGCTACGTGCCGTTCCTTTAGCAAAGGGCCTGGGGTTGATTGCGTCCACATTCAGGGGGACACAAGTCCTTGCTCAGCATAACTGCAGAACAGAGATCTCCGGTTTTCAGGCATGCCTAAGGGAGGGAAGGAGGGGAGGGGTAGATCCCAGTGCTGTAGGTGAAATAATGCTGGTTTTGCTCACTGTTGTCAATGTTTTGTCTCTGCCTTTGCAAGGAGTATAATTCCCATCATTTATACACAACGGCTGTCCCGGTTTGAATGATAATTAACTGGGCAGGCTGCTCGAGCTGTACTCAAGCAGTACAAATGGCTCCAGCTGATCCGTAGCTCTGTTTGGGCACCCTTGAGCTTCCTCGAGCTGCCCTGACCTTGTCCCCCTGAGCAGCCTAAGCAGGCAGATGTCTAACAACCACTGGCCTTGCACCAAACATGAATAATAGAGACTGGGCAGTTTTTATAAGAAAACCTTTCTGAAGCCATGGTAGTATCCTGGCAAGCCAAAAATGCAACACGACATAATCCACAAACAGGCTCCTTGAATCAAAAGAAAACAGGGGCAGATAACAGCATGGGGCTACTTCCTTCAGTGCAAATTGATAATGAAACATTCAAAATAATGCCACCGTCTCCCTTTAAGCTGATGGATTGCATTTGATTTCTGAAAATGCTGAGAGTAGCATTCTTTGAACAAAAATACCGGTGAATATTATTTTCTGTCCCAATGGGAAGAAAGTACCCCATCTATGTCTCAATCGGTGGCAGGGAAAGGAAATCACCCAATACTTTCCCAAGCTCTGTTTTTATTTTGTATTTGAAAACAGAAGTTTCAACCACCGTGCAATTCTCTTGCAGAGGTTTGGTTATTTTCAAGAGCTGCTTAATCACTTTGTGCTTTCAGTATTGCATAGCAAGTATCAGAGATGGTTGTTTATCCTGTAGCTTCAAGACTAAAGATTCATACAAGCCTGGAATCCTAAGTACTTGCATTGCATAGCTTCTAATCAGTACTGTCATTCTCAGAAATTCACCTCAATGCAGTTAAGGAGAAGTGAAGACACGGCTAAAAATATTTGCAAGCATTTAACACTTCTCAAGCAACTGATGCCATTAAACTCAACAGAATAAGTGTGTGAAATTCAGGACAACCTCTGTGCTAAGGAAACTGAAGCCAATATTTAAACAGGCCAAAATAGTCATCAGACAGATTCTTGAGAAGGTAAAAGGAGAAATATCTCCTATCAGCACTTTAATCCATTGCTTCCAGTGTGCTACTGTGCACTCTTGACCCGGGAAAGGAATGAATCTGAAGGGGAATAGCAATTATTGCAATGAAATTGTAGTTCACAACTGGAAGGTGCTAATTTTGTTTAATCTCATTCAACCCACTTAGAAAGTAACAAAATATTAAAAATAGCACTTTTATTTCATAAAAAAGTTTGGCAGCTCCAAAGCTGAGAGCCCCTGTGGCTCTGTTACCAGCACAAGAAAAAGTGTGCGGATCAGATAAGGGGATTAATCCAATTTGAAACTCCTGGGTGAGATCAAGAAATGGCTGGATTTTCCGCATGCACCTCGTGGGTTTCCCATATGCCTAAAAACTGGAAAATCAATGTGACTCCTGAAAAGCATGATGGTGTGAGAGTTTGCCTTTTGCAGACTCTCATTCATAGACAAGAGACTCAAGGTAAAGATAAAAACAGCTTGTGTGATTCAGGAAACTTGTCTCCTGTGTTGCTCTAGTAAAAACATTGCTCCTTGGAGTAGTCCTTATCTCTTGCTTATTTAGATGGTATGCTCTTTAGGGCAGAGAGTGATTATTTCCATAATGTAGGTTAGTGAAAGAACTTGGAACAAAACAAAGCGAAGTCATCAGTAGCTGATGATCCTCCTAATTTTTTGCTGATGTTGAATGTTAGAAAAACAAGACCATTTCCTCTTCCATTTTTCACTCGAAGCCTGAGGTTGCCCGCTGGCAGCCCGCAGTTGGGGGCTTTGAGTGAAAGCTGTAGGCTGAGTGTTAATTTTCATGCGAGTCAGTCCCTCCCGTGCCAGAGGATAAACAGTCTGTTTGACCATCCCGTTCATCACCCAGCTGCAAGGAGGGGAACACGCACCTGCACGGAGCAGCCCCGGCCACTCTCCAGCTCTGCAGGCAAATGGCTCTTGGCTGCTGCTTCCTCAGACAAGAGCGATGCCTCCAGCTTTTCCAGTTTTTCGCTCAGTCTCTATCCAGCTGCTCGTGTCTAGCCACAGATAAGCACTTAATAGGGAGAGGAAATGAACAGCGATGGAGCTGTCTTGGAATGAAGGCAGAAGCCAGTTGTTTAACAAAGAGCTTTCTGAAACACACCGGCTTAAGGGATCTGCCCGCCACTATCTTCTTCGTTGCCCTAACTGGAAAGCGATCTGATTACAGGGTAGCTGTCTGGCTGGGTTCCCTCCAGCTGACCACAAAGCAGCTGGCAGAGGAAAATGGCTTTAAACAACTCTTGTTGTCAGGCCACAAACAAGATGTTTGTTACGCAGGATGTAAACCTCAAACCAAATGAATTAAACAGCGACGACAATGCTGCTGCCACGCTGCTAAGGCATTCCTCTCTGCTCACAGTGAGCAACTGGGCACAGGAAGGCAAGGAAAGCACTGGTTTACAGCTCAGCAGCAGTGTCATGCACAGTGAAACAATTTAACAGCGCTCTTAAGGATATTAAACCTATACTGAACATCAACCAGTAACTCTTCAGCTGCTAATTCATTTCCTTTTTGGTGTCCTACAACTCAAAAAACGGTGGTGTGCAGACATCTTCATCCTTGATGCTTAGCCCCCCCCTCCCCTTAAAGATATTTCATCCTTACCAGTCAGATCTGTTTTATGCAGCTTTTACTCAAATAATGTCTTTGATTTATAGACACACAAAAATCATATAAAAGAAGTCTACCTGGGGCAGTTCTTGAAAGACTTTTTACAACTGTGGCACAAGCAACAATGATCATTTTTACTGCAGAGACAGATCTTAATAAAAATATCAAAATCTAGCTGTCAATATGTTCAGTAATTTTTAGTCTTGTTTTAACATCCATACTATAGTAATACATCTCTATTTTAAAGCTGGTCTTTGTTAAGGAGAAGTTAGCTCTAAAAGTTAGATCCAAAGGAAATGAAAAGCAAGCCCTTCTCTGGAAATCCACCCAGAAGGAGACAGTCCACTTTTGTTTAGCGGTGTGTCTAACACAGCTGCAGCTACATCTCAGTTTAAACCAGTTTGCTGTGACATCTTAACAATTACTTGTACATCCTGACCGGACTGTGGCAAGAGAAACAAGGTCGTCAGTGTGTGTGGTGCAAGGGTGTGCGTGTGTGCCGAGGTCTCCAAAGTGCCGGAGAGCGGAGCGGGCAGTACGTGTAGGCTCTGACCTGTCCAAGCCATGCCTCAGTCCGCTGCAAGCCTGATTCATTGCATACCATGAAGTGACCCATGGTATACCGCTTGCTTGCGTTGGCTTGGCTGAAGAAACCACAATGCCTGCCTTACCCAATACGCCTACAGGAGAGGCAAAAAACCTCGGTAAATCCTTCTTCCCACATATGCCCCCAAATCTTCCCCCTTTTGGACCTTTTCTAGGGGCCCCTGTAGCAGGGCAGACTCCTCTAGAGCAAATGAACAATGTCCTTTTAGAAAAAAAAAAAAGATAGGAAAAATCTACATCGGGTCTGGAAACTTTACTGACACAAGCACCAGAGACGTGACCGGTTCCTTGGGTGGTTGGCTGAGTATCAGCTGGTTAATTCCAGTTCTGCAGTTCCCTATTCGCTTGCTTCAAAGCCATCCAAAATCCAGGCTGTCAGAACAGCTTCCACTATGGGGAGCTCAGAAGTTAGATGACAGCATGGAGCAAAGCAGAGCATCTGTCCGGAGGCACTTGAATACCTTACCCAGACCCATAATAAAAGGTTCTGAGGAGCTAAAGAACAGAAGACCCCCCCCCCCACAGATATGTAACTGCTTTTCTCCAGCTGAAGGACAGGTAACATGAGATTAACAATGGGTTACTGCAAGAACATCTCAGAGAAGACAATTATTGAGGGCATAAAGTCCCACAATTTGCACCTTTCATATCGGCAAGAACAGCATGGAAGTCTAACAGGAAAAGTGTCTCTGGCTTAATTTGGTGTTCCCAATGCTGACTGTGCCAGTCATTAGGAGGTAAGTACCGAGGTTTACTAATAGATAAAAATAAAAAAACCCCTAGGCCAACTTAACTAATTAGTTTTCTCATCAGAGTTCTTCTTTGATGCAAAATGCTTTCAACTCTGAGACCCCCTTACCAACATTTGTAAGGAGGAGAGACCTCCATCTGCCTTCCCTGGCTAGTTCTAGGGCATTCGACCTCTCAGACGAACTGCTGTGTTTGCATGTTTCGCTTCTTTGATCCCAAAGTCCATGGCTGCCCAAATATGCACTTCCATGCGGAGGAACGGCATTCCCCGTCCAAGTCAGCCCAGTGGGAAAACAAACAGTGAGGGAGCAAAACAAACCTATAGCATCAAAAAACATCAATCACCAAAGGTGTCAACTGCAGAGGCATTTGTACTCACACCATCAAAGCCAAGCAATTGTTTTCCATCCAGCGAAGTTGGAAGGGTTATTTGTTTTACTATATAATTTAAGCAAATGTAGTGTGAGACAGGGCTACTATGACGTAGATTTGTCTTTCAAATATCTTGAGAATCCCACAACTTTGCTGCTAAATATTTACCAAAGATAAGAAAACAGGCCCAGAATATACAACTGCTTCTGGTGAGGGAGGTGGAGTCAGTTAACATCCCTGTGTTGGAGCACAAGAAAATTGCAGGTGCATACATAAGCTTAAAAAAAGCAGAGATGGGTCCCTTCAGTACTGTAACTGCACAGGGAGATGCTCTGATTCCGGAGGAATAACTCTCCGGTAACAAAGTTGATTCAGAGATTAGAATCTGCTTTTAAAGCACTGCTGCCACAGGGAAAGAAGCTAAACTCAAGCACACTCCTCAGCGGTGGGCTGAGACGTGGCGGTGGCAGTGGGAATTCACTGCTCTGCTATTTCAAAACACGAGGCTGTTGCTTTTGCCATCCAGGTGGTCAGAAAAGCTCGGAGGATGGGTTCAGACAGGCTGATTGTGCGGCTGGACCCGGGGGAACGCGACCTGAGCAGAGCAGCCCCCCACAGCTGGGGCTCGAGAGGGACCCGTGGCTGCTGCACCGCTGGCAGGCAGCTCAAGTGACCACTATAAGACAGCAAGAAATCTTTAAGACAGCCATTTAAAAACCAGTGTGCTGAACTCCTGCTATCTGTCTCTTGAATGAGATGGTATCTGCTCTGCAACAATGTTTTCTTCAGGAGCTGGGATCTGGGGGTTGCTTCCATTGCAGGTCGTGCCACGGCTTTTAAAGACTTCTTGTCTGGGATACTGTTTGCTTAAGTGCTGCTGTGGGATTTCAAATCGATAGCCTTGGAGAATAAAATGGAGAGAGAGAAAGTAAGTTCTTTTACACTGAGCAGCCAATAGGCCACAGGCTGGAGGGGATGCTGAAAGATGGGAAAGTAGTTTTATTGAGTGGTCAGTGGAGGAGAAAAAAACCCCCCAAATCCCCCCCCTATTTCCCTATCCTTACTGGGTTCTCTATTTCCCATCACTGCTGGGCCAGGTCCAATTTTCTTAGATTTATTTATGATTCCCTGAGGTAAAAACTGAAAATGGGAGATTAAGGCCGTGCAGCCATCTTCTGAAAGCAGCAGGGTGATTCAGAGATCTGCTGGAGGCCACGTCCCCTTTCCCAGGTCACCTCCTCAGCCACCAAGATCCATGTTACTTCTGGTAAGGGACAGGATGAGGAAGGTTTCCTTTCACTGTGGTTGCATTTGAGATTGAAGAAATAATTTCTTCAGGAAAGTTTGGTTCTTCATTTTAGAGGAGTGTCTAAAATGCAGTAGTTTCCAGTAGTTGGCTTTGGTTCATACCTTCTTCCCATTGCTTCATAATGGCAGACTGGGAGTTATCACCCTTCCAAACACTTTTGCTTTTGATTAACACAATTTCCTCCTCTTGGAATTTCCTCACTTGTAAAATACTGTTTAAAGACTTAATCATCCCGTGAAAGTATCGCAAGACCATTAGGGTGGAAGGAGCATTGTCAATACAAAACCATATCAGTTCTATTATTTAGGAGATGATTGCCAAAGCTGTTGTTATCAGATCACATTATGGCAGACAACGCTTTTCTTAGAAGCGCAACTCCTGCTGAGGATGGAAATACATCATATTCAAACCATCCTGCTCCATGCTGAGCTCCCGTGCCTGTGAGTGCTTTGCAGCCCCACGAGGACCTGCATCACCCTGCCTCGTGGAGCAAGGAGGGATGAGGAGCTCCCACCTGCACAACTGGGAACAAGGGGATGTCCCCTGCTACCGGCCAAGGCCCACGACAGAAACATTTCTAGATTACACTCAAGGGAGAGGCTAGGAAGGAAGGGATATTGTTTGTTTCTCTTACATCTCCCTCCTGCACTAGAAATTTTAAATTGGTTTATATGAGTTGCAGGCTAAGCTAAACATTTTAACTTGTCAATCAAGCTGTGTTTGTTGACCTAAGATTGGCAGATATGGGAGACAGTTATTAGGAAAAAAAATGAGCACAGTGGAAAAATCTTTTCTTGGGCTTTGTTTCAGCTATATCATCTTGGCATCAACTCTGAGTCTTTTTTTCTTACTCAGTTAAATAATGCTGTAAAAATAAACACACACAATCAATTCATCTCCTTAAAGAGACACGTGTGTGTTTAATAACGTTTAACTTGTTTACGGCAAGGAACTCACAACTCCTCACTTTATTTCACTGATTAAACCCTTCTTTGGAGCCAGTGAAAATTAAGGAGGTTTGACATCTGCATTTTGCTGTGCCTTTAGCATAATCCAGAGTAAAACGCTTTTTCTTTGGGGGAAGGGAGCAGGCAGCTACTGCTGGGGAGCTCTTTGCAATTACTTTGCTGGAGTTTTGTGTAAATCTGCCCTTCCATTTTGCTCCAGCAAGGTTTAACATAACTTTCAGAAATAAGCAGGTTAAAGCAAGCAAGTGGAATGACAGTGTTTGCATTCTTCTTTCCAGATCGGCTGCTGACTTGAAGTCCATAGGATCTGCTGGTCCTCAGCGTTAGTGAAAGACAACAAACCAGACAGCTTCACATCAAGCATTGCCACAGATTCATCAGCCAGCCAGTGCATTTGCTGGCAACTCAACACATATTTCTCAAAGTTGCTCACAAACCTTTGCAAGGGTTGACTAAGCAAGCATGGGTGACCACGCATGATGGTCCACCGCAAATGGTGAGGCCACATTACAGAATGCAGAGAAGTTCCCCTCCCCCTGATTATTCTGCTTCCAGATGATGGCTTCTTGTGGTCCAACCTCATATTACCAAAGAGAATGGGAATAAAGCTCAGGGAAAGTGGTGGTAACCACAACAGGCTGACTGCGCTCGGGTGAGGGTGTGGAAAGACAGTGGTTCTCACCATTGTTTTTGGATTGCACAGAAATGCTGGGGAGCTCCTATTCCCTACAATGCAACATTGCTGGTCCTCATTTTTTGAAGCAAAAGGATGGGACGGAACCCCCAAAGCAGTGTAAAATTGATGTAAATAAGAGCACGACATTGCCCTCTCCTCCTTAAAAACGAATTTAAGCTACCCTTTGCAGTTTATTTAAACCCTGGGCCACCAGCAGAGCTAGTGTAGACCAGTGTGGTTCCCTTGAAGTCAGTAAGGTTTATATCAGCTGAAGATTCCCTCCCTCGATCCTTAATTTCCAAATATTATTTCTTCTTCTGGCAGGCATTAAACTTGCATCATAGCTGGATGAAAATTGACTTTAAGGTCTCAGACAGGCAAGTCCCACAGGCCAGAGGTGTCATAAATGTGGTTGGATATTTAGCAAAGGGCCACCGCTGGCAGCAGGCTTAGAAACGCTTTTCATACTTGGACACATACTGTGCATAAGTAGAAGATGACTCTACAGTTCGTGGTAACCTACCTCCACTGCATTCCTTCCACGAGATTTAGCAGCAGGTCAGTTCTTAAAAGTCTAATAATACTGGTAAAGAGAACGGGCCTGATCCACCTCTGCCATTGAACCTTTGTCATAGATACCTGTGTAAAATATTTCCAGCTGAGAACGGCTGTGTATTAAAGATTACTGATGTTACTGTAAATGATTGCAGCGGGTATCAGGGGGTGGAGGGTTAGGCTCAAGGTTTTGGTGTCAAGGAGAATGCCTGACGGTCACGTCATAGGGACTGGTGGTGTGCCAAAATAAAATAAAGAAAGCGTGATCAAGTCTGCTTCTTGCAAATGGGCGTTTCCAGCTTCCCAGCTGGCATCTAAAGCAGTGAGAAGGGGTGAGTGTTCACTTGTTATCCCCAGCCACTGTAGGAAGGGCAGGGTGTCAGCCTCTGCTACAGCAGAGAAGATGCCGTTTATGTGTGAGGATTTTAGCTCCAAAATAATGGGCTGTGTGTTGCAGCAGCAAGGTCTCCTCCTTGGGAGGTTTATGTGAGCTAATTAGGGTCATAAACATTTAGGGTCTTATTGAGCTCCAGCCACTGGCTGAGGCAGGAGGCAGATGCTTTTTCTGCACCACTTTCCTCATTTATAAGATGGGAACAACAGCACCCAGGGCAAACCTGTCCCACCGACCGAAGGAGATGCATCACCCCAGGGGATGGGAGACTTATTTGTATTTGTTGCATGTTGGAGCAAGGGAAGGGGTGTTCTCAGTTTGCTTCTGTACCACACGTGCATCCTGGAGTTCTATCTGGAGGCGGTGGGTAGAGACACCTCCTTGGCCACTGGAATTTGGCCAGAAATATGAAAGAGAACACCTCCTCCCTCCAGGTATTTGTCCTGCTAAGGTTTTAATTACTGGAACATGTTCACTATAGAGGCTGCTGAGATCCTCCTGCTAACAGAGGAAGACACTTATTCCTTTAAAGCTGCCCACGTTAAAGAACATATTCTTCCTATTATCCCAGTACTGCATGGGTTTCCAGTTGGTGTTCAGGTGTTTATGTGGATCTATAAAATCCCACATAGTGTGGCTTCTGAAATCTTACGCATGTTCTGCAGACAACGTCGCATTCACATAACTCCAGCTATGCCTTTAAACTTGTGTAATTAACTACGGGATGCACACACACACACACGCACACACTTGTATAGGAGCTTAAACATGTATTTTGCTGGCTTGATCTGCACCAAAAGAGCTCTGTGGTACAGCTGAAATAGAGATACAACATCCTATTGGCCTCGCCAGTGTCTGTTGAAGTTGTTGCTCTTATTCCTCCCCAATTACAGTTAATGTTACTGAGCCTAGACTTCAATGAAAGTGTAAACGAGCGAACACAGCTGAATATACTGCTCTTGAAGTAATATTTGTGCATGTGCCCAGAGGCTTTGGGACAAGCACATTTTAGATATTGTAAAGATAAAATAATACAGGCCTTGAAAAAAACATTTGAAAAGTGTGTGGGAAGTATGTGATATTTCACATGGGGCATAATCCTGCTATCAGCAGTGAGATAAGATTTTAGACATACATCTTCCGTGACTTAAATATTCATCCAAGGCGCTGAAATTTTGGTCCAGAGAGACAAGAGCTGACTGATTTCGTATCAGACAAATTATTTCTGTATAGGTCTGAGCTGAATTAGATGCAGGTAAAAATGTGGCTGAAATATCCAGCCAAGACGACCTTTTGATGCACCGCCAGGAACCGGTTTTGATTCTTTCTTAATCAAAGTGCTACAATTTGCAAAGATCAGATAAGATATTTGCTTCATTTCAGGATGCTTCTTCCAAGACAGGGGAGGGGAGAAGGGAAAAGGCAAATTACAGAACAGTCCCAGCAAGGAAAGGAGACCGAGGCAAAAGCATTTCAGTGGAACTACCTTAAGTTCTGATGAACTCCAACAAGCATCCCCCTTTCCGCTCAAATAGCCAAAGGACCAGAGGTGCTGTAATTACCCTGCAAACCCGTATGTCATTTGCTGGACCACAATATTTTTCTTGCTCACTGTGCTCTCTTTCTTAAAGACAAATTTGCTCTGTTGATGAAGACATGAATTATCCTGGCAGAGGCTTTCCAAAAAAACATTTTATTTTAAAATGGCTGGGGAAAAACCTAAATGATGCCAATGCAATCTATTTATTTTGTTTTAGAGAGGTGGTGTCCCTCCTCTTTATGCCAGTGACATTTAACTGCAATATATATATTAGGAGCCTGATGAAAGCCTCCATGTGTGAGGAGGAAGGTCACAAGGGAGATGAGTTTGCAGTCATTAGCCCTGGCCGCAATTGCAAATCTACCTCAGAGGTTAACACACCTTGTTACAGTGGGTTTTCAGAAGATGGACTGTAGGATTAAGTAACCCCTGGGTGGTCCTTCAGGGTCAGATGAAGGGATATTTCCACTAGCTATATGTCAGGAGGGCTGGTTTAAAAAGGGCTTCAGTTTCCACCGATTCCTCCGCCCTTTCCCACTGGCTGCCAGGGTGCTGGCACCAAGGCTGCTCGCTCTGCCGCCGGGTGACTGCGGAGCCAGGTTACAGCCCCGTGGGACTCAGCACCACTCGGAACAGCCCTCGAGGGGGGCTCAGTGCACATTCCAACCCCACCGGTGCTCTGCAGCTCTGTGCCGAGCTGAGCGCGACCGGGACGGCAGTAGCCTTGGAGCTACCAGGAGCTGAGAGAGTGGGAGGAGAGGAGATGAATGGGGGCTGGAAAGTGTCCCAGTGAAGAGGGACGGCGGCCCTCTGGGTAGAAAGCAAGAGAATAAGAAAAGGAAGAGAGATAGAGACTGCGTTTGTCTGGGCACGTGTGAGAGTGGGGAGCGAGGGTGAAAGCCATGCGGCGTCTCCACCTTGGGTCAGCTCAGGCTGTCACTGCGGCAGCCCGAAAGCCTGCTCCCCCACCAGATATGCACCACGGCCGCGGGCATTTAACCCTTACGAGAAAGCTCTCTCCTCTTCCTGGCATCTCCCACCATGGGGTGGGTTTGGGCCAGGGAACCAGCAGCAGGAGGGGAAACAAAGAGGGTGCTCGTGGGCTCTGGTGTCCCCTCCAACAATAAGAGACCCCTCTTGTCTTTGTGTCTCGGAGGCGAGAGGTTTGAGGGTCTCTCCAGAGTGCAGAGCCTTCCAAGCCGTCGCAGGGTGCTGCCTCCCGTCTCCTCCTCACTCACTGGAGCTTTACTCTTTCTTTTCTGGGAAGCAAGGCATCAGTGCAGCTCCCC
This sequence comes from Buteo buteo, assembly GCF_964188355.1. Classification (NCBI taxonomy): domain Eukaryota; kingdom Metazoa; phylum Chordata; class Aves; order Accipitriformes; family Accipitridae; genus Buteo; species Buteo buteo. The sequence continues at coordinate 2,338,309 of NC_134183.1, forward strand.
GCTCAGCCTCCCCTGGGAAAACAAACAAATAAACACCCTGAGAAAGCATCCGCAGTGCACTCACGTGTGTGCACAGCAGACGTGCGCAGCTGAGTGCTGGCAAGGGCTGGTTCTGCCTCCTCGCTCCCACGAGCCAGCGAGTCACCCAGCTGCGTCTGCGGCAGAAACCTCAAACTCGCAGCAAGGAGGAGCCCTTCTTATCAAGGAGGATAAGAGGAATGGGAGAGGAACTCCGGAGTTGGGACACAATGTCCTGCAAAGGCAGGATGGTGAATGTGGAACAGGACAGGGTCTGCCTGGCCGGGCTCTTCTTCCCACTGGTGAAATGCCACTGCTACCCCTGAGCTCTGGAAGTGCTACGAAGAAAATTGCAGCCACTGCTGTGTCCACAGGGAGCTAGATGGGTGCTCCATGGTTTGCTTCACTTTTAGCACTGCTTGCACAAGGGATTTGCTTTCCATCACGGGAGGAGGAACCATCTCTGGAAGCGAGAAGAGAGTTAAGCCCTACCTGTGGCTGCTACCTCCATTCCGGAGGGAGCAGCTTTACCTCCAGCGCTTGTCACTGCAGGCTGCACGCTTGTCCCACGCTGGCAAACGGTTGTGTGGCTTTTTGTAAAGGGTTGGAGTATGCTGACTTGGCAGCTCCCCTCAGTTCCCTGGAGGACTGGATCATCGAGCAGATCACAAGCAAATATTTAGACACCAGTGCACACAAACGAGCATTCTCTCAGGTCTTTCACACAGGGATACAATATTTAATCAAGCCCTGGGCAGAAAACAGCAGCTCTGAATTGAAGAATCATTATAGAAAAGACTCTGCTGGCTTCTGGCTACAGAAAGGAAAGCGGGTGCTGTATTGTGCAAACATTTCCAGCCTGCTTCTGGGTGTAGGTCTTCTGGGGCTTCCTTATTTTCTGTCTCCCCTAAAATTTCCCATGTCACCATTTTAGTTATGCAAAAACTCAGCCAACACAACTGTAATGGTCTTCTCTTCTAGTCTTAAGAGCAAGACTCTTCTCCATTTTTTTTTAAAACCTCTATGAAGTCTGAAGGGTCCTGAAGGGTCCTGTTGTCATGTTAGCGTCTTATTGAAGCAATGACTGTAATTGAGACAAAACCTTCTGTAATAGTTCTTGCTCTGCAAATGTTATAGGCACAAAACAAATGAAAAAATGGGATTATTACTGCTGAGAGCCAAGCAGCGACATTCTTAGACTCAGTACAAATATTGGCTGATACAGTCAGCCCTAACTTCAGCCAAATGAGCAGTCAAGAACTGCAGACTGTTGAGAACTAAACCAAGAGTCGAAATAGAGGTAGGACTTGCCTCTATCCTTTACTCAAACAACATAAACAGTTTGTCATCAAGATTTGGGGGTTTTGGTAACACATACACAGCTTGTCCTGATCAAGAATACAATGGCTCTGGGATTGCTACAAAGCCTGTTCCCTTGCCAGGTCTCTGCACTCCCAGCAGATGTTTTCATGTCACTGCTGGAAATGCAGCACGCAGCTTCAGCTGCCCCAGTGAGTCAGTAAAAGTGTCTCCTCTGGGATACGGAGGAGAAGGTGAAAGGTTTGTGGGCCTGTAACTGTGCAAAACCAGTCTACTTTGGAGATGATAAGTTATACAACTGTACTTTGGTTTGAAATGACTTGACCTACGCTTTGCATTGTGTGTCACCAAAGGAAAGCCACCTCGAGGAGGTCCTGGGTCTGTCTTGGCTCAGTGATGTGACGTTTGCTTACCCAGCAATCCGTTTCTACGTGGTGTATCCCTGGCTGGGCCACTTGACCACAGTGCTTCATTTCTGAAGGTACAGGCTGAAAGCTCCTTGATCCTCCACATCTATTCCAGAGGCATCCCCTTCATCTCCTGCTACCCATTACAGCTTTTTTGTCTTTTCTTTTCCTATAGCAGACAGGGTGAAGCCTAATGCTCAGCAAAACACTAGTGAAGCAGCTTGTTTACAGGCAGCACCAGCTCATGTGTGACCCGAAGAGCTGGTCTGATTCAGCCGTGCTTGGAAAAAACAAGCAGGGCAGACGTCAGGTGGGAGTGCGGTCCATCCGGACGCTCCCCTTCAGCAGCTGTGGATGAAGATCAAATAAACTTGGCACGGGATCAGGTGGAGAGGCCATAAATCTCCAGGGTTTCTTAGAAACTGCCCTTCTTTGTTTGCTTTCTTCGTTTGTCTTCTCAATCCCTCTTTCCCGATGTTTGATTTAAAGGAGCAGCTTGAAAAGTCCCACCTCAGCCTGGGTGCTCGACTGACACAAACAGGAAACTCAAGCTGCTGGCAGCAAAAAGCATTCCCAGCCATGAGCATATTTTCCAATCTACAGAGCACTCTGCTTGTACCTGCCCATGCTTAAGGTCAGACAGCCTTGATTTACAGCAGTGGACTCTCCGATGAAGTTACCTTGGGAAACAACCGGTGGCTTGGGTCCCCTTCCCTCGAGCGAACAGACCCTTTGTGGTCTCCTGCATGAATAACCCGATGCTGTGAGTTCACACGCAGGTCCAGGACCAGCGATGTCAGGGCTGAGGATCATGCTTAGGCTCGTCCTGGAGCTGGAGGGAGTTTGCGTGAGCCCGTTTGCATGACGTAGCCAGGAGGATACATTCACGCTGCAGGGCATGTTCTCTGGGCTGCAGGACAGCACGGCCTGATATCAATTTTGCAAATGAATCTGTCAGTCGATGCCAAAATTACTCACCAATAGATAGACTCTATTGAGTAACATCAAGTTAATGCTAATTGGCATCTAATAACAGTGACTCATACAGCCTTTAGACTGCTTTTAAACTATACAGAACCAAGAGGTGTGGGGTTTTTTTAACCCCCAAACTGATTTTTGCCACTGAAACTTGCATCATGAACAGATGTGTAATGTATTGAGGTCATGTTTTTCCTCTAAAATTAGTTATCAGCTGCTTGCTTTCAGTCCATGTTTTACGGGCACTCCAGGCTCCCCTCCACCTCTCCTGAATCACGGCAAGCCTATAGCATATACAGACACAACACAACTGGCCTGCCCAGATGTGCAGAAACCCATTACTCAGCAGCACACCTAGGGAGAAAACAGGGCTGTCACTTTTCAACAAATAGAAATTCTCCTTCCTAAAAGCTGAGCTGAAAGGCAAGAGTCGTACACAGTTTACTTCACGAGGGGGAAGGATAAAACTCGCTGATCCCAGATAATTGTCAGTGTGTGATAGCCTGAAGCAGAGATGGTGCGGAAGCAGCCGGAGCCAGTAAAACCTCTCTGAATGTGACAACTGACAGTGTGTTAAACTACATGACCTAGGACTACCCAAACCAGGCTTTTTTTCTGTATACTTTCACAGACTGATTTTTGCCTGTGTTAATTTTGCAGAAGACAAAATCTGGCTGAGGGACACGGGGCAGAAATAGGAAAACCTATCATTATTCCCGCTGCCATTCCTGCACGTTGTTTTGTCTTGACACAGGGAGGATCCCAGGTCATAAATTAAATGTCCAGGCTTTCTGGACAAATGGTGTAAACAAGCTATTTTACTAAGAAATTACAACAGGATTTAACCTGACATTATTTTCTAAATGTACTGGCAATTTGTTACTATAATTAAAAACCTCCCTTGTTACAATAAGCACCGGTGGAAGCTCTGCACAAGATATGGAAATTTACTACCTGGTAAGGTGTTTGCCGTCTGTCTTACAGCAAATGTAAGACCAGCCCTATAAGAAGAGAAGGAATCTGTTTGAAAGAGCCCTCTTCTTAGTACACCATGTTCAGAAACTAGTTATTTGAAAGGAAAACGCCAAATTGCTCTTAGATTTTATTTTTCGTCTTAGATAAAGATATGTCCAGGAAATTATTTCAGAAAGGCACTATTAAATAATAAAAATATTTGGGAAATTACACAGTGCAGCCTCTTATATCCTGAGTTGCAAAAAGCTGCTTCCAAGGACATTTCTCTTTCGCTGCTATCTCAAACCACCTGCAGTTTGCAATATACTTTCTATTTCCTTTCAAAGGCTTTGTTTAATACAAATGCTCATCCTATACACATCCACACAGCTCAGGGTTTCTCTGCCTCACTGCTTCTTGAGAAAGCACTTTGCCTCTGAAAATATTTCAGCTGGGAAGATTTCATTCAGGACTGACTTCACAGCATGTTTCTGCTTATGAATCTGTAAAAAATTGGAATGAAATGAAATCCAGCCCTCATTTTCTTATCATTTATCATAGTCACTGATGTAACGTTGTGGTCAGTTATGTAGTATGATGTTTGTCTAGCTCACTTTTTCCTGCTCAGAGATCTGGGTAACTTGATGCAGCGAGACCTGCTACTGTCAATGACTAATTACTGCTGTGTCCTCATCAGTCAGTATCCCTGCGAATGCTCGATGTCTGGTGGCAGTGATGGCTGAGGTCTCCCAAGAGTCTGGGCAGTGCTGGAGTCTCTAGCCCTAAAGAAAGCCAGCTGAGATGGCCCCTGGGATCCAGAAAGAAGTCAGCCAAAAAAAAGAAAGAGCATCTGAAATGTAAAGGAACTTACATCTGAGCAGTGTCTTGAATGTCTGGGTATAAAACCACCATTAAGTGCAGAGCTGCAAAGGAAGAATAGTTAAAGACAATTTCTGGCAGTGGGACTCTCCCAGACACCTACTTCTCACCCTAACCAGAGCAAGGACTTCTAGTATCTTGCCCAGACAGATACTTATCTTTATCTCACTTCAATTTGAAACAAATCTGCCCACAGCATAGGTGCTTTTAGCTAAGAGAGGTAAGCTTTTTTAAGGTCAAACTATCCATATCCATTCCTCTGAATTTCCTACCAAAGCCTGCCATCTCACTAGACTTAACAAAAAAATACAACTTTATTTTGGCTGCAGAGCTTTCCTGCCCTTTGGGGACAGGGAGAGAAATTGTACTGTGTAGCCATTGTTTCTGACAGTTCATTTACTCGAATGAAACAATCCATTCATCACCGGGAGTCCATCAAACAGAAACTGTCTTCAGCTTTGGCTTGCATAATAAATATACAGTATTTCAGCACTATGGATTTACATTCAACAGTGTGTATCCAATACAACACACATTTGCCTTAGATCCCTGGATAATATATTCATGGCATTGCTGGTTTTGCTACTGTACTAGCCTTTGAGTAGCTGTTCATTCAGCTCGAAGCTGCCCTCTCTTAGCCTGTTAGTCATACAACATCCCTTTTATCAGAACCAATTGCACTCTCCTGTTCCATTAAAAAAACCTTAGAGAAAATTGACAGCATCATTTTTTTCCCCTCCCGAACAGAATTTCATCAGATATCATTTTAACTTCAGACTTCCTTGCACAGGTGGGACAGGCTCCACCTTATCTTCAGCTTGCTAAAAGTTAGGAGTCTAGTCTCAACCAGTTATCTATGGTTGTTCCATAGTCAGTGGGGAGAGCGAAGGATCTCTGGAGAGTGGCTCAGCCTGTCTGTGTTAAATGGCTGAAGTCAGCCAAGATGAAATACTGTTACATGAAAGGAATGAGGGAAAAGGAATTCAAACAGATAGGTGTTTATCTGTTTTTTCTAGGTTGGTTTGGTTTTTTTAACAATGAAAATTCATTCCTATTTGCAAGGTTAAACTGCCTAACATTTGAATGTTTTGATGAGAGGAAGAATTAAATCCAGTATAACGAAATGAAAAAAATCAGGGAAGAGTCTCAGGATGCACTGCTGAAAAAGAAACCTATAAACAACTAAAGAAGTTGCTGAAGAGCAATAAGATCACAGTTTGAGCATTACAAGCTGATGGCTCCATTAGACTGATGACCTGTTGTCAATGAACACTGATTTCAATGTTACATTTTTGTTGGAAGAACTAAAGTATTGTTTAACTAACAGATTGTCTGTATCTACTTTAATAAGAAAAACACCTTTTTTATTTTCTGATGTAGGAAGTAGACAATATTTTTTTTTTAATAATGGTATGTAAAACTTAAAATGAGACTTCAGTGAAGGAAGAAGGCAAGACTAGAAGACAAATGAGATTTTTTTTTTCCTCTTTTTTTAGTCCTGGTTTATTCCATTCCACTTCTAAGTCAAATCAAGACAAAAGTACACAGTAACTTATTCCTTTTCCCTGGCAGGACAGCTACCTGGCAATTGAGAAAGATGTTAAATCCCATTAACAACTGCAATCTCTCTCCTAGACTGCTTCCTTGTAGCAGGAATGTTCCCTCGGGGCTGGGCTTCCAAATCACTCCCCTCCAGCTCATTTCTGAGGGATCATTGCTGCCCTTACCCGAGATAAGTTATCTGCTTGTGTGTGTGGATTTGAAAAATGGGCATGCAGACTGAAAAAAATCCCAACACAACAACAAACACTTCCCTCAAAAGTCTTACTGTGTTCGTCAAAGTCCTTTCTGGTGTGCTTACATTTCAAAAATTATTACTGAGCATGGAACCGGTTTCCTGAGAGACATGTCCTGCTGTGGTGGGTGGGTGGATGGTGGATTTGGAAGAGAAAAACAAGAACAAAAAGGTCTTGAAATTGAAATTAAATTGCTTCTCAAGCCAAGATGAGAAGGCAAAACCGTGGAGGAAGTGTGGTGGGATCAAACTGTGATGAGGCTGGACATTTAATTAAGAAAGAACAAATTGATCATTATAGAAGGGGTTTTTATTTCTTTTCTTTCATCTTTTTGGGCTGTGCTCTTCTGTAGCATGAGAACACACTCAGCCAATAACATTTCTCAAGCCCTGAAGCAACAACATTCACCCAACACCCACACATTTGTGCTTAGTAGCACATCTCCTCCATTCAAGCCTCCAGTCAGCTGGTTAACTTTAATCCACATTTTAGCTCTGAGAGGACATATGAGCTTTGGTTATCTTGTTCCAGGCCAACTGTGTCCTCTTAACAATCAGCCACACACATGCACAGAAGCAACCTGAAACGGGCTTCAGGTTCCAGAAACAACACCAGGTAGAGGAGCACTCCAGCAGCAGACAGCAGGACGGGTGTCCCAGAAGAACACAAATAATCACTGTTGTTCTTGTGTTGCCTCCAACTCCTTCAAAACGCGGGCCATTAAGGGGACAGGCAGAGGTAGGGAAAAGCTGCCTCACAAATCACTCCAATGAGACCCTGGAGTGAAAATGGAGTCTGCTTACAATTGCTAATGAGGTGTCAAGCAATTTGTTTCTTCTTCTACTGTATGTTTTATTTTGGGAGGAGATAAGTTCTGACTAGAGACTATATTGCTTGATTGAATTTAGTGAGCTTGAGCCTTGGGCACCAGGCTTGACCCCTGCCAACTTTTGCTTTTTTAAGTGGACGGTCTATTCTGCTGAAAATGGGAGGTGGGGGTTTCCAGACACTTGTCCCTGGTCTCCATGGGACTCCAAGAACCCATGCAGTGGCTCTGTAATGTCCATTCATCCAGGGAAGCCTTCATCCCTGGGCTTCCTAGGCAGGAAAGACAGCTGGATGTGGTGCTGCTGGAAAACATCTCTGAATTCTTGAGGCTCCACGAATGGAGAGTAGAAAACGTTTTTGGTCTCAGCAGGTTCTCTTTATTGAGCCTGAAAAAAGAAACTTCAGCTCATTCTTAAAGAGTCCTCCTCAAGGCATAAGGAGTTTCAGTTCACTTCAGATAAGTTTGATGCTTATCCAAATGGTAAAAACCTTGGAGGTCTGAAAACTCAACTATATACCTCCTGTGAGATCAGGCCATCCAGTGCCTCCAGACAGAAAAAGCACAGGAGCAGCAAAATCTGATATACTTTGGCACTTTTGCTTCCAATTGCAGCAAAACAAGCAGACTAGTGGGTGGATTTAGAGTCCATCAAAGTTGGGGGGAGCCTTTACTCAAAGCTTCATATGAGGTGCTGTCATGGTTTAACCCCAGCCAGCAACTAGGCACCACAGAGCTGCTCACTCACTCCTTTGCCCTCTGCCCTGCTCTGGTGGGATGGGGAGGAGAATTGGGAAAAAAAAGTAAAATTTGTGGGTTGAGATAAAAACAGTTTAATAATTGAAATAAAATAAAATACTAATACTAATAAATCGTAATGAAAAGGAAAATAACAAAAAGAGATAAAAATAAAGCCCAAGAAAGACAAGGGATGCACAATGCAGTTGCTCATCTCCTGCTGAACGATGCCCAGCCAGTGCCCGAGCAGCGATCTGCCCCCCCAGCCAACCCCCCCCCCCCCCCCATTTGCATACTGAGCATGACATTCTATGGTATGGAACATCCCTTCAGCTAGTTTGGGTCAACTATCCTGGCTATGCTCCCTCCCAGCTTCTTGTACCCCTCCTCGTTGGCAGAGCATGGGAAACTGAAAAGTCCTTGACTTAGGATAAGCACAGCTTAGCAACAACTAAAATCTCAGTGTGTTATCAACATTATTCTCATGCTAAATCCAAAACAGCGCTCTGTACCAGCTACTGGGAAGAAAATGAACTCTATGCCAGCCGAGACCAGGACAACATCCACCCCTTATTCTATATCATTTATATCATGCCCAGATCCCACACTGTCTAATACATCCCAATTAATCACCACCACCTTTTCTGTCTGTTGATACATACATACAGATATCGTTCCCTTAGTCTGTGGGCCATCCCTATAAAATGTCCATTGAGTTCATTTAGTTCTTGACTTTGGGCTCTATCTGTCATTCAGAGCAGGAAAGATGGTGTGAGGTATTGGATGGTTGCATGCTGAAGCCAGTTCTGGTTCCATCACTGGTGCGCTTGTCCAGTTCTACCACTGCTGCACTTTGCTCGGTTTCAAAGTTCATTCTTCATAAATCTGGGTGATTTTTACTGTAATACCCTTGGTATGGCATACAGCCACCACAGAAGTGATGATATACAGTGTTATATAGCAATTTACATCATATAATTTAATTCATTGGCTATTCTCACCCAAAATCTAATCCCCTTGAGGCACACATCAGACTTCCCTGTCCTCTCACATTACCCGCCAAGTGCACCCAGGTCCTTGAGCAAAAGCAATCCCACAAATGGGTTTGCATTTGCCTGAGGCAGGAATAACCCAGACTGTTTTCCCTAGCACATTTCTTAGGTGCACCACAGGGACTTTATCCCCTTCTACAGTACGTAAGAGTTTTGATTGGGCAGGACAGGTGCAAAATATAACTTGAAGCCATTGTAATGTCCATTTTACCGAGGTTTGCAAGACACGTGGAAAACCTTGCAGCCAGTCTTCTCAATTCCTGGTGATATTTACTGTCTTACTACATTCAGCTCCCTGTTTAGCTTTTAAATGCACACCCACCCGCCAGCATTTGGCAGCACTGCCGAAGGGAGGGAGAGCAAAGGTGGACCGAGTTTTGCACCCACATCGGGACAGGGCGCTGGGAGGCACTGCAAGATTCATGAGGGAGGGAAGACCAAAAGAATGAGAATGATTTAGGGCTGAGCTTGAAAGTTGTTGACAAATAGGAAATGCGCCTTTGTGGGATGTTGCTTAACAGTAGCAGCCCTGCCTTCGATTGACAAAGACCCAGGGCACCCAATGAGCTTAGAAAAATGGGACAATGAATGGAAACATATAAGAAATCTGATTTTAAAAAAAACTCATTTAAAAACAAGTCCTTCTGGCATGTTCTTCCCTTTCAGTTGCATGGACTGAAATGGAACAAAGGGGAGGAAACGTCTTAATCCTGAATTGGGAATGAAAGACATGAGCTAGAATAACATCACCTTCATACAAAACCAAAATAACGGGTTTTAAACCTTAACACCCTGGCCAATCCAAGCATGAGACTTGCTCCAAGAGTCAAACATGCTTATGCGTTGGGGTATTTGGATCAAAGCCTTTGCTATCACTGATGATGGCAGAGGTCACGAATACAGGAGCCTGGTATAACTGTGCTGACATAAAGGGAAAACAGCCTTTGACCAGCTGCACTGTCACGTGAAGAGCCAGCTCCGGCAGGCTTCTGTAGCTCTTGGACATTCAAGCACTTGAGAGCATGGTTAGGCCAAACCATGCTGCCCTTTCACAAGCACAGTCAAGAAATGAGGTCCCATGCATCCTTCTCCTTCCAAATAGCCTGATCTGGATCTTGAGCACTAGACAGAACAGGGAGACAGGGAAGGGGGGAAAAAGAGTGGTAGTGGTGGGAATTTAAAAATGTCAACTCTTTGCCATACAGCACACTAGGATGTTTAAAAAAAAGAAAAAGAAAAAAGAAAGATTTAAGAAGTGACACTTTTGAAATCTCGCCAAAGCCAAAGCATCAAAATGGGACACTGTCTCTTTAAGTGCAAGGCTGCACAAACGAAGGGAAATTAATTAAGTATGGAAGGCTGGTGTGGCGCCGCAGAGAGAATGCACAATCTGGGACCCGCATGCCAAAGCTGGGATGGAAAGGAAGGTGATCTGTCATTTTCTGCTGTTTTTTTAAGACAGAAAATATATTTTTGAGAATTGACTAAGCAATTACCCAAATTAAAGAAACTGGAAAAGCAAACAGTGGTAAAAACGCTCCAATTTTTTTCTTTTTTGGAAAAGGGGGTGAAAGAGATGAGGATAAATTGGAGCTGTTGTTTCAAGGTACTCCTTATTAATATAATGCACAGGAAAATAAAACAGCAGCTCACAACAACAGCTATTAACACTTTCATGGCCCTGTCCTGCCAGGAAGAACTTCTCCATCCCGTTCCCTGCTGGAGGGCTCCCGTGTGATCTCCTCCTCGCTTTGGGAAGATGGAAACTGGAGAGACGCATCGCCGGGAGACACTTCCCTGCCGCCCCGCAGCACCTTTCCCACCCGCTTCTGCCATGCCAACCCCTGCCCCGATCAGCCAGTGTCAATCCAGAGGGCCCCCACCGTGGGGTCCGTGCCAGGGCGTGACTTTGGATTTAGACAGGGGAGAATCAGAGGGAGATTTGGCTCTCACCTTCTCGGCGCACGTCAGCTGCCAACTGGCCCCTCCACGCGTCGCCCTGAGCCGGGGCCAGGTCCCGGTGCCAGCGCCGGTTTTGGAGCGCTGGCTGAACGGCTGCAGCCGGGGGCACGCGTCGGCGCTGCGCGGGGAACCGAAGGCATTCCCGGCAGCAAGCGAATTGCTGCCGAAAGGGTGATTTTTCACGCCGGCGGGGCTTGTGGTTTTCTGCAGCCACCCCACAGGGCACACGCGTACACGTGGTGGGTGTTGGATGGAGCTGAGGCTGGGGAGAGCTTAGAGCTTCTTCCCTCAGGGCTTCGGGCTAGTGTCCGGCACAGATCTCCCAGACATCAACTGGGAATACCATCATACTGCAACCAGCAAGTCTGGGAAATTCCTAAACTTTGTTGAAGAGGAAAGGCATATGAACGCTGGGGAGCCAGGGCTCTGCTTGGCTTTATCGCTGTACAGTTTGAGCGCGTTCTCCGAGCGGGATGCTCTCACTCCAGGGCTGTGGGATACTGGTGCATGTCCTCTCCCATCTGCCCTAAAGGCCTTTTACCCCTTTCTGCTGCTACTGAAAATTTAAACTTAAGGCATCCAAGGTATTGGGTTGTCACCGAGGAGAGATTCTAGCTCTCACTAGATGGGAGAAAATAGAGGCACTGTTAATTTCTTTTTTTAATCTAACCCCATTTTACAAACTGGGTTTAAAAATACTCCCACAAAGACCAATACACAGCCTTCCCAAATCCCACTGCTTTTTTTTTTTTAAAATTATTTTCTTCATTATATGCACAACATTCTTCAAAAAAAGACTTCAAAGTTATAAACTGGGGCCTGCTTACACAAGGAGGGCAGCATTCAGCATTATAGTATTCAGACATTTGTTTAAAAACACACTCATTTATAAACCTCCACAGCAGAAAAAGAGCCACTTTTTCTTCTATGGATGGGTGACTGCTTCCATAGATTAATTTTAATGCTGATTCCAGGACACATGTTTCAATGTTGCATTTAGTTTTGTTTTGCTTGTCTCAGATTTGTCATTCTCAAATGCTTTTTCCTCAATCGCTTTTCAGCCTGATTGCTGCAATGGGTTTTTACACCTTTTCAAATAACCCACCCCATTGCTTTAAGAGAGGTTTATTTTTATTTCTATGAAATAAACCAGTTGATTCAAAGGTGCAAATAAGTTTTTAGGCTATAAAATGTTTTTTAAGCTAGTCTCATAATATCTCTGGACTTCCAGGGGTTTTCAGTCGAGTTTTTATTTTTCTTCCTGTGTTGACTTCACAGCCACCCAGGTTATAATTTCTCTTAGGAATTGTTTAAAAGCACAGCGTTAACTTAAGATCTGAATCCTGTAGGACACAGAGCCCTTTGGAATCAGTGGGAACTGGGAGAACTTGGCCCTTGAGAGGATCAGAGGCTGAATTTTGTTTCAAAACTTGTTTAGAAGACACACAAGTCATCATAAACAGAGTTCAATAGTTTTGTATCCCTGACAAATAAAAACCACAGGTTACCCTAACAGGGATTTGAATTTATGACTCAAGGCATATCATGTTCTAACTATATTCCCAAACCAGTAAAATATTTAGTCTCATTTTATACAATTAAATCCACTCTAATATTCAATGTTCAAGTAATGTTTTCTTGCAGTATACATGGAATCTAAGGAAAAACCTTCACTCAAAAGTAGAATTATGAAGAAAACAAACTTTCATAAAAGTTTTAAAAAAATATCAGGACTATCTTTTTTCTGAATAGGGTTATAACAAATCAGGGTCTTGAGGCAGGATTAATACCATGGGAGCAAACTGAAAAAGGAGAAGAAAATGGTTTGTGATGCATTTTTCTTATGCCTATTTGACATGCTGGACAAAAAGAAATGCTGGTGTTTTATGTGTGTCCGTGTACAGGAAGACTCCACGGGCATGAGTTAGACAACCCTTGTCTTTCAGCCCGTATGATTTCGGCACACAGTCGAAGGCACTGCTCCCAGCCTTTGCCTTTTGTTAAGCTAACAGGAGCTGTACCAGCACGAATTTCTTGTTGGCTCATCCTTATGTCTGAGGCTGCATCTGTCATGGCAGGTCTTTCCCCATGCTAAAGTTATCCACTTTTTTTAACTGAAAGTATCTTAAAGCAGAATGTTTCTCCCACTCTGTAGCCTTGGCAGTAAGAAAAGTTTCTAATGAGTTACAGAACTGCATCTAGCGATAACCAGAAGTCCATGGGAGACAGAGCACCTGCAAACAGATAGGCAGGAGCAGAGCACCAGCAGAAAATCCTGCTGTGGTGCCAGATAAGGAAAGGACTTAATTCATCCAAAAGCAGCAGTGCTTTTTGCCTTGGAAAATCTGGCTTAGCGGTCTCTTTCCAATCTGTATTTAATGATGGGCTAATCCAGGAAAAGCCAGATCGATACAGCTTGAGCACAGATGAGCTCAGGAAACATGACTCAGAACCCAGTGAGAATGAGAATACCTTACAGATCATGTATGCAAGGGAGGATAACACTTTGGACAAAATCAGCTGTCTGGCCTGTGGCTTTCCAGTTCAGTTCTCTGTCAATATGTGCACAGGAGCAGAGAGGATTTCCAGTCCTTCTGGAAGGAAAATGCTTGCGGGAGAGATCTAGCAGAGGAAAAAGCACTAGGGCTTCCCTCCTGGAGCTCCCTCCTCCTCCCCTCCAGCTGAAGGGCGATGGGATGGGAGAGTTGAGAGCTTGGACCACAGCCTGAAATCTCCAGGAGCTCAGAAATTTTGGCCCTCGGGCACTTCAGAAGTGGGTGAAGACGCTGCCTTGCAAAAGTCTCCTTAGCCTGTTGCACTCAGGGACTCCAAGCAACAAAATGCAGACGATGGCAGTTGCTGTACGCAAGAGATTTCATGTGAGAAACACATAGGGGGTTCCCCTTCACTGACTGCAACCTTGTTATTAAAAAAAGAAAGGTGAGGAAAAAGAAAGCTGTGATTTGTCTTTGGCCCATTTGGCTGACATAGAGAGTAGCACATGGGAGCAGCCTGATGGAGTGCAGCCTTGTAATGCGCTTCTAGACCCGAGGTCTCACCCTCCTATTGTAAAAGCCATATTTCTCCTGAGCTTGTCCAGCCAACATGAGAAACCCTAGGAGCAGGGCGATAAAGGCAGCTTTGCAGTGAAGCACTGTTTTCAGGCTTCAGGGGTGTTTTTAAGCTATGAGCTGAGCAGCAGGGGCTTTGCTTTTCCCTGTGATGCACTGGGGAGGAAAAGTTCAGGATAGAAACATGAAGAGAGTCCCCTTCGCACCCTGTCTGATCCTGCTGCCTCTACAAAAAAATTTAACTGCATTGTGCTGTAATGAGCCATGCCCAAACTACTGTTTTCTGACCCTGTGTTTATTTTATTTCCTTATTGTAATGAAACTCAGATGGCTGTTGTTTACACTAGCACAGCACAGCAAGAGCATGCTTGACTCAGTCTAATTAGCTGCAAGTCAGTTTTGGAATTAGGGCAGAGGAAAGAACAAATTTTTAGTAACTACTTTAAATTGAGGCCCTCATTTGTTTTCATTACAGCTAGACAAAAGCAATATAATGTTTCCTAGCCCTTTCCACACACAGCCTTTGCTTTCCTGCACGGGGCTGCGTTTTGCTTGCAGAGCATCCATCTCCCCCGACTCTGCTCCACGGATGGGGAGGCTGCGCTTCTCCTGCGAGACAGCAAACAAGACAAGTTCAGGCAGCAGCGTGGGAGCAGGGAACAGAGGCTGAGCTGAGCTCAAAGCTTGCAGCCTTTGACCACACAAGTGAAACAGGATCAAAACCTGCTGCTGTAACCAGCTGCTCTAGTGCTTTGTCCATCGTGTAATACGGCTGGTGCTTCAGTCACCTCCGGTCCTGCTCGAGAAGCAAATTCTGTTTGCAAGACAAACGCCTGGGAGCTATGAGGTTAGGTTCTGTTTTTAATTCACTGTTGGATGGATCCAACTCCTGATGAAATCCATGGAAAGTCTCCCATTGACTTCAAGCCCTGGACAACATTGGATAAGTCACAAAGTTTTTGAACTCTATAGGCTGTGGATCATATCACATTTATTTGTAAGGAGCAAGCACCTTGGGGCTGATCCCAGCAGAGCCCTCAGCTTGGGTTGGCAGGTCTGTGCTCGATCCTTGTGTGGACTGCCCTGCAGCGATGGTGTCAAACCGAAATCAGTATCGGTACTAAGGAAGTGTGAAGCATTTGGATAACGATGAAATTAAACACATTTGTACCTGTTAAAGATTTTTGAAGTAATTCTCTACAGTAACAACATGAACAGTTGCTAAACCTTGTTGTGCAGCCCATGTTTTGCTTAGTATAATGATCAAAATGCCATTTTCCCCCCACTTCAAAATGAACAATACAGTATTTCCAGAGCAACAAATATGTGGATGTGCCTGATGATAAAAAAAATAATCATGCTGCATTTAGAACTTGACAAGGAATTGTTACAAACAACAGTAAGCACTGAGGCAGCAATGACAAACACCTTCACTGCACTTTTTGAAAAGCATCTTGTGATCCCCACCAGATAGGTGGATGGAATCGAAAAGGCAGTTTGCAGGGAAAGACCCTGTCCCAGCTCTTTCTGCTACAAAATCTTAACATCTAGGTGATTTTTAAACCAGTTTTTGAGCTACAAAATACCACTAGTCACAGAAGTGTGGAATATAGGATAACAGCAATGGGGTTTTCTGTATCAGATTCACTATAATTCAAGTATTACAACCCTTTATCAGATATAATAGAAATAAATTTTTACTATCTTGATAAAGTGTCACCTCAGCATGTACATAAACCTAAGCTACCTCAAATCCAAGCTGCATGTAATAACACACACAGCTAAGTAGTCACATATGCACAAGTGATTTCTTTTTATATAAACCAGCTCCTGGTTGAAATGCAAATAACTACCACTGACTTTAAAAAAAGAAAAATCAAGATTCTCCATCTATATGGGACACTAGCACTAGATTATATATTTGAGTTACATGTTACTACAGCAGAAGATATATAAAATATTCAAAACGCTCTAACACCAGAAAAAGGTATCCTCAAAAGAGTTCTGTTGAAGAGCATTCAGAGGAGGTGGCTAATATTTTATTTTTTTAAATATAGCTTTTCAGATACTGAAATCATCTTTCCAGGTCAAATAGCTTTTTAAAAAATATATTAGGTAACACATTTGTTAAAACTACTTTGAGCTAAAGCATGCTCAGATTAAGCTGCAATATATATTATTTACAATAGATCTATTTTCCAAAAGGGTTCCTGTGTGTTGGATGCAGTGTTGCCAACTGTCAGTAAATTTACGAACAGCTTGTAAATTTAAGTGCTTTCCAGAGAGCTATTGGTATGTGTGTAAAATACTCATTTTGTTCCTAAAACATGGCAAGACATTTTTTTTCTATGCTTGAAAAATAAGGAAAAAACCCTCATAAATAATATCATTGAAGTGATGACGTATCAGTTTCTAAGAAGAAACTGAAGTAACTCACTTGGTGAGCCAAAGTATCAGCTTTTTCTTGCCTTCGGTGACTCAGAAGATACTAATACCTTGATGCACTTTCAAGGCAAGAGTCTCCACAAAACCTAAGGGCTCCCTCATTCCTCCCATGAAGATATATGCCCTTGTGCTCTTAGAGTGAAGAAAATTTGACAATTGTAGTAAGGAAGACAGTAATTCAACGAGTCCCATCATTTAAACTGACACTTGGATTTGGAAATGCTTCAGTCCAAACTGGTGGCTTGATGCAAAAATAGTTGAAAGAAATAGAGGTGAAGGCCAGAAAACAGAAGGTTTCCCATGTCCAAACCCAGAACCAAAAATAGTAATTTTCATTTAAAGAAAAATAGATGCCACACCTGGATACTCTACTACAATGCTAATAAAGATGGTAGCCCTCTTTTAGCAGCTACCCAGCAAAATCAACCCAAGCTTGCTTTCCTAAGCCTGACTATTATAAAGTGTAACAGAAACAACCCCTCTTCCTAACGCAAGAACCACTGCAGAGTGTTTTCTAGAGACTTATATAGCCTAATAGCAGACTTTGGACCCATGGTCAACAGGAGTATCTCCTTCCTCCTATGGAGCACCTACAAAATTATTCTCAACTAACAGATTAAAGGTGTTTGCAGGTGTTCAAGGTTGAGAAGCCAAGATTATCGAGAAATAGTCCCTGTTCTGCTACCTTTGCAGGTCTTCTATCAACTGGTTAGGGAAATAGACCTTTACACAGACTCAAGTGATGGTAAAGGACAAGATTTTGCTAGCTTCTACTGCCAGGATGCAAAGTCTGATCCCTGCTTTATTCCTGTAAAGCTGATAAGAGGGCTATTAACTCTTAAATGATTGCAAGCACCTTTAGATATCTGGAGTTTTATTAGCCATTTTAGCGGAAACTCAGAGGCTTGAACTCAGCATTTGCTGGTAGAACAAGTGGAAAATCATTTGCAGTGCTCACTTTAAAGCACATTTGTGTTTAAGTTTTTATTCTACACATCAGGCCAAATTCAGCCAAACGGAACTGGATTTGGGTGGTAAAAAGCATGGACTCAGGATGATCCGAGGAGTTAAGCCGATGCTAAACTTTGTTTTCTTTAATAAAAAAGAAAATGAGAGTAAAACACCAATCTGGGCTCCCTTTGAGGTCCTTTAAGGAGTGCATGGTTATCTTTACAGACAGTGACCAAGAGAGGGGACAGAGGCAGGCTGAACCTGCTCGCAGTCACTCAGCAGCAGACTGGGGAGAGCAGCAACACTCTCCCGAGCAGCAGGGTCTCCAGCCCCCGGACCACACCGCCTGGGTTGGTTTTACAGCTGTTTGAAACCTCTGTTATGATTACCTAAACTATACATCCTGCTGCAACAGACACAGCACCTTGGCTCTATAGAGAGGCCCTATAATGCACTGTATAATACTAATAAACATGATTGTTATAAAAAGATAAGGTTACAGAACATTGCACTTTGCCAAACTCCAGTTGACTGTAACTTTAAGTTTTGGCTGAGCAAAGAGCCAGAGAGATTTTAAAATTCAGCAGTAGTAGCTATTCAGAGGGTTGTTCTAGTACTCCTGCCAGGAAAAACTTCGAGTGAAAGGTCTAATTTATCACGCATTGGGGTTGCAAACCTGTGCTCTGGGTACCAAGGCAGTTGCTTGTCAGGTTTCAGAAAAAGTCTGGAGGAATCCCTGGGTTCGGAAGTGGCAAGAATTCCAGTTCACTGTTGTGAGCAAGCAGCACTGCAGCAGGAGGAACATGCCCTGTCTGCATGTGCACACACAAAAAGGATGGATTTGTCCCTGCGCTGCTTCGCCATCCTCCCCCACAAATCACTAAAAGAATAGCCCATTTTTGAGGCGAAACTTAGGTTATAACAATGTTTTTTTCATACAAAAATCTGGTACGGCAGCCTCCTGTGTTGACACAAAGGGAAAACGGGACTGGGGAGAACACAGCTCAAGAATCCTGTGAAGTTCGTATAAACTGAAATATTTAAATTGGGAGTTATTTTATTTTTTCATCTATTTATTTACATTTCCTCTTCTCTCCCTGTAGTTCTCCTTTATTTACCACAGGGGGACTGCTCCAAGTTGCTTTTGACAGTAGCTTTTTCCCTTATCATGTTTCTTTTAGGATGTCTGTGAATATAAAGCTTTTATGAACCACTTCTGACATGACATTTTGATGGGAAAGTCAATACACACCTTACTCTCTGAATCTGTTGAGCTGTTGCAAAGCACATGGATATCAGTGAAAAAAGCTCTTCAATTTTAATGGGATTGAGATTAAGCACATAACACCTGTTTAATTTGAACATCATAAATATCACATAGTGTGACAGAACTGCTTATCTCAGATGGAAAAAATACTCCCCCATAAAAGAGATCTAATCTGCTTGAGCAACGCAGCGTGCTTACCACACATAGATTCCCACCACCCAGGAACTTTGTACCTACTGATAAACAATAAAATCAGCCAACCACTAAATCAACCTGAAGAAGGGTTGACAGACCCCAAACCTCTTTTTCATTTTTCTAGTCCCTTTTCCAGTGACCTTATGAAGGATGCTACCTCCTATCCAAACCCTTCCCAACTTCATACAGGCAGGGATCCCTCTTCCCACTGACCCACAGCACTCCGCATCCCACCCAGCCGCGGTGGCCGTCACCTATCTGCCTCCACCCTGGCCACCTTTCAGCAGTGGGTGAAGTGGTTGAGACACATAAACAACAACACGCAACACCACAAGGAGTTTGTAGCCTGGTTTGGGATGGAAGGTGCAACGTTGAAGTTATTACACTCCCGTTACCCGTGCAACAGCACACGGTATCATTACAGCCAGACAACTCCACAGTGAAACGCATGTCCAGTTTCTCACCTCCACCTGGCTGGAGACAGCCGAGGGGACAATACCACAGCAGTCCTTGGCTGGGTGTCCCCAAGGACACAGGTTTGTACACACGCACGCACTTTCTTTTCCCTCTTCTCCAGCTGGAGAAGGAAGGTGTGTTTACAGAAGGCAGGCTAAACACCTAAGGCTTAAGCAAAGCTAGTGGAATGCAGGCTGTCCTTTTAATCTTGAGATCATAAGACAAAAAACATAACGGCGAGTCACACCCAGTTTCCAGGAAAGTAAAGTCTTCAGACTCAGCCAAAAAAGAATTAAAAAAAGAATTGCAGGTATTTTTCCCCCCATTTCTCACTGAAGCTTCAATTTAAAAAGAACAACCACCAGCACAGACCTAGGCAAACCTCTTCATAAAAATAACACAAGAAAACTTCCGACCAATGATCTGTTTCTGGATAGAATTAGAGAATTGTAGGGGCAAAAATGGGGAGAGAAAAAAACCCAGTAAATTATTGCAACCATGAACGAGACTTTTTTAGCTTCAGAAGAGACAGGTTCTCTCCAAACTTGGGAGGACAGAACATTCCACCGGGCAAGTAAAGCTCCCTCCACACTGCCCACTCCTCAACCCAGACCTGCTGGGAGCACTTTTAATGCCAACTGTCTCTGTAGTCCATTCAACTCTGGGTCATTCAATTGAGATTGCCAACAGGGGTGCTAATTAGCACCAGTTACAGCAGACAGCATTTTGCTGATGTGGGCAAGCATCCACTGGGAATGTGCTGGAGACCACCAACTCAATTCACAGAGATATTTTTATTTTAATGTTTTTGCTATCCTGGATACCTTGAGCTGTTTAGTTAAAGGAATCCTCCTAGGAGTTGTGTGGGAATATATGCATACCTATAGAAAAACCCAGGCATTATGCGCACCAAATGCATATCACAGGCTAATTATAATTTCTCTGCAGATGCCAATCAGAAGAACAAGTTAAAGCCATTGAGGGGGGAGAAAAAAAAGAATTTGTGGTTTGCAAGGTAGGTGTACTTGACATGTCCTTTTATTAATTCTAATTATAGAGATTCCACAAATGGATGTCAAACATTTTCAGGGTGTTTTGCTAAAAAATTTCTGTGATGGAAAAAGGAAGAACTCCACCCCAGCAGATCATTTCTTCTTGTTTGTTTTACTATTTTCACTGTTTTCTTACTTTTAGGGCAACCAAGACAGACAGAAAGCAAAAAGAAAAAAGACTCCCTTCTGGCCTATGTTCAATTGCTGTATGCCCCTCAGCTGAAACAGAAAGCAAACATTCCCAGAATCTGTTGAATTCAAACAAATGAACTGGCCAGCACCAGCCTGAGAGTTAAACAGGAGCAGTAGGAATAATTCCAGTGGCTGGATAGATGAGTCCTTGCATCTTCTCTGCAGCACAGCTCACATCTTCTGTCTCTCACTCTGAATCTAAGGGCCATATTCCTACTTGTATTCTGCCCCACAAGCTTTTTCCTGACCAAAAGTTGCAGTTCATGATCCTCCAGGATCCCAGTGCAGCCAACTGCCCTTATTCAGCAGATGAAACACAAGCTTAAATATTTGCTCAGGTTCCCCTGGGTTTGATCAGACTGATGCAGGGTTGGAAGTTAATAGGGATGAAAAGCATCTGACTGTTCCATTTCTCCCTTTCAGAAAAGGAAGGCTTGCTTAATTTCCACTTGCAAAGAATCAGATGGAGTCATTGCCTTTCCACATGACTACCTGGATCTACACTAATAGACCTGAAATTGAAAAAAATCTCTGTTGTATTAAGTCTTGAGATCTATTACAGTGGGACATCTCATTTAAATAACAGCACCTATTTGTGTTCACACCTAGGTCACTCCTACATGGTTACTCCTTTAAAGGCTGAACCCTCTTTTTTTTCCCTCCAGGATTTCTTAGCTCTTGCAGCTCCTGCAATGCATCATGATGTATTGCCACCAAAGTCCCAGCTTTCCCACAGCACTCTTCTTTTTAACCCTTGACATACAAATGGGTGTTTTCCTCCTAGGCTCAAACTCTTAGACCAGGGTTTGTTCCCACCCAACATACTCTCACAGTCCATTTTATTGAAACAACAAGGCTGGGTGCCTTAAAGATGAGGACAAAGGCTGATGGCAGCCTGTTTATTTAGAAATTAAGAGTTTGATTTGCAGCAGGTATAAACAGAGATCATTCCACTGAACTGTGCATAGCCTGTTAAGAACTGGTCCACATGTTAAACAAAAAAAAGGGGATATTTTAACTACAGAATCAAATGAATTGGAGATTCCTTATTAATTGCCCTTACACAGCTGTCAGCTACTACCAGAGGTTTAACTAGACCACATGAACAAACAATTCACTACACCCTTTGCCCTCTCTCTCTTGCCTCCCCATCACCCACTCACCACACAAATATGCTTCCTTACAGAGGGAATTCCACAGCCTTGTACAAATCTGGCTATGTTAGAACCCAAACCCATCCTTTTCCTTCACAAAAGAATCTATAAATGGAATCATCAGCTCCATCCACGACTCTGATCACATGCTCAAGTAAAAGGATCAAACTTCACCAAGAGCAATGCAGCTGCACACGCTTATGAGAATTTGGGCTGAGGCCCAGATCCTCAAAGGGACTGAATTGCCTAATTTCTATTGAAATAACTTGGGGTTAGACACCTAAATACTTTTGAAAAGCCAGGTCCAATGTTTTTTTTCTTTTTAAATTAACTAACATAAGTCCAGACAAAATTAGTATTAAAAAAATCTTAATGGGCTATTCTGAAGTAGTACACTTAAGGGTTATTGCTCTTGACTGGCTAATAAATTATATTTTTATTTGCCAATAAAACAATAAGAATAATTTCGGCTATTCTACTTTCAGAAGAAATTATTTCTTCCCTCATAAGTGTTGGCAAATGGTAAAATATGCTGCAAAATACCAGATGATTCATGTATCAATAGAGAAATAGTGGAAAAGTAGCCTAAGCAAACACAAGAAGCAAGAACAAGTTGTAATCTGCATCTCTGAAACCCATTATATTACAGTTCTCCATCAGTGAATGGCCTGTTAGAGACCGTCTCAAAAAACGAGCATTTGCTGAGCTATGTGGTGGAAGGGATTTACTGTATGAAGCCTGGAGGGAAGCAGCCGTAGGAGTGTAAGAGTTGTGTCTTTGTCATAGGTAGTTGAGAAATGTTTTTGCAA
Organism: Buteo buteo; assembly: GCF_964188355.1. Classification (NCBI taxonomy): domain Eukaryota; kingdom Metazoa; phylum Chordata; class Aves; order Accipitriformes; family Accipitridae; genus Buteo; species Buteo buteo. The sequence goes on from NC_134183.1 coordinate 2,360,831, forward strand.
ACTATATGAAACTTTGGAATAATAAATGATGCCTTTTGGTAAGGTCACCTAGACCAATCTGTCACCCATCTGCTTTTGCAAGCAACAGCACAATGAGAAAATGCAATGAAACTGTAAAAACCTAACCATTAATGCAAGATGGCACAAGCAACCTTTTCAAAACAGTACCAAAGTACTGCTTCATGTACAATTGGCAGCACTGCCTACGGGTGAGCTCCCAGGGAAATCTCCTCTTAAAATTCATGTTTCCCCCATAGTGTGAATTAAAGGCAACAACCCTGAGTTCCCCAAGAGTAACACTCCCCTTCTGCAACAAACAACGACAGAATGATCCTTTACAATCCAAGGCTGTTTTCAACAAAATGAGAATTTTCCAGACCAGGCATAGATGTAGATACTAATCTTTGGAAAAAATAAGAGTGAAGGAACAAAAGAACATAAATATTGCATCTGACCATAATGGGAAAGAGTAGGTGTCAGATGGCATATAATTTTCTGTCACAATGTTACACTGCTATTCAGGATGACATCCCCGACTTCTCAATTAATAATAATTATCAGCTGGCTCCAATGAAAATAATGTTTATACTGAGGCAGTGACTCTCCCCTCAATGTCCTCAAAACATTTTACCAAGAAGTCAGGTTCAGAAATAATTTACTGCAGGTATCAGTAAGCTCATATTTGCCCCACTGGATCCTAGAAATCAGCTAGGGAAATTTTAGCTTTTCTTGCATAGTCACTTCCCCACTTCTACAATATTGTCTGTTCAATCCAGATAGTGGGGATCTTCACATGGGAAGCTTTAAGTAGCTCCTGGGATAAAGACACCTCAAAAGCAATATGAGCATTCACACCAAACAGGTTACTCTGAAACGGCCAAAGTGGTTATTTTTACTCAGATTGAGATGAGTTTGTAGAAGAGCTCTAAGCAAGCTGGGAGGAATGGCCAGGATCACATCACACATCTCAAAGCGTCTGTTATATCCGTGGCTGCGAGCCAACACACACCAAAACTGAAAAACCGTCTCTGTGTTGGCATCTCCAAGCAGGACAGATAATAACTGGTCTTTATCAGAGAGATGGAGTTGCAATGGGAAGACAGAACAGTACACAGAGCCTCCTACCTTCTGCTTACAGCACAAACTGGGGAGCTCCAGGAAGAAACGTCCCCCTCCACCACCCAAACTCACCCCTGGGGTGTTGCTGCTGTTTGGAGCCTGACTTTTAGCACTGCACCATTTGCCTACCTTGGCCCATTTAATTTCCTGCAAACTCTGTTTAGTTTCAAACACCTGGCAGGAGGACCCAGCCCAGAGTAATACAGCTGTTGGCAATCACAGTATCTTTCATTCATTACCAGTTGGGATAGGGTTGGGTTATTGACACTAGAGTGCTGTTAGAATTAGGAAGTCTTTCTTTTTTTTCTTTTTTCCCTCTGCAAGCAATGACAATTTCTTGGATCTTCAGTCATGACCAGAAAGTAGCATGTTATACCTAGGCAGGATAAAAAAATAAATAAAATATGTCTGGATAATTCCTGCTGGCATCACTTGCAAAATGAGCAATCCCAGACTGAGAAATTAGATTTAGCAGCTCCATTCTGGACAGGAGTGTTGGGGGTATCAGTATTTCAGCACTTTCCAATGGCGACAACCAACTAATCTGCTGAAAATAAGCTAATTATGTTCATCGTAATGAAGTTTGGTATTGAGAAACTGTGCTTTTCCTCTGAGTACACGAGCTAATCAGAACACCACATACGACTGCAAGTCCCCCTGACTCTCTACAGATTTTGTAGACGTGGATTTCCCATCACTTGGAGGTTGTGTTAGGGCTGAGGTTTCTCTCACAAATTTGCTTTCTTTTTCCTTCAGGGATTTTAAAGAGGGAGGAGGGAATATCTTTTTCCCCCTCTTATAGTGTGTTTTCTTGATGAATTTAGAGTCATACATAGATTTAAGACCGTAAGATTAGACTTTTCTCAACTGCATAACATAAATGTGTTTCTGATAATTACAACCATAAGCCTGATTGTTTGGGTCTTTGTGATCATGTTATCCAGTGAAAAACTATATGCTCACAAAGGTGTACTAAAATCCATATTTAAGTAACCACAGAATAAGTTACCCTGAAAAGAGTTCATGAGGTTCGTTCTCCATTACTCCTTCCCTTGCACAGTCATTTATACCAATAGAAAGTGAGTTCAGAGTGGTTACAAAATTGTACTGCTCTCTTTTAGCAGGATTTTGAGACCCATCTTTAAATCAGGAAGATGACAAGATGCAGTGCAAAAAACCAGAAAATGTCATGAGAGAGGTGATTTGATCATTTCCATATAGTATATTAATTAATCTTCTCCATGGACCTTGGCAGAGTTATTGTAGCACAGCAGTGGGAAATACCAAGATCACTATCTATGTTTTGTACCATCTTCATGACTCCAAGAACTGAAGCACATGAGCAAGACACCATGAAGGAATATGGCACATGGGAGCAAACCCATGTACAGATTGTCACTCTGCATGAGTTGATGTGCAGTAATTTCTTACTCCACAATAAGTTAGGATGCCTAAGCTCTGTGTTGCCAAATACAGCCAATGTTGAAAGCTCTGGAATTGCCCGGAGATCTGACTTTTTTGCTGCGTAGTGACTCATCTATTGGTCTGACCTTCCTCCCTTCATTCTTTCCTATTTTATGCTCAGTGCCTGAAGCAAAAGTGTACATTTACAGCTCTCTTGGAAACACGTTTAGAGAAAATGGTAGTAAATGATACCGGAGAAACTATAAATGGTTCCAGAAAGACAGTAACACATGCCACAGAGTATTTTGGCTAAAAATATATGTGGAACCAGATTGTCATTCGGTGGACTGGCATGGTTCAAAGGATGTTGTTGAAATGGTGCCAATTCATGCCAACTGAGGAACCGATACCAGTATTTTTGTTGGTAACTAGGTAATATAGAGCCAAATGTGATATTTTATGTCCTGGCATTTTTAATTTTATCTTGAGGTTCCTGGGACAGGAAAAATAAAAAAAGCACTTCCCTCATGAGGTTTATGTTTGTTCAAGAAATGCTTAATATAAAGAGAGACTCATATCATACACACAGAAACTCCCCAAGCTCTTTTGAATCTAGAAAGTACACATGCACAGTGTCGACTGAGCCAGACTGCAACACTTACGGACTTGTTCTATCAACCTTCTCTAATTAGCTGAATTTAACAAATATGTTGTCGCCAGAGCAAGGATAAGGATAAAGAAATTCGTCCTAACTTTTTGGCACTGATTTCTAACCCTGCTGTTCCCATGCTGGTACACTCTGTTTCAGAACAGCTTGTTACCTGACACCTAATGAGGGAAAATAGGCACATATAGGTGGTTATCCAAAGCCACAAACCTAAAACTAGAACAGAACAGACTGGGATTATGAAATTGCATCCAGTTTAGAGAAAAAACCAAGGATGTCAGCCACTTTTTCAAGCTCTCTTGGGAGTCTGTTGTCTGTCCCAAAATATGGGAGGTATTCTCAGTAGGTCCCTTGGAGCCATGAAAACTCTCATTTCCTTCTACGAATTTCAGGTTTCATTCTTGCATCTACAAGAGAGCATCAAATCTGTGGATAGATGGATCAAAACATGCACTCAGCCTTCAGATTTAGGACTAAATTGGAGAGGGGAGGGCAGGGAACACTCCCATATATCATTTGGGATTAGAATACAGATTTCAGCCAGAATTTAAAAATAAATCTTGAATTCTAATTGCCTGAAGCAAATTTATCCTGTCACTGGTAAACCCCAAACCATAGGTGAATCTCAGCTGATGCTCTGACCGTATTGTCTCAAACTCAGTATACTTTCTTGATCACTAGGGCTAGGATTTAAAACATAACATAACATTCAAAGTGGCCCTTTTCTTTCTTCCTTAGTTTATTCCTACATTCCTGTACATTTCTAGTAGGACAGCCAACTGCATTGGCATCAGTGGCTTGGGATGGAGTCACTTGCCTCAGAGGTACTTGACAATGTTTTGTGGCCAGAATCCAGCAAAGAGCGGCCACTACCTTTCTGTGGTACCAAATACTACCTGTATTTGGGTTTCCTTTTCCAACACAACTTTTAATCTCTGGTTTCTCACTGCCCTCTGCCAGCTGTCTGTGCCTACAGTATCATACACTGCAGAAGAGCTACAGGATGGATTTCTTTTGGCACAGAACAACAGTTGTCCTGGGCCAGAGCCTCAGTGTGGGCTCCTTTTCCGAAGACCAATGTAGGTGAGAGAATTTCACGGCAGATCAGGATTTCGCTGATCAAGAAAGCAAGGATCTTTCATGGGGAGGCTAGTTCATTCAAAAGCTACATGACTTGGCAGCCCAAGGAGCCTTTTTCTTGCATGCTTGTCAATTCTGCTGGCAGCACACGGGTAGTCCAAGCTTGTGCTTCATGGATTTCAGAGCCCCTGGATGGCTTTGTACTGTGTGCCAAATGGGGAACAACAGCCTAAGAAAACAAAGCCTGTGCTATCATGCAACCTGGGAGGGATTTAGTCTCCATGTAAATGTTTCCAAGGAGCAATTGTGTGAAGGTCACAATTTACATTACAGTGATTGCCCACTGCAGGAGGCACCAGTGTGGTTAACCTTCTCCATGTGCATCATATCAGCAGAAGTGGGATGGATTAGTGTTACATTGTCACACTGCTCTTTGGGGATCCTGGTTTACATTTTAGTTCTGGCTGGCAAACAATATTCTTGCTTCTTCCATGTGAGAACAGGGTAGACCATTTCAAACCAGGCAAGGAACAAAGAACTTGCATTTCAAAGCATGGGGGAGACTACTTCTAGTGGATCCTCTCTATCCTTAGCAGCTCAGGGAATGCTTTTTGCTATGTATCTTTTGTTGAACCCCTTTCAAGTACCCCTAATGCAAAGTGTGGGAGTTCACCTTTGAGATTGACCTTTCTTGTCCACATTGAGAAAAGCATGCCTCTCCTTTCCCACTCCACCGTCATGTTCCTCAGGCTGTAGAGCAGCACATTACAGAGGCAAAGTGCAGAATGCCACCTGGTGGTTTCTGACCTTTGAAGACCTTTCTGGAAACAAGTGGTTTTTTCAGTAGGTCAGTTTTAAGAAGCAGTTGCCCAGCAGAAGTGGTGCTACCAATCATACCAGCAGCTTGCAGCAGCCATGTTCTCCTTGTTGTTCTTTGCCTTTGCTTCCATAAATAACCTTTACATGCAGGAGCTGGCTGTATTGCAGAGATTTCCTCAGTTTTGAAACCTTTGGCTCTTTGAAGTGTTTTATTTTGTAGAAGCAGGCCTCTGGAAAGCAATTAGATAATTCCAGAGGAAAAACTGCATTAGGTCAGAAGGTTTATGCCTGGGAGCTTCTGCATAACCTTTCTTCCCAGCCATGCCATCCCTTTTCCTTCCCCTCTTTAAGGACCATTTCGACAGGTGCTATATTTAGACCCATCATTTTTGCAGACCTGGTAAACATGTCTTGCTACCAGTGGTGTGGTCTGACTTGACTTTTGAAGGAGATGGTGAAATGAGTTGTGTTTGGCTCAGCCTGGAGAGCTTCCTGGCAGTGACCTTTGCAGGGAGCAGTAAGGATACCTCCCCCAGGGAGCACGCAGACACCCAAACACTGCAGGAAAGGTGATGTTAGTCACATTTGTTGGTACTGGGTGTTGTGCAGGATGGCGCTCGTGTTGGAAGCTCTTTGAGACAGGGACAACTTTTTTTGTTTGCTGTGTTTGTTAACAGCCTGGCATCACGACTGCTCATGAACAGGACTCCTGGACCATAAACACACACAAATAGTAGTGGTCAGTTGAAGAATCAAGTAGCCAGTCAGTCCAGAAAATGAAATATTTGTGCAGTTGTTAAATCTCCTCATTCTGTCCCTCACGCTGCACTGGAGATTATGCAATTTCCCATTTTTCTCCAAAAATACAACTGGATTTCATTGCCGCTGTGTTATCATTACTCCATCAGCTGGTACTGGCTATGTATTAACTGGCAATACCACCAAAACCCTGGGGGACACCTTCATACACCCCTGAAGCAAAATGTACCTAACCAGGCAAGGCGGACAAAATGAGGCTTACTGACATGTGCGGGTATCCGAGGCAGATTGAGATTGACAGGGAAGTAGTGAGTGGCAAGGGCTGGAAGAGAGATCCAATGTAACTCTGCAATTGCTGAGGCTGACATTTAAATTGCAGGCAGCCATGGGCTCATTCCAGGAGCCGCTTGCGGTTGGATGCAGTTTTGATCATTTAGAGAAGAAGCAGGAAAAAAAGGGGGAAAAAAAAGAAAAATCAAATTGTTCTCGGAAATCATGTTTAATGTAGAAATCTGGTTAATATTAAACTGTAATCTGCAGTTTTCAAGTATACTATTCCTCGAGGAAAATGTTTCCTGTTTGAGGGCTGTGAGTATTAAGGGTTCCCTTATTACATCACTTCCTATGTCAGACCCAACAAGCCTTCAACATGCATTAGTGTATTGATAATTGTAATTTCAAAATGATTGTTTGAAAAAAAATATCTGGGCAATACTCCAATCATATGGATCAATTTAGCTTTAGAATACTGGGGCCAAGCTGGTATTTCTGACACTGTATCCAAACAGTACTTTCACGAGAGGTGTTCTCCACTGCAATTCACTTTCAGGAGCATGTAGTGTTTGGCCATCAATTACAGCACCAGGTCGATTTATTCACTGCTAAACTGACTTTGCAGGCAGAATTCCCCTTAATCCCACACAAATTGCAAATTGATAACTGTGCATGGAATGGAATGAACATTATGCACCCAAGTGTAATAATTTATAATAATAATAACAACCCACAAAATACCTGGACACTTTTACAAAAACACAGCAAAAACATATATTACAGCCCCCCCCGCCCCCCAACCACTAACAACCAATTCTGCCAGCAAATAGTATACACACAACCCAGCAAGCCTTCACAAATTATGAGGAAGGAATTTTTGCAGGAAGACATCGCTTATGCTTTCTATAAAATACTGATGGAAAGAGCTTTCCAGAGCTGTTGACAAGAACAGAATAAGGCCAGAACTCTACTTTTAACTCTACCAGGCTTAAAGATTGCCAGTGGCTTAACATTTTAGCTATCATAATGTGATCCACGAGTCTTCGGCAGAAACGTTCATAGGTCACTCATGGTGTCATGGTTATTTAAGGACTAACTGGTTCAGAAACTTTTCAGTCTAACATTGGTTGAAAGTGTTCATGGGAAACATCAGCTAAATACATTTCTCATTGTGAAAAGAGAGAAATTATTGAAAATTTCAATTTTACTTTTCTTTAAAAGTCCAAAATAAGTTTTCATTTGGAAAAAAACCCCAAGCAATAGTACATGAAAGTGAAACTCTGAACAAAATGTTTCTAAAGCAATCTAAGTGAAATGTTTCAGTTAACTGCACTATGTACTGACTTGAAAAAGTTCTTATATTATCTGATGACAATGAATTCTTGGGTGGTGTATACACTGCTTTTCTTGGAATTACAATATTTGCTCCCAAGCATCATCTTTCAGCACAAGAAGTCACTGCTCAGTTAGATAAGGAAGTTGTCTCCTAAACCATAGCCCTAGTTCCAAACGCACTTCTGTGTAAACTAAATGACTGTAGTCAAACGACTTTTTTAATCTTTAAGTTTGTTCTCCTTAGAAAAGGTTAATGTCAGCTGTTCTGATTGTATTAGATGATTATTCTTTTTGATAGGTAATTTAGTTCTCTATGAAACCCTCTAGACCTTAAAATAGTTTTTAATAGGACTATTGTCTCTTTGAATGGACATTAGTATTACTTGATGAAAAATAATTTTATTTCAAAATTTAAATATAGCTCTATTTGCATCACCTGATCCCAAATTCTGCTATTTTTTTTAAACAGTAACCTGCTATTGGAGCTGCCACTGCAAGCAGAATAACTATACTGATTTTTGCAGAGCACCAACGGCAGTGAGCTGCCTTCAGTAGGATTTCAGTGGGCACAAGCACAACCCCTGCCTTTCCTAAAGAATAATACTGACTGTCAGATGTGCTGAGATACATGTTTATTATTGCTAAATCCAAACGCTTTTAGTGAACTGGTATTTATTTAACATGTAAATATCACCTTAGTGAAATAAGTGATAAAATCAAGTAGAATACCTATAGTTGCAGGAAAAATGTAACATACCTTCTAAATTTGTAGTCATATTCTTTCTTTTCTTAGCAAAGAACACAGTGTGTGTATTTCTAACATATGCAAAAGTGTCTAAACCATGTGTTACATATTAGAAAATTGATCAATTTTCATACTGTTCACGATACGTGGCACTACACATTATATTTGAATGTATCATCATCACATGTAATTCGAATGCAATGAAAATTGATCAGTTTTGTCATACTGTGAATATGCTGCACTTTACATATATTAACCTCTTTTATTTACCTGTATATGTAAAGAAACGGTATAAAAAATTTACACAGATTCTTTCCCCTCTACTAATATTGAAAAAAAAATTAAGACCCTGTTTTCTTTGGAGGAGATAAGGAAAGAGGTAAAGCAGGAAAATTATCCTTTCTCTAAGTTTTTTCCCCTGATGTAATTCTTTTGAAATCAACCTCTGGCTACTCAGCTGATAAAAAAATGCTGTTGTATCAAAAACGGGCCGAGAATGAAAATATCTTTTCCTCTCAGTTATACCAGGTAAATACAGAAAACTAGTTCAAAGCAACGGGTCAATTCTTCTGCTGAGATAACTTCATTGGCTTCAGAAGTTGGCTCTGCAGGACCTGCCCCTCTTCCTCTCAAAGGTAAAACCTGCAGTTACTACACAGACAGAACCGGACTCAATTCCCCTGATGCTCATATCAACGCACATGGCAAGATTTATCCTGCCGAAGCCGAGAGAACTGGACCAGAGTAAAAACCCCTCACAGCGTGATCAGAGTCAGCCCTCTGCATTTCGTACAAACACTCCAGATTTAGATGAGCCTGAAGTTAATTCGGGATCAGTGACTAAACCGATGTGAGTCGAGGTACTTCCATTGAATTCTGCAGCTAGAGATTTGGCTCTTGGCCCATGCGCGGAGATTTATACTGGGCTAACAGAAAGCAGACTTCATCCTTCCCGCCACCCTTCTGTTTGTCCGTCTCCCTCCCGCTAACACAGGACAGCTCTGCGGAGTAAATCACGCTGCAGGCCCAGCCTCCGGAGCTGCAGCTTGTAAAGAGGCTTTTGCAGACTAGCAGAGTCATACCCTAGAACAACAAAATCCATTGGCAATAAGAGCAGAGAGAAAGCGGCTCATTTTTCAAGGGCTTTCCAGCCTGCTTTCTGCTTCGGCTCCATCCAGGAGCCAGCCTTACAGACTTACCAATATTTTCATAATTAACTGACCAGAATTTTCATAATTCGTAAACACAGTAAAATAGCTTGGAGACATAGGGTGTGCAGTCAGAGGGAGTGTGTGTGCGATGGGGGAACGGTGCCGGGGTGAGGGGCAGGAGGGGGACGTTTCCTCAGGCAATTTACATTTGACTCAGGAAATCTGGGAGGGTGCCCGCTGCAGTTAAGTGATCAGGCTCACGACTCAAAGCGATTTTTCTTGAAGTGTCACTGCACCACACAACCACCATGTGTTCTTTCTTGGCTCGGCTTTCTGTGCTGATGCTCCGAAACTTGGACGGGCTGCTCCAGCCTGCCCGGTTTTCATCCATTTGCTTCGGCAGGGAAGAGGACAAAACTGCATTTTGATGCATGTGCGAGTGCTCCCCTAGCCCTCCTCCTCCTCGCACTTCCACACGAAGGGGCCCTCCTGATTTTGGGGATTTGGACAAAACTGCTAGGAGTTAATGGACAACAACGTCTAGGATGTGTGTCTCTGTACAGGAGACAGAGGCTATGCGAGGAAAAGGAATAAAAAATTCAAGCAGCCATCCAAATTGCGTTTGCCAGACTCAGCCACCTCCGCTGATCTGCCAGCTCCTAACTAAAAACGATAGGCCTGACCCTGTATTGTTCTGTACTTGGGCTCATCCCTTACACTGGTGTTGAATGGGTGCAAAATGCTTCAGCTCACAACTGGACCCACACTGGGATGCCTGGGCTTGTGAGAAGTGTCACGGGATTCCCCAGGGCTAGGAGCAATCAGAGCATGAGTGGACTATCATGTCTGAAGGCTGCAAGTAAATGTCAGTCCCGTCATGCCAAAAGAGGACACGAATTCGGTGGTGTTTCACAGGGATGATTTAATCCTTACCACCATCTGGATTCTAGCTGGAGGCCACCCACCCAAGCACTGACCAACTCATATATTGCTTAGCTTGCATGATTTGATGTGATCATGACCTGAGGCTGTATAGCTGTCATAGGGGAAGAAATAAAAACCAGCTTCGTTTACAGAACTGAGTTCCGTTTCAACTCCCGGTGAAAAAACCAAAACAAAACCCCAAAAGAATTTAACATGTAGTAATTCTGAGAATTGCAAAATCTCCTGTGACTGACAGCAATTTCTATAGGGCACACAGCAGTGATTTACATCTTGAAAAAGGCACCTGGCCTGGCTAAAATCAGAGCCACGGCTACCCTGACCGCTACAATCACAGCACCGCCAAGTCAGCATACCACTGACGCGCCGGGTCCCAACGCATCTATCACCTTCCTTTTCTCCATCTTGGGTTTCTCCTTTTGGCGGCTAGTAGCATGGCTGCAACACAGTATTATGGCAAAGATGGATGCTGGACAAGCTTGGCAACAGCAAGTGATTGAACTGGCCATGGACATAGCTCAGCTCAGGCCATGGAGTGGAGGTGAGGTGCTAGAGGCAGTGGTAAGTAGAAAATGACACATGCTGACCTTACTGCCTGAGGAAATGCCTGTGAAGAGGCCAAGAGCCAGCAAGCACACGCTTGTGGGTGGAAGGACCATGCAACACTGACTTTTCTGCTGTGAGGTTTTTTTTTTTAGAGGACATTGTTTTCCTAGGCATGATAAAGCAGGACTGCCGCAAGTCAGTGATATGGTAGACTTGTTCTGGTACATCTTAACCCCTCTGTTGCCAAACTCTAACGTTCCCCTGCTGCTATGTTTCTGGGGTCATCTGGGTTTCTCTTAGTCCATCCTAGTAAGAAAACTCCTTATTTCATATTTTGGGTCTCAACTAGATCTCACTGATGCACCTATCCCTGACTTGCAGAAGCTCTCTCCTTTTGCAATGCAAAGATCTGCACAGCTTGGCTAATGTATGTACCTTAACCTACAGTGGTTTTGTTCACTCTCAGTCTGGTGTGCTGAGATCTTGGACTTCTGATCTGTGGCAGGCTTCATATCCCAACCCAAGATGCCATTAGCATCAACCCTCTGAGCTGCCCCCTGAGCTGGCTGTTGCTGGCTTTCACTTAAGCGGACCTGCAAAAACGAGATGCCTTGACTAAGCATGTCAGTATAGGGCTTTTTAGAGGACCACGTGTAAAGATAAAGGAGAATGCAGTCTCCCACCTTGCTTTTGGATGACCCTGATGTGTTTGTTCCCGACAGCCCACTGACCTGCAGTGACTAGTCTCCTAATCGAGCTGTCTAAATTAGGTGTATAATATTGCATGGTGTAAGTAAGCCTCAGACTTTATCAGCCTGGGTGGTAATAGATCTAACAATGTCAGAGTGAAAGGGCATGCCTAGATGCTCTCCAAGCTGGCCGGATAGGAGCCAGCTCCAGACGAGCAGCCTTCTAGCTGCATTAACGTGGCACCTCGCCCAAACTAATAAGACCCATGGAGAGACGCCATGTTAACATGGCCATAAAGCTTCCAGACTGGAACAGCTTCACGGGTAGGACTGCTGAGAGCCCAGCTCTGTCAGCACGGAGAGAGGTAGACCTCTTTTTTGTTGCTGTTCTTCATTTTTGAATCCAGTTTCAGCTGAGGGAGAAGACCTCCCGGCTTAGGTATGCCCCTTAGCATGGGACAAAGGTGCTGCTCTTGTAGCACTCTCCAGCACAAACTGTTCGATGTCAGGTGGTTTTAATTCCTTCCTCCCATGCACAACACATACAAAGTCCTGCATGTGCTCGTGTGTACAGGCACACATGGACACACATCAGTTTTGGTCCGATTTGTTCAGTTTTGAAAGCAACCTGGAATAATTTGGCCAAATTATAGACAGGAACACCAAGTCCTGTTTTCTTGTGATTTTTTTGCCTTTCATTAAATGAAAGATAAATGGCAGATAATGACTCACTCATCTCGATCCACCTTATAAGCCCCACAATCAAATCTTATTGCAAAGGCATCTAAGGTATGTAGTGCTGAAGAAAAGTGCTTGTCAGGAGGGATAGAGAACAAAGGGTACCTGGAGGTTAGTAAATGTTTTTCATGGGTTCTGTAAGCTGTGGTTTCCTCTATTGGGGGTGTTATATACTTTCAGCTTTCTAGCTCCTCTGTCAGACACCCAGCCAAACAAGGGAGTGATTAGCAGAGCTCCCTTGTTGAGGCTATTGTTGTAGGTATGGTTTTAATACACCCACAGTTCTTGGCACTGACGTTCATTTTCTGACTCCAGGAAATCTTGAACTGTTTATTGATTCAAAGGCAAGAAATAGAACATTGAGATGGAGCTAATTGGCCGGAGACATAATCTGCAAGTCACCCAAATAAATATTTCCATTAATTGAGACCCAGTTTTGTGGGAGGAAAAAGTAGCCTGGTTTAATAGCGATAATTTCTTGCAAATCTACATTTTATTAGTTTGTTTTTCCATGGACAGACCCTTAAGTGCAGACTTAGTTGAAGATACACTGATGTCACAACACAAGATCCAGGTGCCCACAGTTTGCCTGCTCTGGCACCGACAAAGGCTGGCCTTGCTCTGAAGGAGGGTGGTTAGTCTGCCTGCAAAATTTCAGTGTTTGCACAGGAAAATGGCCTGCAGAGACCTCTGGCCCTGGCAACCGGGTTGCTTTTTTCTGCCTATGAATGCTCTTCAGTGATAGATGGGATAGGATGTGCCTCAGATACCTAAACTGGGCGTTCACTGTCCCGATGAGAGAGTCGCGCAAGCCTGTGTCAATCCCTAAAGAACATTCTCTGCTATGTTGGACTTTTTTTGGCCTTTTAAAATTTTTCCCTTCCATGCTTAGAAATGACCATGGACTGCTGCTTTGCTTCGTCAAAATTTTACAAGAGGCAGACATGGTCTCAAGCTGATTTGGGGAAAAAAGAGCCCATGCTTTAAAAGGCTTGTTGTATGACACGGGAACACATGCTGCAAAAGATGTTAGTGGGAACTAACAGTCCCTCTGTCTTCTCTCTATATCCTCCAGTAACTGGCACCTGACAGAAGGAGAGGCTTTGGCCCTCTGTTCCTCTTTCCCTTCAGCGTTCACTTGACAGGTGATCAGGAGGACGGCAGTGATCCAAAGTACTCGGAAGAGAAATAGGGATAAAGACAGACCAGAGAGCAATATTTATAATGTTTCATTCTTTGGAACAGCAAGGGCTGGGTTATACGCATGAAAGCTCTTGCGCTGGAGAGAAACACTGTGCTGGCTAAAGTATCTCAGCAACCCTTTTTCTAATTAAAATGGACTCCTCTCTTCCCTGCCTCTCATTTTACAGCAAATTAGATATGAAACCAGATCTGCTTTCTCTGCTTCTCTGAACTCTAATGACAGCTTACCATTGAGAAACATTTTGTTTGGGCCTAGGAGAGAAGGCAGAAGCCAAGAACAGTCTTCACAGTTTGAAATACACTAAGAAATGTTCAAGAAACTCCCTCGCTGCTGCAGCAACAAGACCAATGCATGCCACAGTCTGAGAGCAGAGCCTTATGCCAAGGAGGAGAGCAAAAGAGCTGGGGATTGAGAGGGGAACTACTTCTGCGAGTGAATAATGATGCAGACTAAGGTGCGCAGGGTACAGTGATTGGTACATTCAGGCAAGCAGAATTTACCTACTTCTAGTCTGGACAGCAACAGATTTACGTCTTGCTGCTTATCATGGAATATCAAGCAGGTAGATAAAACCCTTCATACTTAACATCCCACTGGAAAGCAAGAAAATTAAAATCTTCACTATCTGTGCAATGAGGCAGGTCTTCTAAGGGTATAAACTTCAGTCCTGCTCTAATGTCACTGGAGCAACCTCAAGTCCTCATCTTCTCTAGAGGAAAGGTTTGACTGACCCCAGAGTAAATGGAGCCTGGGAATTCTACAGAGAAACCTTGTCAGGATTAAAAAATGAGCCCATCTCAAGGTTTGTTATGAACAGGATAAAAAAACATTACTGCATCTTTTCAGAAGCCTTGGTAAAGTGCCAGTGCTGGAAAAAAATCTTGATTTCAATCAGTTCATGGAATAGAAGGATGAAAAAGCCCTTTCCTTCCTGCCTATACTGCTGCTGGCTGCAATGCAGTACACAGGCTTCAGCATCATGTCACAGCATGAGGACACCATGGTGGTGGGCTTCCCTGGACAGCGGATCAAAGTGATGGTTTCTATTAAGTACATTCCCTTACAGATCTGCTCCATCAACCGCACTCCTGAGTTCATTCACTCAATTCAACTGGAGAAATCCCTTAAGGTATATAGACATATCTTCACTGTAAAGAATAAAAACAGCCCCGGAATGCAATGGCCTGTCTAATCCTGTTATTTTATTTTTTCCCAAGTGCGGAAGTCCTCTATTGTTTATCAATGTTTGATAAGTTCATACTGTAATTTTCCAATCACAAAGGACTGGCAGAAAGGGAAAGGATTTGACTGATTCTGAAAAACCAAGGAGTGCCTCTGTTAATCTCCCTGCCATTCTTCCGGCATCCCTGAAAGGCAAATACTGGTGGCTGGTGATGATTGATGGGCGGCTGGCGATGGCAAGATGCCCCTGAGCCAATCAGCAGGCCAAAGGCTCAGCTACACCTCTGAAAGTTAAGCAATCTCGCTAAACTGTGTGTGATAAAATTCTAATCTATCGGCTATAAAAACCTGGTCAAGGGAATGTTTTGGCACAGTTGTTGAGCAAGAAGATAAACAAGATTGGAAGAGATGGGGAAGTTTCTTGTTTAGCTTCTAATCACTTTTTCCCGCAAAGTTTCTTTAACTCCAAGTCCAGTCTGAGGAAAGACATTTCTTTTGTCTGTTAAAGTCCCCCCGTTGCATTGCTGAATATCAAATCAGAGAGCCTAGAATTAAGTGCAGGGATAAAAGAGTACATGGACAAGCACACACATGCACACACACACACAAGCTGGTCACTTTTTTTCAGTGGAGAGCTCTGCAGAGTCAGGTTTTCCCTGAGAAACAAAACATTCAGGTAGTTGCACCAAGACACCAGCAATTTCAACACACCCCAGCATCATTCTCTCTCTGGTTGTCTGTGCACCCACTCTGGTTAGTCCCCAACAACCAACTACATCTGGAGCTACTGAAACAGGAGAAAAGCTACAGCGCTTCTTGGGGAATACACACCATATCAAGGGAGCAGACTGACGGGTGGGCTGGGAGAACTGTAGGGTAAGAGGGTAGAATCCTTTTGAGCCCTTCCAGGGCATTGTTACTACTGCTATCCACCTGAGAAGGTGCTTCAGAAATCAGGACATAATCCTGCAGGCTCGGGACCTTTTGAGTCCATACCTAATCATCATTGCTGCCAGGATGAGGGCCTTGATGTTACTATTCCTGCTGCAAACCTGTAGCCTTGCAAAGGGACAAAAAAAATCCTCTTTTGCTGCTTCTTACCCCTGTGGTCTGCTGATCAACCAAGCTGGGTTGCAGCATGTCACACTGCAATCTCATAAGGGTACCACTGAATCACAAAAACATGCCCAAATCAAATAACAGCAATAAAAGAAACAATAACAAACATTCATTTGTATGCTCTAGGGTAAGAGGTCCCCAAATGCCTTAACAGAAATAACTAAAAATCAAAATTACAATAAACAAAGGCAATATGCTTATAAAAAAAATATTCCACTTCGAGCACTCCTACCACTTAATCCCATCTGTCAATAACACAGCTGCACTGCAGGGACTGTTCAGCATCTTTCTTTATTTTTCTAGGCATCCTGGCTGCGTGTAGCACATTAAATGACTCAGAGTTCCAACTGGCGATTTTGAAAGTCACTCTCTGTGGCTGCTACATGTTTGCTTTTCTCTTGACCTCACCACTCATATCTTGCTGTTGTTGCAAAACTAATTCATGGGTTGGATCAAAAAAAATGGAAACTGCACGCCCTTCAGATCCTTGCATTTCTGAAAAAGTCCTTCCTGCTTCCTGTTTGCACTCCCGGCAGTGTTTCCAAAACAAAATTTCCACTGCCTTTGAAAAACACAGAGCCACGCTGAGCAGGAATGCAAGCTCCAAGTCAGTGGCACATCCAGAAGAACCTGAGAGAGAGTAATGTGCTCGTAGAAGAATCTGGAGGAAAAAATCCTTTTTTATCCATAAAAAAGAGGCTTCAGGCTTCCAGGGTCTTCTGGATGCAGGCAAGGTAGATGGAGCTCACAAGGCTATGTCACCTATCTGACCTCTATACCAGGTTGACTGACATGAACATCTGCAATTTGCCTATACATGAGATAGACAGATATGGACCTTTCAACCTTTTTGTAGCGAGTGTTAGGACCAAAGTTAAATGACAGTGCAAGCTTTCCCCATAGCATGTACAATAGTAGGTTTTACCCAGAAGTTGAAGGATCAGCTAGTTTCTGCAACACGTTTAGAACTAGCCTTTGCTGAGATTGGCAGTATAGACTGATGGGGATTGCTGAAAAACAAAAGGGATGATTCTGTGAATCCCAAAAGGAACCAGACTGAACCTAACAGAGTAATCTTTAGAGGAATTTTCAGCAATATCGATAACCTTGGGCACTGAGGAGTTGCAAACCAGCTACCAGAGTCATGAGATGATCTAACTTAAATAATGAGAATCTTTTAGTTCTTTTTATATGGTGCCTGACTTATCTGTCTCTGGGATAACACTGTCTCTTCAGCCTTTCAAGGTTCACTTGAAAATACTTTGAAATACCTCCTATTTTATTTTCAGTGAATGGTTGGACCCTTCTGTATGTAGTTGACTACAGCAGCTGGGGTGTGAGGAAACTGCTAAGTATCACAAAAGACTTCTACAACTTGTGTGAAAGCACCAATAGTCTGTCATGACTTCTGCTGATGAGGCTGGGGATAATTAAAACAGAACTGGGGGGAATCAGCTGGCAGCAACATCTGTGTAACTTCCTCATCCCAGTCTCCTACACATGGCAACAGATTCTATGGCCCCCCAAAAGCCCAAATCCCTGCTGAGATGAAGAGAGTTTACAATATAAGAAGATTAAGAAGTCTCTGTCCTGGCTGAGAATATTATTAATTTTTCCTTTTGTTCATTCAATGTTTACCCAAGACTACCCCATTCTTTGGGCTGTTTTCAGAGTCAGCATGTGAACTGTCCTCCGCAAATGGAAAAGTTTGTTTTCTGACAGTTGCTGCCCATCAAAACTGAAGAATATTGAGGCTAGTGCAGAAATAGGACTGTGACGGGATCAGCAGTGGTGTGTTGCTCCCGGACCGCCGCAAATCAGGCCAGTTTTCCTGTTCCTTTGCCAGTGCTGTGAAGAGTGCCGCCTGCTCCATCACACTCCTTCACCAGCTCTCAGCACAGACTACGCAGGCAAATGCCTAGGACAGCAGACTACTTGGAAAGAAAATTACCCATGGCTCCGCTATCTGTTTTACCCTTCCAGTAGTCCTGGAAATCCCAGACAGCTGCTATGAACAGATGGGTTGAAGGAAACCATAGTGGGGAAAGAGACTATCACTGTCCCCATCTCTCTCATTCTTTTGGCAGTAAGAAGCTTGAGTTTTTGGAACTCTCCCCGGTTCATTGTCCTGATTCTTTTCTCCCACCTATCCTTTTCCTTTTGAAGGCTGGGACAATCTGGGCTTGTTTCTGGGGGAGCAAAATTTAAATCTCCTTGAGCTGTTGAGAAGCCTTCAGCTGGCTCTATGTTGCCCTCCTTGGTCCCTCTGTTTTCTTAATGATCTTTTATCATTCATTAGTTTTGTTCATTAGATGAGAAACTGGTGAGTCTTTAACTCAATTGGTACAAAGATGTTGAGATTATTAAACAGAATATCATTACCGCCATCTCTGCAGGTATGAAGCAAGTCAGTTGAAACCGGCTGGGGGTTTTGAGTGGATCAGTAAATGGAAATTGCAGACACCTGGGCTGTGCAAATTATGCATGAACTTGTTTTACAGCTTCCGTTGATGCCAGATGAAAGTTACTTGGATGCACTAGAGATTTGCAGGTGATGGTTTATAATGGCAATAGAGTTAAGTGTGGCTAGAAGAAAACATGATTACACTTCAAACATCCAGTTAGGTCTTTGCTTTCTAAATATTGTGGCAGCTTATCTGGAACACCTTGTTCTGTAATTTCAGAAAGAAGGTGGCTAAATTTTAATGTTTTTCTGTTTTGTTTTCCTAGTATCGTTTTTTCTTTGTTAAAACTCAAATATTTCTTTCACAACTAGGGATCTTCTGCAATTACAGTGTCAGTCATCATTATCCATATTACCTAGATTTCGTAATTCGTGCCTGGCACCTGGACTATATTTGAAAAATGTCATTTTATATTTGCTCAAATACTCACAGAAATTTATTCTGTGATGGATACCAGTCATACAGTGGCTACAAACAACTCTGTTCTAAAATACATATTTGTTTTTACGAAAAAATGTTGAAACAAAACCTTGCAATGTTTAAAGCATTTCTCCACATGTTAACTCTGTGATGAAGGGAACTGCTTTGCCTGTACTGTAGAGAGGATTAACTAAGAAACAGAGAGATTTAGTCACTTTACGCAAGTCACATGGAAACTGAGCAGAGGATGGAATTCAGACCTACCACGTCCAGTGCTGCTGCCCTTCCTGCACCAGTAACCTCCCTTCCTGGAAGAAGAGGGGTAGCAAAAGTTTACCTTTCTTTCCTTGCCATTTAAAAATCTTTTTTCTACCTATATTATCATCAGCTTTCTGTGGGCAGCCACTAAACCTGTTGCATGTGATGCATCATGGCTACCTGGTGAGAATAAGGTCTGCATGGACAGTGCTGCTCAGAAAGAACTGCCAGTCTAGCCAGGCTATGCAGAATGGTTGCGTTGTGTGAGTGAGAACTGCCCAAGAGTTTCAGGATTTTTATATCTTTATAGCAGCTCTAGTGTGTATAGACATACTTTAGTGTAGTTGGTTTTCCTTTGCTTTAAAGAAACCACATCTCCATTATGCTTTTATCAAAGCCATGCACAAAAACAATGGATAATTCCTCCTCTGCCTTCACACTTTGAGATGTGTCCTCAAACTGGCATGGCAGAACTGGGGAGTCAAGGGCAGGAGAGCGGTGTGGGAAAAAGTCTTTGCACGTGGAAGGGAGGACATCTGCAATAAACAAGGAGATCGCAGTTACCCATGGATTTTTCTGGGCAAAGGGAGTTTTCAGGAAGCCATTCCCTAAGGCTATTTATAGCATTGCTGAGTCTTTTCTCCTCACAGTAGGCATGTGGCATTCAATTTGGCAATTCCTTGGCCATCTGTGATTTGAGATTAAGCATCGTTACAATAATTTACTATGTTCTGTGCAAGCAGTCGACTCTCTTTTTTTCCTCATTCTTTTGTGTCTACCTTGCTGCAGCAAGTTCTACGCAAAACCCTCATCACAGCCAGGTTATACATCTTATCGGCGGGTTCAGGCTTTCCCTGGCTGTCACAGACTATGGCAATGTACTCAGGAGGTCGTTACCCTGTTAAATGTCTGCCCTTCATATGTTGGGCAACACCACAGAAAAATAGCTCAATAACACAGCACTGAGTGGCATCTAAATGCAAATAGAAAGAAGATGCCGAGTCAGCATACAGGGAGTCTTCTGAGAGTTATATGACTGGTACGGGTAGTATAGATCAGTGATAAATCCATATCTTTTCTTTGAAGTTGAGTGTTAACTGTTGGCTTGATGCCAGATTCGGTATCAGGTCTCAGACATACTTCCCACAATCCCTAGTCTGTAACCTTCTGTGTCGTTAACCATTATTTCTGATAGATGTCACTGTGTGTTGTTGCACAACTCCATCAGGATCACTCACACCAATAAAGGAAAAGGAATTGGCTGTTAAATAACTGTTAGCCCTGTCCTCTTTTAACCTGGTGTAAATTTCTCACCATGCAACACTGAATTCATGCCTCTATGAAGATTAACATGAAACATGAAGATTAAGCTATTTCACTTCTCTTTCTTGCCCAGAGACTATCAAAGAATTACAATACACTTTCCAATGTCACTTTTCTTTTATCTGTGTGAGGTAAGTTATTATCTACCCTGATGACTTTATAGGTTTTCCCTTCCATTTTTGAAAGGCGATTATGAATGACCTGAGGATTTCACTTTCAATGGAGGTGTTTCATGTAGCAAAAAGAGGATCATTTTAATTTACACCTAGGAGCCCAAGTCATGCTGTGTGGGGTTATCTGCCTTGTCCTGTCTTCTACAGCTTGACTTATGCTGTGGTCGTTACCCACTGCGTTTCTGAACACAGCCTTTCTCTCATCACCAAATACTCTCATTTTTGAGCGTCTCCTCAGGCCAAAGGGAAAACCACCCTGGTTGTTCGTGGCACTGAAGACTCCACCTTGCTGCAAGCTCTGGTAGTGACGTGCCTGCGACCCAGAGCTTCCTTGTGCCCATGTCTGAATTCAGATGAGAGCCTGGGCTGGAGTACCCCATGCTCTTAGTCATGTAGTCACCGTGTATATTAATGTTGAACAAAACAGCAAAGCAGAGATTCAATCTGTGTTTATTTTGAAATAATCTCTGGAAACATAACATGATAGCAACTCAAGTAACTCCTTTCCTTTTGGCAGTTGCAGCTCTTCTTGAAATAAACAGGTAAGTTACAAGCCTCAGGGGGATTTTAAAAACCACTTGTCCCTCAATCATTTTTCCACTTTCCAGCTACTACACAGTACAAAAAGACTTAAATGATATTTATGTTCCTGTAGAGTTGGCAGCATGGTTCTGTGTTCATAATGGGCTATGTTTTTGGGACTTGGGGAAGGGGGGAGAAATTTCCACTCATTTTGTATAATTATGATATAGAAAATATTTGTAGATCATGTTTTTGGACCGTAACTAATGTGCTGTTCAGTCCTGCCTCCTACGTGAGCCTGACACATTTGCCCTAATGGGGACTGTGGGGTGTGCAGAGTGGGATATTTACACCCTGATGGCTTTTTCAGTGACATCATTGAGCAGACCTAAGAAGTTGCAGCTTCAGGGCTGTTCTTCATCACCCGGTTTGTTTGGAATTCCCTCTGCCACAAACAAAACAAACTACCAAGGAAAGAAACACCCCTAAAAATCCTCAGCTCACCCACGTGCAACTTTTTTTTAATAGTGTCCTGGTTTCTGTTTTTGGTGTGTGGGGTAGTCAATGGTGAAAATCACCAGAAAAAAGTATGCATGGCTACCTGGAGTGGCCATATTTAAGTAAAGTTTACATCTTGCTGAATGTGAAGCTTGGGTCTACGATTTTGGTGACTTTGCTGCTGCATTTTCCTATGTCTTGGACCATATATGTAATCCTTAGTTGTCTGTCAGTGCAACAGGAAAAATTAGGTGTCCTGTGTTAGAGGGTTTAGGATTACGGGATTCATTATCCACCATTCAGAAGGAGTTTCAAATGGAAAGGCCAAGTCCTGGGAATTACTAGATGGTTCCCCTCCCCTCTCAGGACACACTTTTGAAGGACTGCCCTAGGCCCTGAGATGCGCTGAGCATCATTCTGGAAGTACTGAACAGCTTCTACCACCAGGCCATTGCTAGCCCTTATTTACCACAGGGCAGGGTAAACAGATGCAGAACTGATTCAGATGGGCAGCTCAGTCCAGGACAGACTGAAGACTCCCCTCCAATATGAAGCACCATTTTGCTTTTTATATGTATATGTCTCTCAAGGCCTGTTAGCCCTCCCTAACCTATGTGAGGTGATATAATTGCTTTTCTTCTGACTCCCAAACACAAAGAGAAAAGAAATGGAGAGCTTCAAGGCAAAGTAGACAGCTTTCTCAGTTTTCTCCATTCAATTAGCAATGCCCACAAATCCCGTCCATCTGATTAAATCCATAAAAATAATATCTTCCCACCCCACCAGCTCACCATGCCCCCAAAAGCCCTAAATTAAAATAAACAGTTCCAGGCTTGACTTTTTTTGTTCATTGTAATCATCCTAAATCGGTGGCTCCAGCCTCTCTCACTGGCTTCTGTAAAAATAGTTCTCCTTTACTGCTAAACCAAGGCTTCTTTATACAGCCTCCGAGTGCACAAATGCTGCTCTTATTTACATAGAGAAATTACAAACAGGCTCTTGATTCTTTGATCCTGTGTATTCAAACAGCCCCGGGCTTCTGCTGATTCTGGCTACAGGAATCAGGTGCGTGGTAGTGGGTTTTGCCCTTATTATGGTGCAAAGAGCTCCGAGTTTAACAGTCACAGCGCCTATTTGGGCATAAAACCTTGGGAAGGAGAAAAGTTCTCTGTCCCTCTCCTACTCCAGTGCTCTCAGGACACTGAACATTGTTCACTTTTTTTGGCATCCAAAAATGGATCTGTTCCTATTGGCCTTCAGTCGCAGAACTGTGCCCGGTTCTTGGCTGATCTGGGAGGCAAACTAGTTTTTTGCAACGCATTTCACCTGTAACTGGTTTATTTAACTTAGGCATTGCTATGACCCCTACATTGAGCACTGAATGACAGTGTTCAATGGTTCACTGGCAGCTTAGAAATCCTGCAGGCACAATGCAGCATTAAAAGGAAGGCAGGATTCACTGTTCATTAAATGTGTTGTGCAGATATGAGAAGTGGAATGGTTAATGGGCTCTAGAGGAGGCTGTGCACTGATGTGAGTACTTTGTTTCTGCTACACCATTGGTATGATTGGATCATCACAAGCTGTCAGTAGAGCAGCAAAGGGAGCCCTGGGAAAGAGAACCATGAGAAAAAGTACCCTTCAGAAAGAGCTGAGAAGATGCTTTCACTTTTCTACAGAACTCTTAAAAAATTCATTTCAGTTTCCACTTGAAATATTTCTGGAAAACTTAAAACAAAACAAAACAAAAAACTACCTCCAAAATGGAAAAGAAAAAGGAGATGGGACTGCCATTCCTTGCTATTTTATCTCTACTTTTTACTGTTTCAAAATGTATTTTCAGTGTCAGAGACTGGAGGAGGAAACCAGGATAAGAAGAATTACTTTCTTAACTCCTTCCATTTTTTTCCCTAAACTTTACTCCAAGAAAAAGGAATTTAGGAAATGTTCCCTAATCTGAAAATGTAGAGGCATCTTTTTAAATTTCTAAATCCCAAGACAGATGCAAATACCTCAGCAAAATGAAATTCACAGCTGATGCATCAAAACAATTTCTTTTCTGCTTAACCTCTGCCTCTACAAACCAGACACTTAATCAAGACCCAGTATTTTTCTTAAGAACAGGGAAAATTGTGATCACAATGAAATTTTCTCCATGTTTGCCTGGACGTATTTCAACTGAACTGTTGCAGAGTTTTCATCCCAGTGCAGGAGTAGGGAGCACAGCAGTTGGGGTGTGCGGCTGGACTGCTCAGCCTTGCTGGGTTCTCCTATCACAGAGGCACCTCTAACAGCATTGCTAAAGGTCAGTCTGTGCTTGAATACTAGAACCAGAATAACATCAAGATTTTCTGATTCTTAGCTGGGCTAGCTAAGCCCAGAAGAAAAGCTAAGATAAAGCTGCTAAGAAAAGCTGAGGCAGAACAGTAAGCGATGAAAACATCAGTAAGTTCCATAAAGTCCTTCCCTGCAGATTGTTCC
Source organism: Buteo buteo (assembly GCF_964188355.1). NCBI lineage: Eukaryota > Metazoa > Chordata > Aves > Accipitriformes > Accipitridae > Buteo > Buteo buteo. The sequence goes on from NC_134183.1 coordinate 2,384,743, forward strand.
CACCCTTGCTTTCTTGCTTTGCTGTCCCTTATGCTGGGAATTTTGTCCCTAGCAGCCCTCCCGTGAGTTTTGCTTGAGAGTGGGAGGACGGTCCAGCAAGCGGCGCTCTGCAAAAATGTTTCTTTGCAAGGTTTGGTTATGATCTTGCTGCATTATGTAGGCAGTGTGAGCTCTTATCACCTGGCCTTGACATCTCCAACCTCTGCTTGGGTCAGGGTTAGAATTAGGGAACACGTTCTTTCAAATCCTTCCTGGACAGATTGCCAGGCAAGACTTGACTTTGTGCACAGTCTTGCAGGCTACTGGTTTTGCAAGTATTTAATGGGGCTTTTTATTGTTACTAATATTACTTAGCTGCATGTGAGATGTTGGGCCAAATCCTGTGTTAATGCTGGCCTTAGCCAGCAATAATCCCCATCAATTTTATGTGAGCTTGCTACTAAGTAAGGCCAGAGAAAAAGTGAGTGGGAAGCTTTGGGTTTTCTCCCTGAGCCTAAGTCACTGAAACCAAATGGAAAGACTTCCCTCAACAAGGGGAGCTTCAGATTTGGGTACTGAGCAGAGCCCAAGAGCTTCCTGATTTTGACATTCTTTAATTCTGTCTTTGGGGGCAATGTGTATATGTGCCTCCATGCAAGAGAGATGAACAGATAAAATCCTTATTCCTCGTGAAGACTGTGACTAATTCATAATGCCCCAACCAGGATAAATAATTCTCTACTTTCTCCTGAGTCTCCTATCTGATAACCCTCATTCATCTCCCTTTACTCACACCCTGCCAAACCTCCTTGCTTTAGAGAACGGGAGGACCCTGCACAGCTAGATCACATTTTATCTTGGTTCATGGATCGCTCCTTATTTATTTAAACCTCCACTGCCTCCAGCTTCAGTAACGATGCTGCTGCCCTCAGCATCAATGCCTCTGCCAATAACAACAAGCTCCATTTAGTCTGCTACAGCTTCCTACAGAGAATTGTTTTCTCACTTTACTCCTGCTCCTCAACCCTTTAAAAATAGGCAAAGCCTAAAAATTATCCCCAATAGGCTTTTGCATTCGTCCACTTTGAAACAAAACCTTTACACATGTTTGTTCTACGGGGTCCCACTGATTTTTCCCCTTACAAACTTTTCTCCCATTGCTTTTTCAAATCCAAGCCTTTTCCTTCAAGGGCTTTTATATATGAATGTGAAAGGCTGGAAGGAGAGAGGGGAAAAAAAAAGGGAAAGAAAAAATTAAATGTATTTTTTTTATTGATTACTGGTTCCTTATTTATGCATTTACACACATACAAGGGCAGATGCTGTGTTTTAATCCTACAATAATTGGCTTTGGAAAAACAGTAGCTCATAATAATAATATTGTGAGTGGCTAGAATAAAAAGAGCTACTTGAATGATGGGGCAATTAATCATGCGTGCGTAGGCTAGTGTAACACTGCCAAGCAGCCACTGAGGGAAAAATCATCTCCCCTACGTCTCCTCCTGTCTTCAGACCCACCTAATTGGTAGTCAAAACAGACTATCTCACTTCTAAATTTATCTGCCCCTTACACACAGGCAGAGCTAAAGGTCCCATTAGGTCTGCGGTAGCGGGTGCTCTGGTGAACATGCAGTGTTTATACATAAACCATATATGAATAGCTAATTTCTGGCACTGCTGCTTTCCTTAACAGCAACCTGGCAACTGAGCAGCATCGAGGAGACGAAGGCCGTGGTTTCATGATGCAAAGTGCTCAGCAGTGAGGCTGGCCTCCCATGCTGCTTCTGCTGCCTGCTGTAATGGGGCTGTCCCTGGCCTGAACAGGGAACTCAGAGCTGTCTAAAAAGCCCAAGCAACTTTTTGCCTGTTTGTTTTTGGTAGTCTTTCTTCCTAACCCTGCATCTGTTTCCTGATCTGACTCATGGTTCAACCTCCAAGTAAGGGAGCTGACAAGAGGAGGGATCGGACAGAGAGGTGGCAGGGATTTGTCAAGCTGATCTGGCCATTGAACCCTTTCTGCAAGGAAAGCGCAGCCTTAGAGGACTTTGCAGTGGCCTTGTGCTGTCCAGCCTCCCTCTCTCTCTCTAAACCAGAATGAAAATCAAAACAGTGTTGTTTTGGCTGTAGGTCACTGCTTCGTAGCAAGGCTTGCAAGACAAAATCAGTGTCCTCCTCAACGTGCCACACTGGGAAGTGAGGAGAAGGCAAATACTCCTTCAGCTGCAGTTGCCTGGGGGACAGCCCCTGTGTCAGCAGCTCTAGATGAACTCACTGGAGCTCGTCCGTCCCCTTTAAGTGCAAAGGTCCCAGTGATTTTGGTGCTTTGTGACTCCAGCTACTCTGGAAGATGGTAAAACTTGAGCTCCTAAGTCACTTTGCATACTTTGGAAACGTTACTTGTGCCTTTTGGGAAAATGTCCTTGCCACAAATACATCTATTCAGTTATAGGATATGATTTCATGGTTGGGCTTAAGCTGATCTAAGTATACTGCTGCTGAAAGGGAAGATCCTGCCCTGCCTTCCGTCTCCAGCTGTGAAGTCCCACTGCCTCCTATCAGCTCAGCCACTCACAGGACCGTGGCCAGGTCTGTAGGTTGGTTGAGCTGAAAGCCAGCCCTCTGCCCTGGCTGGGTGGTGGGAAGCTGTAGCAGAGAAAGCAATTGACCTATTTGGGGTCCTCCAGGTCTTAACAACATGATCTCTAGGCCATCCTTTTTTTCATTTTGAAGAGCATTCTGGCTTTGTCTCTTCCTGCCTCTTGAATGCCATTATTATTTCTGTGCATTGTGTCTATGCTCTTTATGTTCTTAGGTAGAAAGGGAAAGTGTTTTCCCTCCTACATTCTTCCCCTTTCACACATCCTCCAAAATCTCAACATCTTGCTGGAGATATCAACAAGCCTCCCTTCTCCAAGTGGACAACTGAGGTCTTTCAGACTGGAACCAGCACATACTCAACCTTGAACTCTCCCAAAACTCCAAACAGACAAGGTCAAATACATTTTACTCACAGCCCTTCCTTTTCACAAGCCTTGTTTATTAGCTTCTGTGGTGTGGACAATTTTTCTGCTTACATGGTAACCTCTTTGAAAGAAGGAGAATGCATGCTGTAGCTCATTCATTAGCTCCTGATAAACTATGTCAATAACCTAGATCAACACTCTTGTATCAACCATTCCTGGAAGCTGACCTTCAGAGCAGCATTCTGGCATTTTGGAGTATTATATAATTAGCAGTGAATGTTCAATCAGGCAGAGGTCTTAGAAAGGGGAGCTTGTACTGGAGAAAGCCCAATGGAGGGAGAACTGGCGAGTGAAAAAGGCATTTCCCAGCAGTTGCAATGGCTCTTTCATTGTACGATCTCCAAATATGTTATAATTGGTGATGGGAACCTCCCTCTGTATCTTCTGTTTACTCCTTTTGGGGATTTTTAAATTTGGCCCTCAGATGACAATTAAAAAAAATGCCACTCAGGACAGGGTAGAGTCAGCTGCATTCTGAGCAGATCCAAGTCTGACAACAACATGGGTATGGCAGAATGAGCTTTTCCCCTCTCGCCACGAGTCACAGGAAGATGAAAAAGAAAGAAAAGCTCAGAGCAGTGAGCTCGCTCATTAATAACACTACTGAGAGTACCTAAGTACCTTAAGAGCAAGAAAAGAGAACCCAGGAGACCTGAATCCACATCCCCAATACCAGGCATTAGACAAAATGCCTCTCCAGAAGATACACAGCTGTCTTCACAGCTGATTTTGTTCTCTGCTTAGTCCTGCTGTGAAGCCACTGCTCTGCCCTCATGATACCACAGTGTACGACTATGTGAAATCACTGTTCCAGCAATGATAAGCTTTGTATTACTAAGCAGATCTAAGTACCTAAGGTGAGATGTCGGGCTGCATAAACCTTGCATGCCTGAGCATCCTCTTCATATCCTCTGATCACTTCTCAGACATGAACCCAGAACTCAATGTCTTTGGCAGCACAACTTATATGAGCAGTTAGCTGTTGCAGGCATAAAACATGAACGAATCAAATCTGGGCTCTAGCCTTCATAAGGTGGTGTCCCGAACAGCTAAGCTGATATGGGGTGAGTTGTGATTTAGTTTTGATTTACAGGGGCTGGAAGGAACCTGTGCTTTTCCCATCTTGGGTATGTTGTACCCTTGAGGTGGTGCTACTAAGTATACAAACCTAGTATTTCTTAAAGATATTTTAAAAACTAATTTCCAACCACAATTTCCCATATCATATGCACAGTTGTCATCTGGATAAAAGAATCCTTAAAGAGGGCAATCTCTTTGGAGAGTTCATTTGACAAAATGTTGTGGGACAGAACTTTCTCCTTGGTTATACTGTAGAAACAGTAAGGCTGAACTGGAGCAATTCAGAGGAGAATCAGTCTCTGGTCTTTATACATTGCATGTTGAAAAGTTTGCTCCAGTATGAAAGTCCTTTAAAAATACAGGCTATATATCCGAAGTGAGCCCACCAGAAAAGAAAAATAATAAAGAAAGTAGCTTTGAAAGACTAGGCAAAGGTCTGGAGGAGCCACAGTTTTCCTTCCCTGCAGTAAAGCATGGCTAAAACAACACAAACTCCTATGGCTTACTAATTTTTCAACCCAATATTTTCATATAATTTGTGTGCTTTATAAGCCTTGGAAAACCCACAAGAGGCCACACATTTCTGATGTAATCGTCTTTGAATTCAACAAAGACCATTACCATGTCAATGAGGGGGATGGTTTCAAAGAGCAGAGGGTGGTTTGCAGAGCACCCAGAGGGGATTTTCACTGCAGCTACTGAAATAATAAACTCCTCTTTCCCCCTCCCTTCCAAATTTTGGCTCCAGCTGGAGACATTTCAATAGTTTAGTTCTAATCACAGATAATTCTTTTTTTATTGTGTCATTTTGGATGCTGTTATTACACATAACAAATGTTGCTATGTTACTAGACTATAAAGTCTAAGCTTTAGCTTAAGTCAGTTTGAGCACAAACTCTTTGCATTTTGGCCCTTAAAGACGTTGCATGTTTGGGGAGGAGGTTGCCTTTGTTTTGAGGGGCTACTTCACAGAAATGGCTTTTCTCTCCCTGAGTTTATCCCAGTTTTTATGCTGTCTGTGAGCTGTGCTGAAATTTTTTGCAAGCTTTAATTAAAAGAGGTTAATCACTTATGCTTCAAACTGTCAAACACTTCTGCATGTCAAACACTTCTGTATGAGAAGTCCCACTGGCTTACACTGAGCTATTCATGATGCAAAATATTTTATAGACATCCAGTCTTTGCAAGTTTAGGACCTCAAGTGTGCCCCTCTAGGAAGCTGAAGTAAAAGGAAAGGCAGGAGGTGGAATACCATGATCAGGCAAACTGCATCACAAACTCCTACAACTGTAGAAAAGAAAAAAGAAAAAGAGCAACAATAGAAAAAAAGTTTTGCTGCAAATTATCACTGTAAGTATAGCCCCTCACAGAATGCATTTTGATGAAATATTGAAAGACTACTTATTCCAGTGCAAAAGTTGCAAGTTGAAAATAATAGCTCAGGGTAAAACTGTTGAAGAGTTGGATCGCTAGCTTATCAAAATGAAGCCTAAAAGTGAGCATCAAGAGTACCTTGGCACTATGATATATTCCTTGTGAAGAAAATAATCTATTTTCATATTTTCCCTGTTGCGCACAGAACACTGGTCTTTCTCTTCTGTATCTACTGGCCCATGAAGTGACCATGGTGATGAGAGTCTGAATTTTTTTGTGAGTGACCTCACCCTGTTCTCTCTACAAGCGCTCCCTGAAGCTACAAACTCAGTGAAGTTCCAGATCACATGGAGTTTCCAAACAGACATCAAAATGCCTTGGAAAGAGGGGATAAATTATCATCATCAGTCCTATCTCCTTCTATTGACTGTGGAAGGAGCCTAGTCACCTAACTTTGGATGCTGAGGGCAGGATTCTGTTGCCGAAACATAGATGTCTATTGCTCTTTGAGAGCTTTGTGGTAAGCCAGATATGTGGGTGGGATGGCAGATATGATTTAGGAGGTCATATGATCCCTATGATTTTACAGGAGATTCCAGACCTTTCCAAAGTGGCTGGAGAGCATGAGTGATACCCCAGCAATGAAATCCCACCCCATCTTATAGACGGTTGAGCAGAAGTACTTGGGCCAGGACCAACGGTCACAGAGAGACAAAACTTTGGGGGGGCTTTAGGGGTGGGAAGAGCATTTTCCTCCCATTTTAAGAAGACGCCACTTGTAGGGTTGAAAAAATTGCAGCTCGCCAGAGCATAACCATTAAGGGTTTATTACAATTGAGTTTTATAACATGCGTTCTAATAAGTCCTTAAAGAATGTGGCTGTATGCAGTAATCATTTCATAAATATTAATACAGCATTTAGAAATGGGGCCTTAATTTAAAGTGTTACCTTTTTATTAGCAAGTGCACAGTTTAATTACTGCAGTAAAAATATAGATTAGTTAAGCTTTGCTGCTGTTCTATTACCTGGGAACCAGCACCAGCCCAGCTTTAATAAGCAGCTTCTGAGGAGGTGAAAGAAATTCCTCTGGCTAGAGAGACTGAGGGGGGAAGGTTTGCTGCTGGAAACTGACTGTATTCTTTAACAAGGCTAGACTGTGGAATGACTTCTTCTTGCTGTCTGCATTTTTGTGTGCGTGTGTGTTAATTCACACACGTCTCCAGTTATTTCCATTAGGGATTGACAGGCTGGCTCTGAACAAACAAACAAAAATAAAGCACTAGGACATGCAACCAGCATTAAAACTAAACTCGAAAGGGTTTGATTTCTTTTTGGTTTTGTTTTAAAAACAAGTTCTGAAAAAATATTTACCCATTTTTCCATAAAACAGTTATTTTCATTTGCTTCTGCACTCTCGGATTGGAAGCTCCTTTTTCTTCCGCTGTCATTTTTCGTTGAGCAGATAGAGTGGTGGGGAGGAGGCAGGACACCAAGTTTCCATCCTGAACTGTGCAACCATGTGCTCAGTTGGAGGGAACAAGTCAACCTTTGCATATCAGTTTCCCAATGCATTAGATAAAAATAACAATCCTGGAGTAATTTATGGTGGTATTGTTGTTTGGAATACGTGCCTCGGGAAGAGACGAAAGAGGCCTCAGCAGTAGCTGCATTTTGAGCCAGTACATTAGATGACCTGATTTAATTACTACCTACTTTGGAGCAGGGGAAGATACCCCACTGCCTAAAATCCCAGGAAACTGCAAGCACCAACTTACTGATAAAATCAGATACTGCTCAGAGGCACCAGATGCGCGGACACTTGCAAGACACCGCCTTTTTGCAAAGAAAGGATAATTTGAGCAGATAGGATAGAGAAGGGAAGGAGAGACCATATCCCTACTTTGTAGGAGCAGATTTCAAGAGCAGCCTGCTCAGTAACTTGTCTGAGATCATTCAAGAGGTCTGCGGCCATGCCAAAAGCTGAACTCATGTCCGTTTGGTCCCTGTCTAGTAAGATAAGACAAGTCGTTCTGTGAAAAAGTCCAATGGGTGAAGACAGCTATGTAAAAGCAAGGCATTTGTAGTTTCGTCTGTTATTTGCAACCCCCTTAGTCTTGTGATTTATTATGATTCTTGTTTTGCAGACCCAATGTCTTCTAGCCAATACAGATTTAAACATTTGGAGCCATATGCAAGACACACCCTATTTCTGAAACATTTGTGATCACAAAGCCTAAGCTGTCTTCTTACATGCATGTGAGTGTGCGTGCTTTTGGCAAACGGAGAGCTGGGAAGACAACAACCACCTACAGCTGGAGACCCGAGGGAATTCTCAAACTTGGTTTCTGGAAACAAGGGCAAAAAAACCTTCAAATCATATGAATGTGGCAAAAAAGCAGAGCAAAATTAAAGCTAATAGAGGAGAGAAATTAGGACTGAAGGTAACTGGAAAAGTGAAATCCCAAGAGATGTGACTGATGGAGGATGAAGGAAGGAGATCTTCTGAGCTGTCTTGTGCATCCTTCTACTGCAGGAACAGTTAGCTATTCCTGTGCTCTGCAAAGCCTTCTGTACGAGGGCCAGCACCCAATCACTACAGGTGTCTATATGGCTGCATTAATTTCCTCCAGTAGTACGATAGTTTAGGACTGAATACCTGGTGGTGTGAAAGCCAGAGATGACTTGCAGGATGTGTCTGCTGATCTCCAACCCTTTTGAAGGTTTCCTTATGCACATGCCCAAATGTTTACTTCAACAAGCTGTTAACGGCACACCCCTGTGAGTCCAGCAAGCCGCACGGCTTGCCAGAAATGCGAGGGAATTGGTAAAGCCTTGTACTATCGTAGAATGTACAAGGTTTGGTTTCTTCTGGTGAGAAATTAGAAAGGGAAAAGGAGGACAAGTAGCAATACCAAGAGACTGGTGCTGGATCCAGGGCAAATACTAAGCATTCATGTTAGACTCCTCTGTCCGGATGCGAACGGGGAATCCGAGTGCTGTAACCTATCCAGCTCTTTTGCACCTTACTCGGCCAAGCTGAGCAGCATTCCCAGCTGTGACACATGGATCATTATGGTATGTTGCCATGGTTGATTTCACAATTAAAAACAAATACAGCTTATGCTGCAGCCGATGTTATAAAAATAAATGGAGCTACTTTGCATAACAGCATAATTTGGGCCTAATTGCCAGCTGGTCTGTTAAACCATAAATGAAAACAAACAGGGCTATAAATTAAATTATTAGAATGATATTATGGCTTGGGGAGATATTACACCATGAGAGCTTATTTTGAGGATCACATTGTAAACAGAGCAAACCCTATCAGAGCAGAGGCTAAGCAGCCCCCTGCTCCAATCATCTTTCTCATAACCCTGGGGATCATTCAAACAGTTCATCATCATCTTCTTTCCACTTGAGATCATCAGTGCATCCTCTCTACAGGAGAACACCACGAAAGACAGACATTAGTTTTCAGTGTGAAGAGATGCAGCAAGTGAAATCACGTGGAAAGACACAGATACAGAAAAGGAAGATATATTTTTATATATTTACCAATTTCTTAAAGAGGGACTTGGGGTTGGGAGTGGCACTGGACCCAGAGTTTTCCTGGAAACTTTACCTTATGCTAAAACATGATCCATCATTAAAGCCAATTTAAATTTTCAGCATTTATATTTCTGCCTTGCTGTTTTCTGCTGGTGTTGTTCGCTTTTGGGTGAACAATTGAACTTACAGAGACAGTCAGAGTGTACCCATACAACATAGTGCTGGCAAACCAAAGAATGATGCTAAGCATCACCTCTAATAGCACCTTGTCTATAAGTTATTTGCCTACACACACAGACACAGGAAACACTGGAGTGCTATTAGGATGCAAGCTTAGCCTCTGCTGTTAGTGTAAATTCAACTTTCTGTAAATATATCTTAAAGCTTGATATATGCCAAGCTTTTCCGTTTCTACCTGGCTCTTTCCCTCTTATTCTCCCTTCAGGATGAGCTTTCCTGAGTATTTCTGTTAGAAGCAATAAAGCTAGTCAAGAAGAAAAGCCTGTCCTGTCAGGCAGCTGTTAAAAATGAACTTACTTGGGGCAATAACAAATTCAGGGCAAGAGCTGTTGAAAACAAAGCATAAAACATCTGTTGAAATGTAACAGTAGAGATAAAAGTTCATAGGCCACAGGTGTGCCCACAGATGTCCTACATACATCTCCCTGCTAATGTATTTTTACTTGCAAATGCTGTGACAAGGACAGGGAAAAGCCAACCCAACAGAAAGTCAGCGGGTTAGAAATGCTCAGCAGCATGAGCTAAATCTTTAACAAACTCCCATCCTTCCAATGGCTCCGCATTGGTTTTGACAAGATAGCTCACCCTCATTTGAGTATGTAATTCAAATACGTAACATGAACTGAAACAAGCAACAACCCAAGGGTCCTTAGGATCCTCAAGGGAGTTGGAAAACCTGAGGTAACGGCTGTTGTCATACTGGAGAGGATTTTCCAGTTCTACAATTGAGGATAGTATTACAACGCAGTTGGCAGGGTATTGTTCTGCCAGGACACGTGTCACGAATAGATGGCTGAAGCGCCTATTAAACACATGTGTTGTATTAGCGGTAATAATCGAACTTCCCTTGATGACATTAGGCACAAGGGCAGGTTCAGGATCTGGCTTTGCCATTTCCTGAAGTCCCTTTAATGGTTAGGGTAGCAATTGGATGGGGAAACAGATTTCAGCCAAAGGGATTCAGAGCAAAAGGGAAAAGAAATCACAAATATTTGAGGCTGCTCTGATGGTATCAATCAGCAGCGAGCTGTCTTTCATTTCATGGCCATTGCATTTGCTCGGCCTGTTCACTTATATGATGTTTTGCATTTTTTGTACCGCCTTTCATTGGAAAATTTCAAATCCCTTCCAAACAGTAAGTCAAATGTTGTGTTAGTTACATGAACAATAGCTGGGCCTTTAGCTGAACGTGGACCACAGGGTTTGGCCCACTGAGTCTCCTAAAAGGCATATCTAGGGAGCTCTTTGCTAGTGCAGGTGAATTACCTCTGAGATGGAGCGCAATGGCAGTTCAGCAGTGCACAGGAACATTAAATAATGTTTTGGAAGGAGACGTCGGTAATACCAGATTTAGCTCATAACGTTGAGGGGAGGTTTAGGTAATTTAGGCCAAAGCTGGAATTTAGCCAGACTACCCTGCTCTTCGGCAGGCACAGATGCGCAGGGCTCCTGTTTCATGTGCACCTCCAGGAACACGATGCCCTAATCCTCAACCTGGGTGTTAACTCAGAGAACTACCTGGCAAATCACCCGCACCTTCTGCCCACATGCAATCTGCTGAGAGTGCTTCTCCATGGCATTGCTCCCTTCTCCTTCCCCTCCCCTGGCCAGGCTCTCAAGCCCGAGGCCGAAGATAAAATAAAAAACTTCTCTAAACACAGAAGTAGCCCTCCCCTAACACCCCAAGCTCTTTATTTCCCTCCAGAAATTTCCACAAGTCTCAATGATTCCTGATTTTGGCTCCACCGAGGAGCAGGAATGTGAGGCTGCAATCACTGCCATTGTGGAAATGATAGGAGGCAAAGACCTGCTGGCTTTCCGAGCAGATTGTTATTGCAGTAAGTTACGCTGTGCTAACAGAACCCACTTTGTCAGGCAGCCACAGGGTTGGCAGCCTCTTCCCCCTGTTTGTCCTGTGCCAAGCCAAGGGGCAGCCTGCGGAGATAGGCCATTTGATTTACTTCACAGTTATTTCTTGCAGGATGAAGGAAAACTAGAGAAAGGAAATTAAAAGCAGACTTGGATCACTGAGTCAGCACAGACACACATGCTTGCTGCCTGCTGGGTCATTGGTTGGCACTGGCAGAGCTCCACTGGGTGGAAGTTTATAGACTGCATTATAAAGCCTTTTGCCTGGAGTGGTTATCACGAGAAACACAGGAGCAAATGAATCCAGGCAGGATGGGAAGAATGCTGTGAGGATTAAGGAGCCCTTTGTGTCACCTTTTAACTACTGCTTGTTATTTATAACAAAGGAAAATATGTGGGGCCAGAACCTGGTGTAAATCAGCGTAACTTCCCTCGCGTTCCCCTGCTATCTGCAAGTGTTAAACAAGCAGCCCTGCTCACCCAGGCTGTTATTTTATGCACCGGCATCTTGTCAGCCTTGCATTTCACATCCCCTCTACAGGGCGGGGGACCGGCTCCCCGAAGCCTGGGTGAGGAGCACGGTCCACGGGACGGTGTCTCTCCCTGCCGAAAGAATGACAACTTTGTGGACGACGGATTCCACACGCAAACTGCTGTCTGGTGTCCAGTGTGCGGAGCCAGCTGAGCATCTTCCAGGGCAGCAAGGTTTAAGGACTGGGTTTTAAAGAACATTTTGTATGAGCAGAGTAGCAGGAGGAGGGAGGCGGTGGTAGTTTATTTAATGTATACCAAATGTATGCCTGACATAGCAATATCACCACTCCACGTCCTTTCCCCACAGTCCCCCCCCACTGCTTTTTCCTTTTTCCCTTAAGCAACAGATCTTCCTGGAGTCGGTTAAACAGAGCATTGAAAAACTGGTACTCGCTGTTTTTTCTCTTTGCTTAGATCTACATCCATCTGCCTGGAGATGATCTAATCTCCTTGTTTTCAGGAATTCCAGGCAACAAAGTTTTCCTGTGGATCAATACTATTTGTATGTGAGTCTTTTTGAGACCTGTTTTACTTAGACCAGGAAGCGTTCCCACATTTGTACTAGGCACTTTCTTAAGAGACATATTGCCATTCACGTTTGTTTTCTGTTCTCTTTGGCTGCCTCTCATTGCTTTCCTCCAGAGCTGCGCGTCAGCTGTTCTGGCAGAAGTGGATAACTAATGACTTTAGAAGGTCCTATTTCATGTAAAGTTTATCTCCTTCTGACTGACAGATAAGTGGACCCTTTCCAAAAGCTTCAGGTTAGTTTCCCTGGTTCCTGATGTCCTCTTATGTCAGACACAAGATTTATTCTCCTGCCAATACCCAGAAGGTTTGAATCACAGAATACGCCTGTCGTGCTTTGCCTCTCCATCAGCTTTGATGGGCATATAGGATATTAAAGGGACACTTTCTTCCTTGGGAAAAATGGGACTTTATTTTAACATGTTTGCTCCTCACTTAAAGTGGCATCCGTGAGAGGGGAGCAAGCAAAATAAAGGTGGAAAGAAGTGAAAGAAAGATGCAGAAAACTTGAGAAAAATTAAAGGCAAAGAAAATGAATAAAGGGTTAATAAATGAGAATAAAAAGAGGGAAAATAGTTGGAGATCTTGAAATATCCCATGGAAGAACTACAGATGTCAAACCCTGCTGATGAGAAGAGATTTAAAATTGTGACCATCCCGTGAAGGAAAGGAAACCCCTCAGCTCAGTGAGCTGCAGATGAGTTTGGGGAATATAGAAGAACATAGAGAGTGGAGGTGACCTCAAAAGGATCTATGTGATATGAAACGTTTGTGCTTGTGGTGATCCTGCTGCTGATGTCAGCTGCCAGGCTCGGGTCTGCTCTCCTCAGACTGCTCAGGTAGGAGAGAGAACTCATGCAAGTCCCAGAAGAGCGAAGTCTGCAAAATGTCAGCGTGTGGGGCTGCTCCCAGAGCGGGAGAGCAAATTGAAGAATAAGAAGTGTAAGTCCTCTCATCGTCATTCAGCCACTGTGAGTTTCACAGACCAGCAGCTACAAACACAGAGAATAACCTAAAGACACTGAGTGCTCGCTTCAGTGTCGACTCAGAAGAAACCCAGAAAAATCTGCTGTTCCTAAAGCACCCCTTCTAAGGGTAACACAATAAAACAAGATAAAGGAGAGAGCCAAGACAAACAGAACATGCCTACTTTCAACATTTATTCATATATATTTTTTTAGAAAAAGAAAATACAGACTAAGCACATAAATGGACAAGACTTACTTAGCTAAGTCATTTTTTTCCCTCCCATGCACCACTTTGGAAAATAAATAGTTTTAAAAAATTTAAGTTTTTTTTTCTTTTTTAAATCCAAGGCCCGTATGTACAGTAACAGCTAACCTTTAAGAGCTACATTTTTCCCTTTTTTTCCTGCTGTAATTATGGTCTCATTAAGATTCCAATAAAAAATAGTCAAGAAAACCTTTTTTTTCTTCTTTTTTTTTTAGAGAAAACAGAAGTGCCCACAGTGTCTCTCTACATGTTACGCTTTTAAAATATTTGCATTTGAAATTCCTCACTGCAAATAATTCCAAGCCAAATGTAAATATAACACTTAGATTACTCCCAGAAGAACATTCTTTTGACCATTAATCCCTCCAATTCGGAATCAAATTTTTCCCTCTCCTCTTTTTTTTTCTTTTTTTTCCCCAGGACTGTAATTTCACTGTATTGACTGGATCCTGCAATTTGACAGGCAATGTGTGCTAGAAAAAAAATATATATCTTAGAACCCACTGGAGCTCACTTTGTCTCCTCTGCTTGCTTTTTGTCAGCCTCCCTGTCAACTCTTGCTGCTCTTACACAGCCCATGGGGGAAGAGGTCTGTTTGTTATGACAGAATGACTGGGATGAGGTTCTTGGCAGGATGTTGAGTGGATTATGAGCTTCCAGGCATGAGAGACAAGGTGCATTAACATGCTGAGCTCTAGCAAGGAAGCAGAGCACAACTCTGAGCTATAAGCAGGTAGGAACAATATCACTCTTGCTTCTCACCTACATTTTCCTAGAATAGAGATATAAAAGGCAAGAGGAACCATCCAAACCCTCTAGGCAAACCTCCTGCAGAATACAGGCCGAAGGATTTCACCCAAGAATTTCTGTTTGAGAAATCTTTTAAAAGCAGACCAAATCCTGCAGTAAGAACACCATGTGTTGGAGCTTCCACCATCTTCCTAGTTAATTTGTGCCAACATTACTCCTCTTCACCTTTCAAAATGAATGTGTTGTGATAGACTGCTCCCAGTGAACCTCCTGGAGATGATGGCAACTAGGCTCCTAGCTCAGGTGGGATGAATCCGTGCCTGTGTGTTTCTCTGAGCAAGAATCAGTAAGAAAGGGATTTGCCTACTCCTTCTGCAGTCAGCTTCCAGCTTTGCATCCCCTTGGCCAGCACTCATGCAGCCCAAGAAGAAATGAAGCTAACCCCTAGTTCTTTTGCGGCTCTCTCTTTCAGGCGTGATGCACTTGCACATTAAAATGTTGAATATGATCTTCTCTTCTACTCTTCTCCAGTGAATAAAACAAACAAAAAAGAAATAGAGTGGTGATGATGACAGCACCTAGTGCACTGCAGAGATACCTCGAGGCAAGGGTGAGCCATCGTTCAATGTATTTTATCAACCGTCTCAGCTATCAAGTCACTGCACTTTCTGAGGTGCAAGAAAAGTTTTCTCTGACATTTGAGATGAGAATCGATACAAAATTGTCTGTCTGGATCTTTTATTTGGGTTATTTTTCCCTTTTCCTTTTTTCCCCCAATTGTATTTCATCTTGTATGACCATTTCATAAGCACATACAATGAATTGGTTTTCAGAACCACCATATCCAGAAGCTCCATGAAAAGATTACCTTATAAAATCATAATACAGCCTGTGACTGAGCCAGGAGGTAACAGAGAGCTGGTAACTTTGCTATGGTACCCAAAGGCTGCCAATATGATAATTTACCTCAACGTTTTGACAGTTTTCCTCCCCTTCCCTAAAACCATCCAAACTGCAGCTCCAAGACAAGCCCTGCCATTCCTCAGTGTGACTATGGTAGACACGCGCGTGCATGCGTCCACATCACTCTTTATAAAAATCTTACTTTTTGGACTCATTGGCCACTTTGAACCTGATCTTTCAGAGGAGTGGTGGCTTCTATGGATATTATGAAAACAGTAATTGAGAGAGACCCTGTTCTCGGTGAGAGAAAACACTGGTTTTAGCTTGGCTAATACAGGCTCACAAAGCAGACAGACCGCAAGATATAAAAACGACTGTGCTGGATCCCATCACGGGCTCCTCCAAGCCACAAGCCATCATGGATGGAAGAAAGAATATAAGCAACATGGCAACTATAGAGCAACTATATCCACTTGTATATCCTTCTGGCACAGCAGATGGGGAACGAGCTTTTGTTTGCTCTACTCTTTTTTGCAAAAGAGTTGTTTGACCTGAGATCTGGAGCTGTCTCAGCCGTGCTAGGACAGGGTCGGTCAGAAAACTGAGGCACACTCTCCCATTCAAATGATGGCGATGCTGAGGGGAGTTCGGCTGCTGAATTTGAATCTGGGTCTGTTATTGGTGGAGAGAAATGAAAGACCTGATCCAGAGACTTCTACGCAACGTGTTTATTAGTATTTGCGTAGTGTTTTGGTCATAGCCCTGTCCAGCGGAGGATTTGAATATTTGAACAGAGCACTTACCCAAACAGCAGCTGGCTCCTATAGCCAGCAGCGTCAGAGACTTACAGACAATGCACTTCTATGCTACACTGCCATGCATTTGCAGGCCTTCCTCTTCCAGCCCCCCTCCCCTCCCACCCCTCAGGAAGATGGTTTATGAACTGTGTACAAATGTTTTCATTCAATGGGAGGAATGTTGTTTTCCTAAAATCAGGAATTAGGACTGGGGCTCATTTCAGGAATTAAGGTGTTAAGCCTCAGGAATCCAGCTGCAAAGACACAGCATCCAAGGTACAGAAATGCCAACCGGCAGGAATCTGGGTGCGGAGACTGTGCAATGTTAATTAGCTTGCTTTTTTTTTTTAAAGATAGGTTTGTCCTGGTTAGTGGAAGGCATTTTGTGCACTCTTCTTGAAGCAGCACTTGGAAAAAGGCCCTGGGGGACTTCTTCCCAGACCTTGTATTCATTGGAAGCAATTCGGTTGTATCATCCTACTTTATCCATGGTTTTTTCCCTTGTGGGAATTGAGTGTGGTGGTGTTGGCACACAGCTGCCTCCCACCACTGTGCCTGGGGTGGAATGCAGGGAGCACAGACAGATCATCCCAGGAATGCAGTGGGTGTTTCCTTGGGTCTTGTTTCTATGTTTTAATTGCTTTAAAAATAAAAGCAATCATGATTAAAAAAAAAAAAAAAGAAAAGATAAAAAGTTGTGAAGTGAAGGGGAAATTAATTTGTAACACAATGGAGCAGATTGCATTGCCTTGAGCTAGGCAAAGTGAGTCCTGGAGTAGCTTTCTCCACCGCCCCTGCTTTGCATTTGGCCTGATGTGTATCTCCCAACTGAACCTACACATCTCTGCTGACAAACCTCAGTCTTAACCTGCATCTCCCACCCTTGCTCTGATTACGGACCACTTGATGACAGGCTGATGCATCTTCAGCCTGGACCTGTTGTTTCAGACTGACACGGCATTGCTAACGTGGTTCAGTCCTGAACTATGCACAGCTTCCTCTGTCAGTGATTTCCATTAATAGAAGCTGTCAGTCAGGATTTTAATCTCTCCATCTATGACGCATTTTGCATAAAACAAATAAAAAGAGAATAAACATCTTTATGAGCATTCTTGTTTGTTTGTTTTTCTTTCAGGCCTCCACTGTACCACAAACTATTCATTAACATTTATTCCTGCAGACAAATAATCAGCTAAGCCTAGGAGCACAATCTAAACACATTTTAAAAAGCATCAAAGCCAGCACTGCTAAATCAGACCACCATTTCCCTGAAATACTGCTCAGTCAGGATTTTACACTGTTTGTTTTCTTTATGAAAAGGAAACATATCAGCCTTTGCCCTTGACATGAGGGGAGATAGCATCTCAGGAGACTCCCTGAACCAGAGAGAAATCAAAGCCATTTGATTGGGCTCTGGTTTGGAGACACTAATTTCTGCATTGCATTTCAGATACAATTGCAACATTTGCCATGGAAAGCTGCTTCAAAAAGATAAACTTCACAGTTTCCCCACCACTACAAAATGTATTTACTTATTGTCGGCAGCAAAGATTACCCCTGTACACAGAGTCCAAAACATTCTCTTCAGCTTTGACCTCCCACCCCCAGCTGGGGCTTTCCCTTTACCCCACCATCTGTGCAGCTGGGCTTTCTGCTCAATTGACCCTTTTCCTTTGCTTTGTATATTTTCTTCTGGATCCCTAGCAGTTGCACTGAGATGTAATCTAAGGGTGGCACAGTCAAATTTGCTCTGTGGGCTTCTTCAAGAGATCTGCAAAGGGTGAGAAGATTGGTCAGAATGAAATTAAATGAAGAAAAGTAGAACTTCAGGCAGCCAACAAGAAAAAAATTTTGTGAGCACTAGGATTTATGTAGCATAAAGAATAATTTAAAAGCAGAGACAGTAGAAATCACTCAGAATTTACTGCAAGGCCAATTGTGGGATCACCTTATCCAACATCACGCTATGAGGACCACATGTCCCAGGCCAGCCCTACACTGAGCACAGCACATGTACTAAGCTTGAAGCACAACCAGAATCCCAGCAAAGCTGATAGGTTTTGTGGAAACGCTTGAAATAAAGCAGGTGTATGAACACTTTGCTGGAGCAAGGTCATCAGGTTGGTCCCTGAAGGCTTCATCAAAGCCCACTGCTCTCTACGGAAGTTTGGCTCTAGATGTTAATTAGTGGAACAAGGATAAGCAACTACAAAAATAAAACTCGCTGTGGTCAGACAACCTCCCTGTCCAGTGCAGTGCACTTACCTCTGTAGTAAGAAAGCCTTCTGCATTTATGTCCTGTAGCCGTAGAGTTCATTGCCAAAATTTTCCTTTCCAAAATAATTTTGAAGCAG
The DNA here is from genome assembly GCF_964188355.1 of Buteo buteo. NCBI lineage: Eukaryota > Metazoa > Chordata > Aves > Accipitriformes > Accipitridae > Buteo > Buteo buteo. The sequence continues at coordinate 2,402,954 of NC_134183.1, forward strand.
GAGGCTTGAGTTATGGCAGGAGGGCAGCAGGTAAGCTGCCCCGGTACTCCCTAGCAGCTAAGCCTTGACCAGACAGAGGAGGTGTTTTGCAGGTGGCAGGAGTGGGGAATATGGTGCTGGCTTTTGATGGACACGGAGAGCTGGAAACCTAAGCTGTCAATCAGACCTTCCAAAGCCTCGAAACATCTCTCCCCCAGCACGACCCTTTCCCCCTGCATCTTTAGCAGTGAGGAGAAGGCCATGAAACTTTAAGGCCCAGGATTCCCCTGGGAGAAAGGTGGGAGAGAGCTTGCTAGTTCTATCATCACCCCAAGGAAAGGCTGGTGGACAGAAGGAGGCTCCTCACTGGGGGAGCAGAGACTGTAAATCCAGTCCGTTTCCAGAGTTTACTCAACAGTGCAAACAAAAATAAACGGGTGTCAGCTCGCCTGCTTAAAGAGGCCATGAAAGGTGACACTGTGTCACTAATCCCTTGTTGCCATTCATTAAATACATCCTCTAGGCTGTTAATCTTCACACCTTCCTTTGGGGGCCACCAGGCAACAAGCTGGGAGGTCTTGACCATGGCAGAGGATGGCAGGAGATGCCTAAGGTCAGCCTGAATAAGCAAAAACAAGAGCACTGGAACTGTAATAAGATCATGTGTGAAGAATGCATGCTAAATATGATCAAATTAGCTGTGTTATGAGAAGCAACTAGCAGACCAGCAAAGTCGACAGAGGATATCCCAGAATGCCCAGAGAAACTTGATAAGCCCACATCGCCACTGTTTCCCAGATGTGGTATTTCTATCAAAGCATGATGGCACATGTCCTTGGCCATGCTGGGGACAACAGCAAAGGTGAGGAAACTTTTGGGGCTAGTGAGAGGCACGTTCACAATGAGAGTGGACCTCTCTGGACTGCCCACAACATAAAACATCCAAAGAAACAAATGTGGATTGACTTCCCACAAAAAGCAGAGTAGCCGGAGGAAGGACTGACATTTCAAGGCTGTATCCCAGACAACCCTGCATCTACAGACCGGCCAGGCTGCCCCAGGATGACAGGACAAGAGTGGACACAGGGACCTCCTATGCCCTTCCAGGGCAGGACAAAGGCACCCTTCACCTTCCCTGAGGTTACATCTGGATCGGAATTACTCTCACGTGTATCGTCTTTTCCATAGCAAATCTGTTGGCAGACCTTTCTTATTTGTATCAAATCAGAAATGCAGTAGAGTGATCACATCCCATGGCAATAAAACAAGCAAGGGCTGCCTGCAACGCAACCTAGGATGGGATGAGTCAGTCAAACCCAGAAGCCTGGGCAGAGTGCCGACCTTTAGCGGCCAGACAGGATTAGAAAAGGTGATGGTGTGTGTTGTATACTGAGATACTGCACAAAACTGGTCTTAGCAGCTTTCCAGGTTGGGACCTCTATGGGCTGTGCCTTTTTGTAGATCCTTGGTGCCGTATGTGGCTGCATATGCTATTTTTTTCCTCACTGGGCTGTTCATCCAAACAAACATGTTGCAGATATTCACTGCAAATGTGTGTTGTTCTGGACTAAGCTAATCTGGTTTATGTAAAGTCAACAAACAAGTAGAAAGTAGGATCTGGGAGCCTGGGTGCTGTGGTGGCCTGCCTATGGGATACTTGTGCCAAGCTCTCGGGAATGTAATGCATGTCAGGCAGGATGAAACAGCCTTTATTCACACATCAGCTTATCAACCCCCTTCTCCCTCCTGACCTGCTTTAAATATAGGTCTCTGGGCCTTTCCTGGGCTTGTGCATGGAAAGGAGGTGAATATTTGGGACTACAAAGTTTCTTCCTTTAGTAGATAACTTTAGTAACATGTCTGCAATGAGGTTCAAAAGGATGACAGCAAATCTGCAAGGCATGATACTCAGCTCAAATTCCTTTCAGTGTTGCATCACCACATAATTCTCTACAGGTGCTGTTGTTATTATTGTTTCATGATAAATAATCCAAACAAATAGATATTTTGTTATAAAAATATCTTATTGGCACATATATCCACTAATTATTCACTGGTTTTCTGCGCTACTGTTGAAATACAGCAGCTTTTAGTATGCAATAACACTGCTCTTGTCTGGAAATGAGAGCTCAGGCTTCACTGCTGGATACACAGAAAATAAGAATGACACCTGGCAAGAAAGAAGTAATTCAGCCTGTCTTGTCAGCCAGCCATGAGTCTGTGCATATTTTCCCATTTTTCCTTAGATACACTGAGGTGTCAGGGTGACTTTGTTGGGTGAGAGACAGATGAACAAACTCTTGACTCCCTGCTCCTTTGTGTCGTGTGGAATCACTCTCCTCTGAAAAAGCTGCCATAGTATCCTTGAACTAAAAGGTAATCTCTCGTTTGGCTCAAAATGATGACAGCCAAAAAAGAATTGGCACAGAAGAAAAACACACCTTTTTTTGTCACATTAAATTGACAGGAAATAAGATGGTTAGAAGAATTAGCTTATAGAGACCAAGCTGCACAAGGGAGAGATGGACAGAGAGGCCACTGCAGCTGGTGGTGGCTCAGAGTGACCCTGTGATGAAAGATGGGGAACTCTGCCTGCAGTATTCAGGATCATTTCAACATGGCAATGAAAGAGCATCTCCTCCTCCCCTTTCTCCAAGTAGGAGGCAGAGCTGGGACACAGACCCCACAAGCCCTCCTTTAGAGGCAGAAGCTGCTTCGCCAGAGGGCAATGTAGCTGCTAGGTTTTGCACACCAGGGTGTGTTTGTCCATGTGCTCTGCCACCAAAATGTATTCATGTTCATTTTAACAAAAAAACCCCAACACACAAGCCCCGTCCTCAGAAACCAGCGATCCTGTTGCATGCAGCCCTATTTACTATTTATCTTTGCTAAGAACATATGGTTCCACTTTCTTAGGCTGTTGGTCTCCAGGGTTAATGACATATGACCATATGGCCCAGAGCAAAGAGTGATGGGACCAACATGCAGGACAATTAATCTGGGGGAAAAAAAAGAAAAATAAAAAAAGAAATACTGAAATGCTCCCCTTTACACATAAAATGTCAGATCCTTGGGCTGACATCTAGACAGATGTTGTTAACATCTGGGAAGATGTTAAGTGTAGGCTTTCTTTTTCCTTTTTACATTTAAATGTTCCAAATGTAAATATTATACATAAAAACATTTATAAATGATACTGTCTTTTTTACCCTGCTGAGGCCATGGTTGTCTCCACACCACTTACATCTTGGCTTTTAAAGGTTTTCCAGTGACATACTCTCAATGTGTCCAGTGACAAATGATGTAACGTGTTATTAGACCATTGGTGCTGTTTCAGTGGAGCCCTGGGTTTCATTAAAGTTAGCACGCAACATTTCTTTCTAACTAGCTCTGCAGAACAACAACACCTCCATACACACAAAGTGATGTGAAGTCACTTTTAGGTATTAACAAACTGATAAAAGCAAATAGGCAGAAGTGTCTTTCATACCACCCTTTTCTCATATGCCTTCTCTGGGGACTTCAGCCTTTCTGTTAGCAGGGGAATAGGCACCCCTGGGAGATATTTCACAAACGAGCACCAACCACAGGGTAGAGGCCAAGCTGGAAGCCCTGAGGGGCTTGAGGGAATCTGTCCAGGTCAGACCTAGAGCCCTGGATTTGCCCATTGCTCTGTGCTTCCAGGAACCCAGCTCATTAAACATCTCGGTGGATTTATATGACCCATGAGCAAAATGGGCTCAAATACTGGTTCTGTGCAAGCTGCCTTGCTCTGTAAAATCAAGCCTTCATCCTGCAAATGCTTTGTTTGCTGTTCATTTTTAAGTATATAGGACTGACTCTGACAGAAACCGTTGTTTTACTGGTGTCACTTAAAGGAAAGATTTTCTTTAACAGTATATGGCCATATTTTTATACTCGTGACACTAAGGGCAGATACAGTTTTGCTGAAAGAAGAGTGCTTTTTTGAGGACTGCTTATTTTGTTTGGGGCACTAATATAAACTGTGCTGGCAAATCCTTTCTCCTGTAGGCAAAGGTTAAGTAGACCATTGATTTAATTGGCTTAAAGTTAAGTAGGTGTCTACAAGATTAGAGCCCGAGAGCAGACCTTCATTTCAAGCTGGCTTCCTTCTTCCTCTGACATCACAAAAATGCTGTGTGATTTTTTTTCCCCAGCTTTGAAACGTCAACATTATCTTTTGTCAACATCTCAAATGTTGGCAGAAAGATGCAAAGCAATGTTTCAACAATATTTTCAGCTCACTATTGCTTTATTGCTCATACAGCTTCACCAACTCTTTGCAAACAGCAGAAGTCACATTTGTCCTGCACCAGGACCACATCTGAGTGAACACAAGGAGAAGCTCAGCTCACTGGTTTAGTATTTTAAAGGCTGACATTCAAACTAAATTTTCAAACACATCATTTTTGTGCTGTTTGCACAGATCATATAGCATGAGTATACAGAGAACTCTGGGAAAATGTGAGACTTAAGATGGGCAGAGTGTCACTGGCTCTTTTGCTATACTTCTTCCTGGAGGAACATCCACCATCCCCTGATTTTCATGTGGCAAACACTGAAGGTTTGAGTAACCCTTTACTGTAAATAGCCTCCCAGCCCAGTGAGTTCCTTGGCATACTTATCACCTGTCTACCTGAATCAATTAGGAGTGTGACCACCACTGGGAGTCTCTGTAGCATGTGAGAAAAGACAGTACTTAAATGCTAGAAAGCACAAAAGGTCAAAGCAGTAATCTGAATCCTAAAGATGAGGAAAAAAGACTTCAAAGGGTCTTCTGTGTAATTTCTACCAATTTGAGTCTGTGCCTTGCCACTGCCAGAATTAAAACCCTACTGCTCACAGCATAGAGACAGTCATCTCAAGATACAGGGAACCAGTAGTTTGAAGGTATCTGCTTCAAGTTGGAAGTAAATTCTTTTACAAAACCCCTCCTTCCTACTATTTTTGGTAATTTTTTCATACTCTAGAAGCTTGTTGGATTATAAGTGTTTATTACATATGTTTGTAATGCATACCTGGCTCTCTAGGGCATATATAATATTAATATGTTAGATTATATGATTAAATGTTTATTGAAGACATCTTAGTAACGTGTAATTTTCCACTGCAGCATGTTTGAAAGAGAAGGTTAGCATTACTTTACTGTTCCAAAGATCCACCCATGTTCTTCATCATCCTGTTCAGGATCAAAATACTGTATGAAGAAACAGGTAGCTAGTAATCTCCTCCTTCCCTCCACAGTCAGTGCCCCTCTCTCCAAAGAGGAGGTCTCTTCGTGGGGCTGAAAAACAGGACATCAAAGCACACTACTGTTTCCCACTGAAAAGAGGGCACTTAAACACATCTACTTATGTTATAAACTCTTCAGAATGGGAAAAGAGTTTTCTCTGTTTTCCCAGCACCTGGTAGAAAGAAATTCTGGTTTTGGTTCTCCCTTAAGCGCTTTCAGTAAATATAACAAATAAAAAGATAAAATGGAGAGCTCTGGAAGAAAACATAGATTATGTTTTGATAGGTGTTTAGATGTTAAAAGTGCAGATAAGTGCACATTTGTGTTTAGTCACAAATTGAAACAAGTTCCTAAGGATCTCCAGTGAATTTGTCCCTTAATTTCTGCTGCTATAATATAAATGTTATGAAATGTGCAAGAAAGCTTTGCATCAATGGGTAATTGCTGTGTACACACTTGAGAGTTTTTAACAACATTGCTCTTGATTCAGCTTGCTGAGTTATTATGAAAACCATTCTTCCCTGATGTGACTCAACGTTCTTGCCATCTCTGGCTGGTTTTTGTGCCCTCAGCTGCAGCACTGTGAGTTGATGTAAAGTGCAGACTGTGTTGTGGGTACATTTGTGTTTGACAAAAATGGGCTTGGAACTGCCAGTGCTTTATGAGTGTAAAGTCACGTACTTTGGGATTTTAATGCCAAAAAGAATTAGAGCTTTAATTTAAAACTGCAGATCCCTTAATGCAGAAATTACCCATTAAACAAGATAACACAACACAAAGCCCTGTTGGAATGAGTGTTGGATGTTTATGTAAACAGACTGAATCTGAGCAAGGGAACATCTGTAGGTTACGGCTGATGTCTGTGGGTGTGTGAAGGAGACGCACTTTTTTTCTTTCAGCTGGTACTTTGAGTGGTTCTGCTAATTGCTTATCTCATTTTCTAATCTGATTACCTCCGGCTTCAAACCCATCCACACTTTGCCTGTTGTGTATGTTTATTAAAAGTGTTTTGAACTGTGAAAGGCCTGCAAAGTGCATACCCCTTACAGAAGACAGATTTATTTTTTAAAAAAGAATAAATACCTCCAGGGTTTGTCTTTTACCTGTTTCCTCAACTGATTATCTCAGAACAATCAGACTTCACAGCGCTTTCTTTGGAGCTGGCTTTGCCCTTACGGAGTTACAGGAGAATGCAAAATGAAAATGGTAGCATGTTGAAGCAGGCAGTGACTGCTCCAGACGGCTGAGGAGCTGTGCGCATGATTTCCCCACCTTCCCGGGCAAGGGAATTATAAATACATGATTTAATAATAATATTAATAAATACATGGCCAACCATTTGACCAAATGGGTCTCCCCGCAGAAAGCATTGGTGTTTTCTCATGACAGGACAGGAAAGTGATTTCTGAGCTGCCTGATCAGGGAAATGCCCTTTGCCAGTCACCTTCGTCTCCTTAATTAACACTGATGTGGGGGGTATGTTCTGGGTCAGTCGTGCTACACATGCTGGGTCCAAAGACACACTCTGGATCCTGAGTTTCATGTCAGAAGTAAAAAATACAACAACCCTTTAATATTTTATCAAAACAGTTATGAAGTGTTATTTTGAACAGAAATTGAAGTTTACTGTGAATATTTCAGAGGCATATAGTAGTCTGTGTGCATGGCACTGCAAAGGCAACTGAGAAGCTTAAAATCTAAATAGAAATGAAATGGGACTCTGCTTTACCCAAATAATAAATATTTAACTAAGACAGAAATAAACCGGTATCACAGTTCAGTGACTACAGCACTCTTGTGCATGGTAGACTCAAAAGCAAGTATTGCACAATCAAGGGGTTGCTGTCCTGACCATTACCAAGCTATTAGGCATTGCAAGCTTCTCCTGCACTTACTTTGTGATAACCCACTTCACAAATCTCAGTTTTTTCCTGATCTGAGATGAGACAATTCTTGGATCTCAAAATGGTTCACAGGTTGGGAAAAATCCAGCCAAAGTTATGACTGCTTGGTTACTCCAGGTTTAACACAAATGCCAGGACAGTTCCAGAATGGAATTTTATTTTGTCCTTTACCCACTCATCTTCATTATTTTATCTCTAACATAACCAGCTGACCAGAAGAGAGCAGTCATTCTTCCATACTAGAGATTTAAGTTGGAATAAGTTTGGGTTCCTTTTGGAGCAGACATGAAAAGCTGAAGCACTGAGGGAGAAGTGAACTTAATGCTCTTCATGTTTATTTGACTTAAACAGGTCCACTTTGCCTGCATCAACTTAATGGTGCTTCAGAGGGGAAAAGAACGGGGAAGTCTATAGCAAAGAAAAGTCTGCCTTACTGAGCGATTTGTGTGACAGGCAGTTGTTGAATCAGACAAAATAAATTAACAAAAAATTAATTAGCTTGTATCATTTCTGTCAAAACTGACAACTCAAACATGGAGAAAAGATCATGTTTTTCCCTGGGGACCATTTTTTATTTTTTTTTTACTCTCTGTCTGAGAGGGAACCTGAAGTCCGATAGCTATTTATAGGGTTTACATGGCCTATTGCTTCCTGTGCTGTGGGAGGGTTCAAGAGTGAAGCCATAAATGAATTCAATTTCCTTTTCTCCCTTTAGGACTGTGGATATGGACTCTCTGCTTATTTACATTCTGGCTGACAAGTTTTTCAACTGACTAAGCCATTTTTCTGTAATCCCCACTGGATCCTCGACATAGGTTTCCATCACAGAACGTCCTTTCAAAGCATTATGTCTTGGTTCTGGCCTAACTATATGTATGTGTGTGTGTGTGTGTGTGTATATATATATATATATTAGTACTTTCTCAAGAGAAGCATGAAATAACTCAGATGAATTTACTATGGCCATGAAGAATTCGTCTCAGAAAAAAAGCAAAATATCACTCAAAGCTAGAATTTATTAGCAAACACCAGAAAGAGTTCTACATATTTAAGTCTTCCCCTTTAAAATCTATTTCCCACCTCCTGCCAAACTCAGATCAGACTGTAATTGTAGTGACAAAAGTTATGTGGATGTCATAAATAGTGCAGTATCAACTTTACGTCCCGGAATCCAGTCCTACACTGTACCTTATGGTGTAGCTACTATAAACAGGGCTGGCACTGTCAAAGAGCAAAGGAAGGTATTATGGTTGGAGCAACTGCTCACTGGATGTTAGCTTAGTAATGATTTTGGGTTTTGAAAGCAGCTACTAATTGCTTTAATTAAGCAATTATCCATAAGATCAAATAAATAGCAAATAATAAATCTTGCAGCTTTGGAGTACTATACATTTCAGATAAGCATCTACTGTGAAACATAATAGAGCTTCATTGTTATTATTAGTTTTAACTGATGACTTGGTGCTTACAAATCACAGCTACCTGAACTGTGCAAGACACAGGAGATGCAAGCTCCTTTCCCAGGTAAAGCAAGAAATAAAACTAAAGCCTCTTTTTATTTCTTGTTTTTACAAAGAAAACCTTGCCTTTGCTTAACATCTCTCAGGTGGGAGAAGCTTTTGTGTGGTGGGGGAAGGTCTGTCCCTTAGCCTCTGGGAGGCAGACGATAGTGACTTCCCCTGTAACAGTGAACTAGTCAGCAGGGAAGACAAATTTCACTCATTATTTTTCCCTTTAGGGATTTTTGTGGTGTTGGGTACCTTTGGTAGCTCACATCCTCAGGCTAACGTCTATTCACTCACATGTCTTGCAAGGAGTAATCAGGAAAGGATTCAACACTGGTTATGGAATGAGGGAGGAAGACAAAACACACGTGAGCGTTCCCTTGTAGAGCAAACTTCAGGAGCTTTAAGTAATGATATGCCCTGAAATATTATAGTTATTATTTGTGGGTTGGTACAACTTCTGCTTGCCTGTTGCAGTCCAGAGCCCCATGCTGAGCAAGTGCTGTGTGACAGAGGAGAGGGGAAAAAGGCACACTGCAGCTCACAGCCCTACAGCCTAACTGTGAGCTGCAAGAAGGTCTAAAGAAGCTGAATTGCTCATCTCAGCAAGCTCTGCATAAACAGGACCCCATTTTGAAGCTCCTCATGTGGCATATGTGCAAATACCTGTCAGCAGGGCAATGGGTAGAAAGGCAGTGAAGTACCCACGCTGGCATGTGCCTTCCCCTTCATAAATGCAGATTTTCCCGAGTCCCCTCAACAGGTAGCTCAGAGAAAAGTGAAACCTGTTGCTTCTCTACTGCAGCGACAGAGGGAAGCTCTGCAGCCCAAAAGCGAGAAGGGAGCTCCTGTTGTCTCTCAGCAGTTAATGTCTGTGCTTGCCTTGAGCTAGTGCCCAGCATCCTTTTTGGGGGACTCTGCCTGGCAGCACTGACCACCTCCCCACCCCTCCCCAGGTATGGAACTCACAGGGTCACAGAACAGGACTATCATATTAAAGCTTAACTTAACTAGTTAATTCCACACATCTTATTAAATAAACAAAAATCCATGAGCCCCGAGTGTTTCTTCTACCCCAGCGTTGGATTCATTTCTGGATCTGAGCCACCAGCTTCCCAATCTGTTCAGGAGAGGCACAAAGGAGACCGTTTCCAAGTCAGTAACCAAACAGTGATTTGTGACATGTCAGGAATATTTAGGGAAAAATGATGGTGCCAGCGACCCTAGAGAAGGGAAATTCATCTTTTGGTTGGGAAGCGGTAAATAACTCATGGAAACCTAACACAGTTTACCCTCCCCCCTTGGTTTCAAAGAGATGCAGTCTATTCCAAGATGGAAGATTAGTAGCTTGCAACCGAAAGAATGTCACATAAAAAATAAAAGGAACAGACTACCAGGAGCAAAAATGATACTAAAACTAAGCACTGAACCACTTTCTCTCTGTCCTTCACTGAGAAATACTGAGTGAACATTTACTTAGCAATTAGGTTTTAATGGCAAAACTTTCAAGGCAGTGCTGGGCAGAAAGTCAAAATCTACATTTTAAGGAGATATTTTAAGTACCCTACAATGCGCAGGAGCCTGTATGGTTTTTCTTTCACCATAACACAGCACTTTGTCTTCCTACAAATGCACGTGGATGAAAAGAGATAAATGCAGAAGTCATTAGGTATCCCATATAGCTCATTTACTTAAACTTCTCTGAGTGGCCTTCTAGTATTACCCACCTGAACCCCAGATGGGTTTCAGAGAAGGATGGTGCAATGTAACTATAATAATGTTCAGCTCTAGAATTAAAAAAGGACTTAAAAAGACTTTGAGATTAACTGTTTTCCTTAAATGAAAGATTTAAGGGTAAACAAACAAGTAGACATTTTAAGAAAAAAAAAAAAAGCAGCTATCAAAAGCACAGTTAATATTTGCATGTTTAAACCAATGTTTGAAGGATCCTCCTCTTGTGAAATTATTGCTTTTCCATAGTGATGATAATGTGCAATTTAGGAGGAGGTTAAATCTGCTTATTCTATGGCATGTTTTCTGGTAGAGCATCCAGACACCTGAATCTGCTGCTGCTTTGCTCCTGATGTATTGTGCTTAGTTCACCTTCCTTCTGGGACTCTCCTGTGTGCCAAGAGCATCCGTTTGCTCAAGGGACTAACTCTCATCATTCCTTTGCAGAAAACCTTGCTCCTTGCAAGCTTAATGCAAATATAAGAAGAACAAAGGCCAGTTCAGACTGGTTGGTCTGGTACTGCTCCCTGCATTGAGATCAGGACAAGACCTTGACCAGGGAAAGATGAGTTATTTCTAGAGAGATGAGCTGTGCAAAGAAAAGCAAGTAGTGAAAAGAACTGAGCATGAGACAGAGAAGTCACTTTGTAATCCCATGTCTCAGTTACCCTTTGAAACAGGATTATTAACAAAAGACTAGCTTTGTACAGTGCTGAAATCTGGCAGTTATAAGTGCTTAAAAGAACCACCTCTCACTACAAATAAATTGTTGATAAAAAAGAAAACAAGCTTTGAAGAGAGTGTGAAAAAACCCCAGGATATAGAGACTGCATCACAAACTGCTCCACTGAACTCACAAGCAGAGTGAGATGGCTGGAGGTTACCATTCTTGCCAATACAGCTTGTTTATTTTTGGTTTGCAGTAAATGCAGTATTAGAAAAGAAAGGGGGGTGGGGGGTACGTTTCCATGAAAGCTTCCCCCATCCTTTTTTCTCCTTTCTCTAATGCTGCCCCTGATATATTAAGCTACATTCCAGCCAGCTTCAAGGACATGTTTCTGAATTCTATTCAAAATGCTGACAGCCACTGAATGTGTGAGAGGAAACATGCCCTCAGATGGACTGCATTTATTCGTCTGGTTATACCTTTAATCTGACATGTTTAGCAAAACCTCTGCAGTGACTGCTGAGAATGTTCCAAGAGAAGAAAGAAGGAGAAGCAAGATTCAGGTGTTGCCTCTGAAGGTCGTTGTAGAGTTGGTAGGGCAGACTCCAAACTCGACAAGAAGAAACTGGTTCAAACCAAGGAATGGGGCTCTCTGCTGATGCAGGGCTGGTGAGGCTGCCATGGTTTGGCTGCTGCCGACCTCAGGGAGTACTGCTGGTTTTGCTGATCTTTTACTGAAACGTTTTGCTACATGGAACCACAAGGATGCCCATGTGTTCTTTCATATTCTTTAATGCAAACAATCATAGGTCTAAGCTTGTATCCATTCCACTGTTGAGGGTCACAAAGTCCAATTTCCCTTGTGAATTGACCCAAATAGGACTTCAGTAGAACTAATTTGTGCAAATCATGAGCTAGACTCAAGGCAGATAAGACTTCAGGCAAATAAAGGCTTCTGCCCTTGTTCTGGACAGAAATTGCCCACTTATAAAAGAGATCTGCTTATTTACACCAGCAGAAGAAGGGCAATTTTCCAGTCCCAGTTTTAATACATCAGAGATCTCCTGCAAACAGCCGTATTTCATTTTTCTTTCCCTTTCCCTTTCTTTTCTTTTTCTTTTTCTCTTTCTCTTATTTCCTTTTTTTTTTTTCCTTCTTTCACTAGTTAGAACTAACTCAGTGTCTTTCCCTTTTTTTGTGATAAGAATACATATTTGCTCTGTCCTGGTGAAGTACTCGTTATTCCTATTTCATTTAGGTAAACATCAGTCAAGACTTATTCACCAGCCTTAAATGACGTTGACTTAATTTTGGATTAAATAGATTAAAAAATGACTCATCATGGTCTGAGGGATTTCTGAGGCTAAAATAATGCTGAGCAAAGAGAAGTTGTAACAGTCTACTCAGTCCCTAATTTCTTTAAATCCTTCCTTTTTCTCCCTGCTGCTAAAATGGGAGGAGAGACTTCACTGTGGTGCTGAAACTTGGGTGATGGGAAAAAAAGATCACTTTGCAAAATACAAAGCTACTTTAATCACTGTGATAAGATTCTCCTTAAAAATGTTCAGTTCTGCCCTGATAGTCCTGCCCAGACATACTCATCGACAAAGAGACCTTGAGCCATGTTATATTGTATTTGCTATCTTGAGCTCTTGTGGTTACAAAGTTCACATAGGACAGTCAGCGTGGACAGCCCAAGGATGAGCTGGTGCTCTGGGATGTTCAGAGGACAGTCAGATCCTCCTCTGTGCACTACTTTCCAGTCACTCAAGTCTGCTATATTACCCTTGTGTGTAGCCATTTTGGATCAGATTTTAAAGAGAAAAAAATACCTAACTCCTAAAAAATCAGGTGCCTAAATATTTTTAAAGACTGGCCTTTAAGTGCAAACAGCCCTGCTGAGACATGCCCTCTGTCTGGCTTTGCACAGCATCTCTCACACCATTGTGCCCCTGCCTCTGGTGGCACAGTGAACTGGACACAGCTTCTCTGGGGACAGAAAAGGCCTGTGAAAGAGCCCGTCCTCTTGCCCATCATGTAACAGAGACCTTGCAGGGTCTGACCACGGAGAAGGAGAGGAACTGAAACCGCCTTGGCTTCCCTGCACACTTGGAGTCTGTCGTGATGAGAGCATTCACCTCAGACTGCAGCCCTTTGAAGATGGAGCTATACACTGATCCCAGTGGCAAAACCTTCACAGGGGCTAGAATTTGGCATTAAAAGCCAAATCTACATTATCCAAGCGCAGTCACTTCAGTTTACAATGACGCACGGGCCTTAGATCTCCACTTTGCTCCTTTATACCAAGTAGAAAGAGCAAATCATAGGACACCCCATAATCCTTTGAGGCGCATCCAGCATTGGTTTTAGAGCCCTATGACTTAACTGCTAGCATTGCTTGCCACTCTCTACGTCTGGAATAAAAAGACAGACAGAAAAAAGCACCTTTGGAGCCTTTAAGACTAATTAAGAAGAGTATCAAAAGAAAAAAAAAAGAGAAAAAGAGAGAGAGAGAGATACATTTGGCTGACTGTGAATGAATCTTATAAAATGGAAATGGGAAACATGTGCAAACACTTTAAATATTTTTGCCCCTGCAAGATATTTGAAGACTTCCCTTGTAAAACAAATAGGGAACAAAATAAAACCAGGTTTCCTTCAGTCAGCACATAATCATTTTCATGTTAATTTTTATCTTGTTAACCCAAAAATCTATTAGAAGAAAATTATCTGCCTGAAATCTAGCTTGTGACTCATGCTAAGTGGTTCTGATATTTTGAGAAAATAAATCTTTACACTGTTTACACTAGTCTATCTGAAATTACAGTGTGTAAAAGAAATAATGGTTTTGAGTGACCATAGGTGACAAATGATCAGGCTTCTGATGTTATTCACATTGGCCTTGTCTACATTGGATTTTTTTTCTTTTCTTTTAATCCCAACTAGTTGTAACAATGGCAAACCACTACCAGAGCTAAATGCAAAACTAATTGAACTCACTCAACAGAAAAATAATCTTTGAGTTCACAGTGCTATGGATTATGCCCAGGTGCTGAACAAGGTTATATGATCAAATCCAATCATAATTACAATGGGCAGAAGAGCAATTTAGTAACACACAGGCCATATCCTTAATTGTGACAAGCCTCCCTGCTTATTATGCCAATTTATACTACCAAAGGAGTTAGCTTTTAGAAAAGATCATTTGCACATACAAGGCAAGATGTTTTTTAATTGACTAGAGATTCTCAAAGCTCAGTTTGGATTTGTAAGTGTCCAACAACCAATTCTTTAAGGGGACTGGTTTTATACAGAAAACATGGAGTGCTGTTAGCCGTGCAGTTCATGTGGAAGACACACCTGGTATGGGCATATTCCAGGGAAATCTTTACAACCAGGAAAGCATACCTTTTGTTTGCTCCAGTGTGCAGAAAAAGAAAAATAAGCTGACAGTGCAAGCCTGAATATTGGTCCCTCTAAATAAATACATTATGTTTACACCTATAAGTAGGCATTCTAGGATGGAGCAGTGCATTTTTGTGTGGATTCATTCTGGGGCTTAAGGAAGCCCTTCTGCCTGTGGAAAATCTGGGGAGTGAATAGTGCCTGCAGTAGCTTTTAAATAGTTCCTTCACATTTGTTGCATGCCAAGTGTTTTCCCAAAAGGTATGTTCAATGTGTGATATAGTGAAATGAAATACACAGCGTTTTTAGTTTGCTCTGGCAATGGTAATTTATAGATCCTGGCCCAACACAGATACTGAGGATTGTTGGTGCAAGGGTAGCAACCTGTGCCAGGGATAGCAGGGTGTAAGGCAAGGGGTGGGGAGAAAGGAGAGGCTCTAGGATACATCTGAGAGACCTAAGAGCCTTCTCAGATACTTGGCTGGTAGAAGAAAGTGAAGTGCTCTTGGTATGTTAGTCTGTGAGTCACTCAAGCAAAGGCCCACACTACTAAATGACCAAGATGACTTGTAGTGAACACAGGTAGTAGGAGGTTGCATAGGTTGTCACCTTAATTCTTCATTTTCTAAACAGGCCTATTTATTATCATTATTGCTGCTATTACTGAAGAGTAAAAAAAGGAGAATTAAAGTTTATGATTTAAACATTCCTGTTTCTTTTCAGAGATCCCATCAGTCTCCAGACATTCCTCCTGTCATTCCCAAACACAGTACAATAATAATAATCCAACATCTGTGGCTAATCCTCCTAGCCAAAGACTATAATTAATTCTAACCCCTTTCTTCTGCTTGAATTTCAGCAGCATAAAATAATAGGTAGAAAGAGATGTTCAATATTGCAAAATCTGGATAAATACACGGAAGTTCTAACTAATTAATAAGAACAAGTGGTGTGTTCTGGCTAGACAACAACTTTTGGGGCAAAGAGAAGGAAACAAACTAGATGAAAACTGGGCAATTTTATTCCAGGCACTTTTCCTGCTTGCTGCAATATTGATTAACTAAAAGAGGAGCGAACATCTGAGATTTTCTTACAAAGAATTTTAGTCAATTGGCAACGTCTTTGCTTAGGAGGGGCCAGCCCCAGCTGTACTATGACCAGATGAAATCACAGTCTGCTCTGGAGGATTGTATTGACCATCAGACTGTACTCTTACACAGAAAGAATTGAGCTGAAGTTTCTCATTACTCGATGAAAATGCTCAAAGAGCCCTCTCTTCACTTTGTTGCGCAGAAATCACTGTGCCATAAAAGAATTCCATAGATGGTCACTTTGGAGAACATCTTCTGCCAGTCAACATAACAGAGCTATTTCTGTCAACAGCTGATTTGAACATTTCATATTCTACAATGAGTTGCTTTATTGCCTTATCTCAGGCTATGGGAGGACAATAATTTAGTGGTTTATATTGAAGTTATTTCTGTAAAACTTTCACTTAAATTCATAATGGGCAGCTTGAAAACACTGCTTTAGGTACTATGATTCCTGAAGAGTGCACAGCATAAAATGAAAGACTGCAGGCAAAAGCTGCTTTTTAGCAGTTTTTTATTTTGGAAATTTATTCAATTTCAGTTATACCAATTATCAAAATGTTTGCAGCTGACTTTTGCTTTTTAAAGTGAATACAATCCTCTCCACCCCACTTTACATGATTCATTCCAATGCCAGTTTTTCCACCCTCTGGCTCTGAGGCTGACTAACTTAATAAATAAAAAAACAATAAATAGATAAATGCCCCTGCTTTTCAGACAACCCCCTGAAATCCTGTGAAGGACAGTCAGTCAGTCCTAGCATTCACCTAACAGGACTGACACATGAATTCTCTTTTTATCCAGAACGGGAAGGCAACACATTGGCACAGACTGGTATGAAGAGATGGTATGAAGAGATTTTGTGAATAAATATCAGTAAGGTGAATAGCACCTTGAAATTTGTAGTAGAGTCAGAAAAACAGTAAATGGTTTTGTCTGTAGGTAAAGGACAGCTGGGGTGGGGGAAAGGAGGTGGGAAGACACACTGGCGCATGAAGTGGAGCCCAGGCTTGGAGCCTGAATACCTTTGTGAATTTTCTCCCCTGTTTAAAATTTGCTCCTGTGGCTTGGCTGGGCACACTTGAGTTGTTTAGCAAGCAATAACACAGATGCTTCCCCCTTCTTCCTAGGCAAGATACGGCAGAAACCAAAAAGAAAGATTTGTTCTAGCCAGAAAAATACCCACAATTTGACTTTGCTGGTGTGGTATTTTCCACTGCACAGCTCTGGATTAAAGCAGCACCATAAAGCCAACGTTTCCTTTTCATGTGCACTTCTCATACTCTGTTTCAAACCTTGGCAAGCACGCACAGTGGCACTATGTTGATCTAACCAGAGCTGTGGATTGCCATGGTCTGTTCCACCAGCACTCGGAGCCTGCCACATCAGAGAAGACAACTCATCATCATTTGAGGAGTTAGCAATGATTTGGATTCAAGTGGGAGAAGGGGAGGAAAAGCCATTTATTATAAATCAGCACATATGCTCCAAAGACTGCAAATTTATGAGGTGACACAGTCTCTAAGTATTTGCTTTATGTCAGGAGGTACCACGCTGTCCTCAGTGAAAACAATATCCCTGCCTTCCATGGGGGCAGGGCAGGCAGAGACGTCTGATGCCCGCTACCATTCTGGGATGAAATCCACTGCATTTTTTTACTCTTTGCAACATGAGAACCTAGCAAAAATGCTGGGGGTGAGCTTCCCACCAAGACCACAGAATTAATTCTGTTTGGTTTAAAATGTAGATCACCCACCACAACAACTAGCACTAATGGCATCTGGTTAGCTGGCTCAGCAAAGACTTCAAGAACGAAGGGCTCCAGTAAACTTAATCACATACAGCAGGGTGAAGGATGTCTGTTAGGAAAGCATGGAGAAGTCTTTCCTGCTACTGTCCAGGAAGCTAAAGAGCTACCCTTACTGTATCGACACAGGTACCTAATGGGTTTGTTTCTTTCAGGTGCTTAAGAATTCAAGTTTAAAATACACTATAATTTCACAGAGCTTAGCCAGAAAGGAAAAGCCAGTCTGAACACTACCACAACGTCAGCCACAGAATTATACCCTGTGTTTCCTGAAGCAAGGAAAATTTTCTTCTCTATTACCTAAAAACGACACAACTGAGCTCAGTGGCTTGAAGTTAATATCATTTAGAAACATAAGCAGGAATGATTTAAAGTTTTTAGGAGTGAAGTGCAGTGCTTCTGTTAATAAACTGTTGGTGGCTGTTTGCCTACTGTTAAAAAGTTTAAAAATTCCTCTGAATTTCTTTAATTTCAAGTCCATCTAGTTCTCTTTATGCTCACTTGCATCTAGTATTCCAGATTCTTCTCTGTGTATGTGAATCTTGAGGTTATTAAAACACTGTGAACCATATATTAACAAACATGAAAAGGTCATAAACTGGGGCAAACTAGAAAAGTCATGAAAAAAGACCAGCATATACATTATTCACCCAGCACAATCAAAAAGAGACCAGAACATGGCTAGTAATGGGACAGTCTAGAAGTTAGCTAGCTCAGTGATAGAAGAACGGGGTTGAATAGTATTTTTGGTGAGAGGGTTTTCTGTATAACAGTGCGTATTTGTCTTAATTCAGGAGTTCTTCCCCATACACAAACTACGCTTTTCGTGTTGATGACTATGAAGTTGGTCCCAGGTAAAACAAAGGTCTGTCAGCAAGAGCATTTTTGCAGAAGCATACTCGAAATTCTGTTCTAAAAGACCTTCCCTGGAAATGGTCTGGTACCTTCAGTAATAAACAACAGGTATGCTTCATCCCCGCAACTTCAGTAATTAATGCCACCATGGCCATTGGTGTTGACTGATCCTGGGGACCCCAGCAGGTGAGTCTATTCAGATATTTCACCTGCTGTTGAAAGGCATTTTTCAAATTGCTTATTGCCCTAATGAGAATGGCAGGGCTGGGCATTATCTCAAAACCAGTGCCATCAGCCAAATAAAGCAGAGAGCTGACTGCCAGCTACTCAACAGGGATTAATAAAGTGGCAAGATTTACAGGGAAGTCAACTCAAAATGCTTTCCAAAAAACATGAATCAAAAACATTATATTGTCTTGAATATACGTCATTAGTAAATGGATTTGATGGGTTTCTGGCAGAAGGACACTTTTTAACCCTGATAGGATAAAATATGTTTTACTGGAGCTTTGAGGGTAGGGAAAAGGTGGATGTGAAGCATGTGAAATGAATATTAAAGCCCCTGTTAAAATGGCTCCACTGAAGTTAATAGCATTTTACTGCTTTTCATCAAAGTCACAGAGGTGTGCAAATGGAAACCAAAGGTAGTGGGACATCAAGGAGGCTCTCTTAAGTTGGTGGAATAGCCCCTTCTCTATCAACATGTTTTAGATAACATCTTTTTTTACCTGGAGATACTTAGGGTTGAACAGCCTCCAGGAAAACATATTTGGTTCCTCCAGTGTTGCCTTCCCAAACAGCCATTTCTGTGCCCCTGAATATCCTTTTAAAAAGTCTTAAGAAGCTATTCTAGGACTGAACCTTTCCAAATTCTCATAACTAACATATAAGGAAACAGTTTGATTTGTTGAAATAAAATAAAAGATAGAAAGTGATTTTAACATTATTTTGACCATACTCATGAAAAGTACTTTTCATATCCACAGTTGCAGATCCACACAATTGCCCAGACTTTAGCTGAGCAACGATGACATCATTGCACTGATTTTTTTTAAGAGCTATGCAGTTAATGCCTGCTGGAGATATGGCCAGCACTGAATTTCTGTCATACATAGCTCAATTGCTTAAGTGAATCTGTATCTTTCTAAGGTTTGGTTGTTTGGGTTGTTTTGGGGTTTTTTTTTGCATTTGTCATAGTCTTGTCTAATATTTGTACATGTAAGTACACTGCTACCACTTCTGTTTGTTGTTTAAGAAAACATAGCTGAAAGCTGTTGTCTGGAGATAGTTGACCTGGTTGTTGTGGATAAACCATGCAACAGGTCAGACACATCCAGGATGTCTCTGTGTGGTAAAAACAACCCAGCAATACACTGGTTATCTAAATGTTTGACTCAGGAAAGATCTTCACATTCACTAGAAGGGATGACAGCTGATATGCCTGTATTATTGAAGGTCTGACAAGCTAAAAAAATACATCCGTATATTGAAAGATTATTTAAGGTTAGGAAGCATAGACTAGAAGATCTGGAGAGAAGACTAGGTCTGGATAATTTCTGTACACATATTTTTTATTTAAAGTACAAAGAGTAAGTACTAGAAAGAAGGTGAAAACTAAGAGATAGAAGGACTATGGTCCAAGAAAAAGAAAAGCAAATGCTTAAATTTTAGAGAGACAGCAATTTTTGTTCAGGGAGGGTGAGCTAAGCCTTCTGATCCTCGTTTAGGGTGCTATTGATATATTGCTGAACCCTTTCGAATGTACAATTGAACCCTATGAGCCAAGACTTCTCCTATGGCACAATGTTTTCTGAATCTCTGAAGAGCTGTACTTCCTGAATCCTACTTTGCCAGAGGTCAGATGCTTAGCAGTGTAACATCCATTGATACATAAGTCTAAGGCTTCAAGGTGATAATAGCCAAGAGCCAGAAAGTCATTTAAGCATCTTTATATGGGATTGAGGTGCTAAAGGGTTTCTGGATTTATCTATGGTTTTGAAACAGGACATTGGAGTCTTAATCATTTAGATCCTATTGAAAATCTAATTGCATTTTGATACATAAAGATAATTAAATATGGAGATGGTGAATAAAGAATAGAAAGTAGCGCTGTCCTTCCAGTACAAAAATAACATAGAAAACATGAAACTTTGTGAGTACATTGGAATGAATACATGCACTGAGCGGTCCCTAGGAAGACATCTCTGGGTGCTTGTATTTGGTAGAAGTTAATCTGGATGAAAATAAGACCTATACAGCAGTGAAAACATCCCTGACAGGATAATGTTCAATTTAAATAAACAGTTCTAATGAGATCTGTTATTACCTGCTATTTTGTCATGCTCTGGCATGCAGTCTTAAGTCTAATGTTTCTAAATGCTGTCATAAATTTTTTCAACCTAATCTGCTCCTGAAAATTTCAGCTAATGTCTCTCATGGTTCACAGTAAATTATAGACAATGTTGCAGTCTGTGAGTGAATCTAAATCTCTCTTAGAAAACCCCAGTACACCAAAACCAATCTTTCCCCATCCAAGAAAAGATTGCTCTGACTGTTGATCTTAATAAAGAACTCTTAAGGTGGACATGTTAGGCATACAATTTTGCATAAAATATATACAGCAAGAGTTATATAGTTCATCCAAAGTTACCTATTTAGTGCCCAAAGAGAGAAAAAAAGCTGGAATAATCTGTGCCTACCTGACAGCACTTAGACCCTGGCATGACTGAATGTGTCCCCTCCTCTGCTGTTCAGATACATCTGAGAAAGCTCCAAGTAACATCTATTCTGTCCTACCAATGCTGGTCCCAGTAGATGGGTACAAAATACTACTTCTGATAGTTTATGTCAGTCTCAGAAGAGGAGGTCTGGCCATTGTATCATGCTTGTGTGCATCTGCACCTACTTTAGAGGGTTAAGTGAAATCAGGAGGTTTCAGAGCTGCAGAACTGAGCCTTGTTCCTTGCTGTTTACTGTGTCCCCAACCATGGTATATCAGCATAATTTATAGCCTTCAGTCATAGAGCCTTAAAGTACAGCACAGGCAGAAGGGTCCCAAAGTGGTGCACTTTATATAAAGTTCACGAGCATGGGAGGCAGCTCTCTAATGTATGGAGGAGGTATTGCTTTTACACAGCAACCAGATAGGATATTTTGCTCAGACTTGTGCTGAGGTAATTACAGAATAGCTCCACTTCTTCCAGAGGACTTGTTCTTAATTTTTTAATGAAAAGACATATCTGTAGGACTGTGATTGATCAAGATGGCCAAGAATATCTCACTGAATCAGGAAATGATGGAGATAATAGTCAAATTGCAGCATTCTGTGTTGGGTTTTCTGTTACATCAACAGTGCCTTTCTGCTGCTCATATGTGTTGGGAGAAAAGCACTGAAAGGCAGCCAAACTCAAAGTGAAACAGGAAAAAGAAAGAGTTCTAACAGAATCTTCTGAGTGATCCAATTTACAGTGTTTCATCTAGATGTAGTAATATAGTACTTGAAACACTTCATCATGTAGTCTGGTCTTCAGGAGTGCAGCCCTTGCAGTACCTCTGTGGGAGAATGAGAAAGGAACAGCAAGGCTGAACCAAGAATTTTTTATGGTTAAGCTCCTGAAATAATGCTACAGGCAAATGGTGATGTTTTTAAAATAATACTAGAGACCTCAAACTACTAAAATTATCAAATGATTCTGAATTCTGCTGACTTTGGTCAATGGTTTTGCTCCAGTAGAGAATGTTGCCCCCAAACCAAGTAACTAAATACTGTTCAGAACTGAACCTGGAAGGTGTGTGAATTGACTACCCCTTCATCCAGAGCATCCTCGCACACAGATGGAAAGGAGGTGAAGGAGGGCTACTGTTTAGTAAAATGTGAGTGATGTCATCTTGTAAAAGGAGACAAAACTCAAATATGTCTACAAATTCTGTAATGTTAAAAACCTTATCACTACCATGCAAGCAAATAAAGGCAATGGGAATACATTTTTTGTGGTAAGAATGCTTTTTAGCTTGCTTTCCTGTAATATATAAGTCTGCAGAATTGTTGTCATTTCCACAGTCCAAACAGTTTATTCAAAGACTAAGAGGAGTTTCAGTTTTCCACAAAGGTCAGTACAACTTTGCTTTGCCCTGACAATCCCCAAGCAGGTAATACTTCTAATGCTTTATTAACACAGACTGGGGTCAATAAACACTTTATACTCCCTGCCTCCCATATCTATGAATGTAATTCCCCAACCTTAATGCTTAAAGACCAGAGGGATTCCCAGACCCAAGCCGGTGTAAGCTCAGCAGTTCAGTTACATTTCAGCTCTTTCTAAGGCCACCATGTCTTCCACCTTGATAAATGCAGTTGTTACTAGGAAAGAACAAAATCCTTTAATCATTTTCAAACATTAAATTCCATCATGTCTGGCCCATAAATGTAAAGTTCACTTTCCAGGAAGGATTTACCAAAGTTGATACCTTGTGCTGGCAGAATGTTAACTGTACATTTAGCAAAATGATTTTTTTGGGGGCTTTTGATGCATTCAATTCCAAAAATACAATGAAACCCTAATTTGTCCCAAGTGGCTAAAGCTGAATGTTGTCATCTGTACCTAATAAGGTGCATTGCTTTGTTTGTCACGGGCTTATCCTAGGATAGTTAATGCTGCAAAAAAGTGACTAAGCTCCAAGTATGTTATCCTTCCCCATCCAGCCTTGAAAGCGTTACGTCTGTGCTGGTTTCTCAGAGGCAACGTACAACATCTGGTGCCGAACCAGTGGGGTCAAATAATGTTCTCACCATTTAGCGTAATTAACTCCAACCGCCCGTCTGCTGCAAGTCCCCGCTGCAGCCAACACAAGCAAAGCTGGGCCAAGACGAAATTTCTCCTCATTATTAAACCCAAATCTAAGCACTTGTCTGTCTGTAAAAACAGAGCAAAGGGAGGAAAACTGAAACCAGCGAACAGGGTCTGAGGTTTCAATAAATGTCAGAGAGCGTCAAGTCTGTTTGGATTGCAAATTATTGCTGGCTGATGGTCTATTATTTTACAACTAGCGATTGCTGTCAAGGAGTTGAGGAGGGGGTGGGAGGGAGAGGTTTCTCGAATCCCAGCCAGAGGGGAACAGAAGTTACAAAATACTGTAACAATCATTTAAAAAAATACCAAAGTAACTTTAATATTTGCTAAATTTAGAACTTTTATAGAGTATGTCTTCAAAGAGCAAAGAAGTCATCCTGCACTCTGCCTGTGACAGAAATCATCACAAGGTCCGCTCTACCAGAGGTCATTTGCCATCCCTACCTCTTGCTTCCAAATGCCATCTAAGGTAGAAAGACAACTGGAGGACCATGAACATGCAAGAGTGAAAAATTACCATTCTTACTCACCACCCCACTGTGGTGCTTAAGGTGAGCTCATATCTTGCCAAACATGCTTGAACAACACATACAGATTGTTTCAATGGTGGTTAAATCCCTTTTGCAAATAAACTAAAATATGAATGGATAATCACTACTTGAAATAGAGTGGGACAGGACATGTCTTGATGGACTTGACTCCCACTGACTGTAAATGCAGACAAACATCCATAGACTGTTAGGAGAATGGAGCTGGCTGAAGTATGAACTGCAGAAAAAGCACATTATCAGAACATGGCTAAACATCCCTGCAGTCACTGCTAAGGAGAGGGGCATGGCGACAAACTATTCATGATATTGCCCCAAAGAATGTCCCAATTCTGCTGAGCTGAGCACAAAAGTCTTACAGTTGCTGAAACCTGTCGGTTTTGGACTCTACTAAGTATCTCAGCTGAGGCTTCTGACATTGGAAAAAGTAAATAAATCTGTACCTTATGCAAAACAATCAATGAAAACATCCTGGAGTTGACGGGGGGAAAAATATTTCCCCCAACAACCCTGATTCCAGATCCAAATTTCTCAGCCTGTTTTTTTGGAAGCAAACCAAGGCATTCAATAGAACTTTGCAACGCAACACAGATTGTGGGTCCTCGAAATCTGTAAAGTAGTGAAATGCAGGGAGACGTTTTACATGGAAAACATGGTTGCTCTAGATCAATATGTGAGGTTGGCTATAATAATTTGACAGTGTTTTCAGGGACCACATGGGAAAGCTCCTCATTCTGTCCTTCTCTGGGTCTAACACTGCCCCAAAAGTAGAAGTGTTCTTATTAAATTTCTGAATATCTTTGTCACCTACAACTGTCCAAATAGGTCACCAGATCACCAAAACTATTGTGACTGAATATTGCACCATTAAACTACACTGAATATGATGTCCAATGTATATGAAGGATATTGTAAATTCTGTCATTCTCCTCTCCAAAAATTTTACTGTTGAGTCAGTTATTCATGGCTTGTTTATGGGACTCATAACTCTCTTTTTTATGCTTGGTAAAATCACCTCTAATTCTGTCTCCTGCTCCCCTTGGGTAGCACTTCTGCTTGTGGCCTTCTTCACTTAGCTGAACAGAAGTCCCATACAGCATTGGGCTCCATGATAAGTGCTAGTAAGTCAGATTTTATCTGTATTACCAAGACTTTCATGTTGTTCAGCAGATCCATTGACAGCAAAATTTTACACAGCACTTGAAAACGCTGCATGTAAAAACTGCAATGTACAATCAAAACTTTTTGTAGGATGTAATGTGGACATTACAAGAAGAGAGAATAAATCCATATAGCCCACCTATTTATTTTCTTAATTTTTCAGCAATGCAAACTGAAGAATTCAACAAGTTTGTAGAAAAGCAGACTTAAAAAAAAAAAAAAAGATCATCACAATATGTCTGTTTGACACTATTTGGAAAAGCAAATTCTATTTTCCTCTACCTAAAATTAAACCTGTGTTTTGCAAAGAAAAAAAAAAAAAAAGAATGGATTCATAGTTACAAAAGACTGGTTATAGTCTCCTATACTCACCACCTCCTCCTCTCTCTCCCTCACACACGCACACAGCAACTGGTAATAAAACTGTAACTTACGATTTCGCACCAATAATATCCCAAGAAGGGTGCCTCTATTTTACCCTAGAGCAAAGGAAAGAGGCCAAAACAATCAACCTCTCTTGTGCAGAGCTGAACATGGGCTCCACTTCGACTCAGCTGTGTGTACCCCTGATGTCTGTGGAATACGCTTTACCTGCCAAACTACTCAGCCCAAAATGTGATTGTGACCTTGAAGCTTATTTTGGCCCATCACAAAGTCAGGGGAGAAACAGGAGGAACATGAATCACCCAAAGGCCTCTCCCTAACTTTTCCTCCACAAATGCAACATGATCTTTCATGCAGAGCTGATCGATATTTTTCTAGTGCAACAGCTTTTTACTGAGAAATCAAAATGTTTTGAAGATATGTATCAATTTTTCTGACTTTTGTCAAAAATTATCACAATTTCTGGTTTCTGGAAGCAAGAACATTTTGCTTTCTCCTCATTGGCTTTTACTGTATAGTACAATGACATATCTCAAAAGAAAAAATCAAGTTAGATTTTATCAAGGGGAATTTCTTACAGAATGGAAACTCCTGACTTTGGTCAGCTCTACACAGAACTGAAAAAAATCCTGATTTGGTTAGAAAGTTCTTGTTGTATCACAATATGAAGAAGCAATTTTACATCCTCCTCAACCATACATATGTAAAACTAAGTGGTAAGTCACTGGGAGCACTTGGTCCAGAAGCTGTATAAACAGCAGATAGCTGAGATATATGTTTGATAACTCAAATGTCAGCTCTGTGTGTAATAGAATAAAGGAAGCACATTTTATAGAGTCTTCTGCTGCTGCCCATACTGCAGGACCATTAAGAGACAATCACGTTTGCTTTCTGGCCTTACTAATAGCCATATACTGTTGCTGTTGAGCTATCACTCAAAGAGAAATTGTCAGGCATGCTTCATGCTTTGTATGACTTCATGGTTATCAGCATTGCACAACATGAGGCACTGCATAACAAAGTAGAGATGTACTGTTTGTCACAGATCCTCTTAAATATAATGCACAGTAATTAAATCAACACTAACAAACTACAGCATCTCTTTTGGAAGTATCCACGAGTGAAATGCTCCCTTTTTTAGTAGTACGAGTTTTTCTTGTTAGTTACACCAAAGCTGTGTTTAACTGTAATTCTTGCTTTGGCTAAACTAAATTAAGATGCACAGAGAGGGCTGAGAATAAAAATTAACTATTACATTCTGAAATGCTCCTGGAAAGCTCAATATAAATATAATCACAGTAAGACCCCCTGTGACAAAACATGCACTTTCATGGTTAAAGAAAGAGTAAACAGAAAAACCTCCTCGAGCTGGTTTGGCTTCAGCTCTGTTCCTTCACTTTGGCACTTGTTCACTTAGAATGATGGATTAACAACTCCAAATTTCAACAGGTTCTTACCCCCCCCTCTGTATTGGGATTAAGTGTTTTAGTGTAATTAGTTTCTAATTGCTGTGTCTAAACCATAGGAGTTTATGGGTGTATATGCATGTACATCTCAGCTCTCCTTAGGTGGAGGGAGTGAATTTACTTTGAAAGAGAGACTGACCATTGTTTAATGAGCAGTTATGGTCTGACAAATGATTGTGTAAAATACTTCCTCACTTCACATGTGCTCCCTGCATGCCTGGGTACTGAGAGCGCCAAGCTCTTAACTTTTGTATGAAGTTTCACACCCTGTTCAATTATTTTGTCTACTTGTCAGATCCTCATGTAAAGAAGCAACTGTCTTTGTTACCTACCTGTATGGCAACATGGTGTTAATGGGCTAATCAGTTATCTGAGTCATATATAACAATAATAAATTTCTCAGCTTTAGGGAGAAAAACATTTTTCTCCCTGTCAGTACCAACATCGACAAATAGTACTCTTAGCTTCATTTCAGATGCAGCATCTTCTACAGACATAGAGACATACTCTGCCAAACCTAAGTTATATCTAGTGTCTGCTTTCAGAATGAGATTATTGCATGTGAAGCACAGGTATGATAAAATAGCACAAGCCTATCAATTGTTATTAATCCAAGTAAATTTGCTGGAGACTTACAGAGGCATATAACTGATCCCTGTTCATGAGGAACAGTGCATAATGATTCAGATTCAAGAGGTTCAACAGCATATCAAGAATCGCTGCACCACTCTTCAAACTGGAAGAGTGCTTTACAAAATCTCACATACATAAAGACACTATCAGAAAGGAAAAGTGAAAGGCAACTGAGACAAAACAACAGTTTATTCTGTGTTTGGACTTCAAGTCATTTTTCTTTCTGATGCATCTAAATTTATCTCTACCCCTTTGAAGCATGCTTCTCCAGTGAACTCTACGCACAGCTAGCTGGTGTGTTGTTTAACTGCTTGCAGCTAAGGAAGTATGATGATCCTCAGTGACCCTCAGTGATCCTCATGGGTCCCTTTCAACTCAGGATATTCTATGATTCTGTGAGCCCAGGACTGGGTGAAAATCTTATGAGAACAGATTCTCACACTAAATTTTACAGCTGGAAAATTCTGAAAATAAAAATTCAGTGAATTTCCCTTAAAATGTGACCCAAAATTGCACCAGCTTCAATAAACCTCATTCTACTTGGCTAAAATATCCCTAGAATAGCTTTTCCAATGGTAACTAGGCACATCGATTTAATCAGCCTTTCCCAGAACACAGATGAGAAACAAACTGAGAAAGAACATCACATTTTTTTGGATCTTCAAAAGATTTTCCAGTCAAAATTCCATCCAAACTTGGGGTTAACATTTAGAAGTTGGACTTTGCATTTTAAGATCTAGTTGGCTAATACCTAGTTTGGGACAAAACAAAACAAAACAGATTGTTGAATAAAAACTAAAATGAGTACATGATGGATGTACTCTTTCTTTGGTTGCATTCAGCATGTTAAACCACCCATTGGGCTGACCACCCTGAGCTCAAATATTATTTAATGCTAGTGTAAAAAGAAAATAATAATACTGTAGTGTGAGTGTTCCATAGTGCGGCTTCCAATTCACCTCTGGCCTTCCAGACTCTGGGTAATGATTCATTTTCTCCTGACAGGAGGGGTACAATATTCTCAGGACTTCTTGGGTGGAAGAAAGTTGGTAGGAAGCAAATCCACAGTGAGCCATTAAACTTGATGAGGATTAATACCCTCCCTTACTAGCTTAATGTACAAAATGCATCGATCGCTTTGAGAATTGTGCTTAAGTCTACAGCTGGGAGCAAACCTGTGATCTGGGGTTTTTTTTGAATGTGTATGTACTACCTAACTAATGGTGAAACAAACCCCAGTGCAGTAGAGTTGGGTAGTCCCATTACAGCAATAACATATTGTAAAGGATCAAGTTTCAGGACAATTAGCTCCTGGCTGCAGTTTATTACCCCATCGGAGATTTAAAACATGATTTTTTTTCCCCCTACTGCATTCCAACAATACTTAAGTGTCTGGAACTGACACTGTAAAACAATAATAGAGTGACAAATATCTGTCTATCTGAAGGCAGACCCACTAGCTGGGTTTGTTTTGAGACAATAAATTGCAAAAAATAGTTTTAAAAAGTCTTTTCTCCTTCTTCTTACAGGTTACAGAACTGACTTGAAACATTTTCTGTGTGTTGTTTTGTTTTTACTGTTTGTTGGGATCTCAGGATGGCTGAATACTAGCATGTTCTTCATGCTGAGCACTCTGCAGAGATGTGGAGTCTGATGTGGTTTCTGAATGGACAAGGGCCCAAGGGCTGAAGAAATCACTGTTGTTTCTCCATGGGAACTAAAGGACAACACCCAATGCCTCAATGGTGAGAAAGAATTAGGTGGACTAAATCCCTTTCAGCAGATATGTAGTTCTCCCCAGTGGCATGTCGGGAGTCCATGGGGACTCACCTGGGTGTCCACTTGGATGACAGGAGTTAGCTACGATGAGACCCATCTACTTGATTCATCCAATATTTACAGAAAACCTTTAGCAGAGGAAAGAACTGAATGGAGATTGTGATACACCATAGCATTTAGAGGTTCAGAAACTTCTTAAAACTGCTTCCCTAATCCAGGGTCAGCCGCCTTCTAAAACAGTCTCTGATAAAAATAACCAAACCAATATCAAACAAAATTTGCTCTTTGCTGGTAAACCCCAAAACTGCTCCCACAAGAAGGGAATGGGACGTCACTGATTACAGTTTCTGTGGGTGTCAAGAAGCTAAGCAGTGAACTGGAGAGCGGACTCAGGGCAGTATTAATCCATGTAACAGGAGTGTCCTCAAGGCTGGTTTCCCAGGCCAGTATATTTGGGGCAAATGTGGCCGTGTTTTCTAGTGTTTGCACACCGAGTGCAGACATGATCCAGATCTTTATGTCAGACACACATCTCTGTGTATACCCTCTGCTGCATGGACACAGCGTGTGACTGATGACATTGCAGGGCCTTTCCAGATGGGCTTTGTAGGGAGCTTAAGATCCTGCTGCCTTAGGCAAATTGGTTGTGCTCAGGTGAGTACAGCTGTAGCCAGTGGATAAAAGAAAAAGAGGTGCAGGTGGCAAATCATACTTTAGATCCAAATTTTTTTGATTGTTGCAATTATCTGTCAGACTGAACTAATCATTGCCCATAAATGTCCTCCACCAACCAGAATTCTGCTAGTCTGTTTTCACGCCAAATTTGTGTTAAGTGTCTCCAGTCATAACTGTAAAATTTTTGTGAGTGTATTTGCACAGGGACTTCTTGCAGCTGTACCACTGATGTTGGTAGACTTGCAGGTTTCCTTTTTGCTGAGCACCTTCATCTTCTATTGACTTCAGAAATGAGGAGAAAGTATTTCCTGAAACACTGAATTTCCCAGTAAGCCAACAGACCAAATTGTGCCAAACAGGTAACTCACTGCAGTTCTTTAAGCCTCCCCTCTGCCAGAACATACATTAGATTGAATAACAAAGACTAAACTGTAAGAGAAAGTGTAACATATAATGTTGCAGTTCAAGTCTACTGTACTGTGGAGCATCTGTATCATTTAAACCAAGTTGTATCACTTCTAGAATTTGGAACATAAAGAGCATTAGAGCATGAAGACAGTTTTATTTCCTTGGACTGGATGGCTGCTACATTGGAATATCATTTGTGGAACATCATGAGTAGAAATGTATTTGGGGACATCTTGCTACGCTGGCTTTTAATTTGTACACCCTGCGGCCTGCAAACAGTCCTGCAGCTTCCAAAGTAGAAAGCCAAGAATCATCAAGAGAAATGAAAGCACACAGGGGAAAAAGGAAAAGTTGGGAGCTGTCAAGGTCGATCTGTAATTTTTTTCATGGATTGAAAGTGAAAAGCATCGTGCATTTTGCAAAACATCAAGTTGCAATTACAGGAGCAAATTGTAGTGATTATACCATATATAATACTTCTCGGTGACACAATAAACAGCAGTGCAAAGTTATTAAAATTTAATTCAAGTACTATTTACTTAGAAACTGATGTTTCAATCATAACCAGAGGCTCCCAACAGGACCACATTTCCCCCATTGTTTTGGGTGTTGTGCAAACCTGTATATGTCAAGGAATCAAAAGACCTTCACTTCTATGAAGCTGACTGTAGACAGCACCCTGGAGGGTCTGCAATATAAAGCTTTGCTCTGTGAATGGTATCAGCTGCAGCAGAAGCTTGAGTCTCCAGGAATCTAGTTGTAGGACTGGGGCCTAAAAAAATATATAGCAACTGACATAGCAGAAGAACGAGGCTATTCAATATGTCGTTTTTTGTCCAATCACTTTGGGTGGGATTCAACTCACTAAACTCTACCCAACTATAAGTAAGTCACCTGTCTAGTTTAAGCTATTTCTCTAGCCTCCTTCAAAGCCAACAGAAGAGAGAAAAGCCATGCTAGCAATGGAGTTGTGCCACCACCCACGCAGAGGGGTTCTTAGCGTAGGTCCTTTCCCCTCTTCAGGAAATTATAGAGTGTCCAGAGACACCAGCTTGGAGTAGATGCCTCATCTTTAGACAGGTGTAGATGGACAAGCTGAATTCCAGTTTTTCTGTGTAAGAATGCTGAGCAGAAGGATGTTACTGATGCCATTAAAACTGCAAGTCCAGCTTTTGTCGACTACTGTCTGAGTTCCAAAGCAACTGGGACAAGAGGATTTGGTAATCTTGTTGGCTGCCTGCACAGGGTGGTTTTGGACAGCAAGGCATAGAGACTAAGACTAGCCTAGTTTCCACAGGTCAAGGTTAAGGCACATTGGTGGAGTGGTGCAAAAGTTAGCTTGCACTGCCAATATGCTGTGGATAAACACAGGCTGCTCTCTGTGGATAAACAGCAGCCCTGGAACGTCATTTTCCAGTGATGTCGATCTGGCACCTTTCTGCTGCACTAAATTCACTTTAAAGGAGTAAAGTGAAAAAAAGTGGGAAAACTAACAATGCTAAAAAAAGGACTGCTAAATTTAGAATAAAGCTGAGGACGTATTGGTCAGTCTCCAAGGGAAATGGCCCAATGACCTGATTACTATTCAGCAAAGTAGATGGGAAAAGCTGAAACTGGAAAACTGAATCGGTTTTATGACCTTTAAGAACTGCAGTTAGAAAAGTGAGTTTAATGCCACTATCTTAACATTTGTTTATAATATTAGTCATTCTTAGAAGAGGGCCTGACTCATGTTGCCAGAGTTTCTCCTCCTGTATAAACTAAAATGCTGTGACATTAAGTAAGTTATTTAATTATTTTAGGCCCCTCCCAAATTAATGCTTCCCTTGAAGTACCTTCTCCTCCCAGTGACACCAAGTCTGCACAGAATAATACCTGGCACACGTTCATTCCACTCAACTTCAGGCGCCTACTGGAGATGGCCTAAATTAGAAGCACATTCACCCTCAGCCCTATATTCAGTGCTGAGAGGATGAACATCCAAATTCTAGGCTTTCAGATTTATTTAGGGCTAGATCTTTCTATGTTGGCACGTGTTGGTATCTCTGCCCTTAGAAACAGTCTAGCATGTTTACCTTCATGTGTTTATGCTTTCGTGAGCTGAGAAGGTTTCCCCATGTATTGCTAAAATGACTTCTTAACTTTCTGAAACTGCCTTTAAAAGGATTGGGCAACAAAGATCACTCTCCATTGAGATCATCACTCCCAACTCAATCAAACTGTAGATTTCACATTTGATTTTAAAAGATGGGCTGAAATTGTAGTTGCATTCTTACTGTTGATTTCTTCTAGATGCAACCTCTATTTTACATGTATATTAAGAGAAAGGGTCAATTTATAAATTACAATCTGATAACATCTGCAAATAGCCATCAGATCTAAACTCAATGCCCACTTATAACTGTAATCCCCAAATGAGCCCTTCCATTCCTCCAGAAAAAGTGTTCTGGGTGGAGACCTTTAAAAATTGGCTCCTAACCACCATGCAGGTGTTTAGTTCAAGGATTGTCACAAAGGTGTGAGAAAAAGAAAGCCATTCCAGTGCAGACTGGCTAATACTTATTTTCTTTCCTGTTAATTGTACCTGCAGAAAGCGGATTCCCTCATTAGCCTTAGAAACACCACTGAATCATCCAGGCTGCTTTCTCCTTCCCGCACGTCAGAAATTTTATTCCTGAAGTTGGCAGGCTAGAAAACTGGCCTCGCTCCAATGCCCACAATGCACCAGCCGAGCTGCCTGGAACACAACCGTTGCACAACTCTCCCAAGGCACTACTTCCCGCGTTGCCACCTACGCCGGCAGAAAGGCATTGCCATCCTAGGCCGTTGCCTCTTGCCCAACCATCCTGCGTTCCCCTGGGAAAGTTGACAGCTAAGTTTTAAACAGAAAATTGTGTTTAAAAACAAAGACACATGTCAGTGGTAAAAGGGAGAGCTAAACATGCTTATGGACTAAAAAAAAAGATGATTAATTGTAAGGAAATCTACAGTTTGACCATGGTGGAGTGGTAAAAACAGACCACGCACTGCACTTCATTCCCACTTGATTTTCATGGAGTTCATTTCAGTTTTCAAAGTCTCAAGGTCAGCGTGTGACTTTGTCTCCTGTGGAGTGACTTGCAGCATCACCAAGTGAATGCTACTTTAAGCCAAGGTCTGTGCCTAGGCAGCTATCAGCAGCAGCCTTGAGGGCAAATTTGTCAATAGCTATCCTATTTGCTTGCTGGGCACAAGCTCTACTTAAATTCAGCAGTGAGAGGGAATGTAGCTCACCCTATACTCTAAAAAACAGTCAGGGAAGAAATGATTTACCCAGTGAATGGGCCCCAATGCACTGCATCAGCTATCTATCTCCTGGAGTAACCAACATCAAGCAAAAAAGAAGTCTCATTTTCTAATGGGGTACTTTAATTTCATCTATGAAACATGTGGGTACTATCCACATTACTGACTGCCTTTAACTTCCAATAAACAAAATAGGAATATTAAAAATATTTGTTAACATAAAATGTTATAAATAT